>NC_048279.1:12590789-12912873 GCF_009762535.1 Notolabrus celidotus | reverse complement strand
TGTGCTCCAGCATCTGGCGAACAAAGACGACTCTCCCTCATTATCTCTTCATTCCAAGGCCCCAAAATCAAAACATTTTCCTCCGCTGCTCCGCTAACTTGGCGAGCAACGACAGCATCATTCAGCTTTTTCGCAGGCTTTCTGAATAGCTTCATGCAAGAGCTGCCACTGTTAATTGTTAGCAGCTACATTATGTGAGGCCATTGTGCATCATGGAGCATAATTCAAACATGAGAGGGAGGCGCGGTGACGTGGGATGACAGAGGTGATGAAATTACACTCAACAGTGTAACAAGTGAATGGAACCCTTGAATTGTTTCTGTGAAGCTTTTTACACATTTTTAACTTCTGATATCATCCTCTGCCTTCTTCTAGCTGCTGCATCCTCACCTCCTCAACCCCACCTCCCCCTTCCCCCTTCCCCCTTTCCCCTCCCCCTATTTTAACACAGAAGCCATCACAGTGAGGAATTTTTCATATAACATATTGGCTCCCTATTGATTTCCCTCTCTCCTCAATCCACTAATTCCCTGGTTATTTCCTAAGTGTCTCCGGCTGTGTGTGTGCGCGTGTGAGATTGTGAATGCGTGCACGTGTGTGTGTGTGTCAGTGTGATCAGTGCGCAGTGGCCAATGGCCTTTGGGTCACCGTGGTCAGCGCTCATCAACGCCGACAGAGGAAGTGAGGAAGTGCTTAGCTTGGGGCTCTGATAAAGATTCCCATCCATCATTTCTTTCTCTCGCAGGATCTCAACACCATACAACATCCTGCCTAGGCCAACAGACCCCGCACTGCATTCGATGGAAATGGGAGAACAGAATGACCCGTGGTATCATAACAACCCCCCCTTCAAACGCCTCCCCTCTGCAAAGACACCCACTGGAGAACGGGCAGGAAGCAGGAAGTGAAAACAGGAAATGGAACACATATGGTGTGGCATGCTGTCTCTCTGACAAGTCAAGAGTGACAAACAAAAACAAAAAAGAGAAGAAGAGTAGGGCGGGATGAGCTGCTGGTGCAAATAAACAGTGTCAGATGGAGAGAGCGAGAGAACTGAAAGAGAGGGGTAACGTACTTCAGGAGAAGGCCAGGCCTTGCAGAGAGTTGGCTGATGAGTACTTGCTAGAGTCCACAAAAGACTGATCTACAGTGAGGAAGGAGAGTGGGGGTTGAGGGAGGGAAGGGAAAGGAGTGAAGAGGAGGAAGAAAAGGGGAAAAACGAGGTATTAAAAGTGAGAAATTGTTACAAGGAAGTGTAGAAGAGCAGGATTAAAGCTTGGTGAAGACTTAAGTAATCTTGTTCAATATGCGCAAAAACAGTGGGGGGGGGGGTTATTCAATGTATGCCACCATTGACTGTATATAAAGATAACTGTCTATACTACCTCCAGCTGTAATAAATGAAGCCAAAATAGCCCTCAACAGGGGCTGGCATATTGTGCTGGTGGCATCTTTGGAGTCAGAGTCTGCACAGTAGGGATCTGCTTCATCCAGTGTATGGACAACCTGCCTCTAACGCTAATCAAATACATTAAACAGCAAAGATCCCTCAGGCTAGCACAGACGACTGTAGAACTGATTCATATGCTGGTTCAAAGCAGACGCTCACTGATATGGGACATTTAATGACTTCTGTGTTACATCATATCATAATTTGACCCATGTCCCATTTGTTAGAATGGGGAGCTTCAAATGTTTTGGCTTCACTTTTAGGGACCTATCATGTCGTCCATCTTTATAAACAGTCAATGTGTCCCCTTTTGAGTAAACGCTAAATGGCTAACATCTCTACGCTTACCTTGAAGGCTGTTAGCATTACCGCTGGTGCACGTGGGTGGCGGGGAGTTCTGGGGTCGCACGACAGGGGCAAAGGCGCTCTTCTGCTTGACGGCAGCGGACACCATGTTGGCTGGAGAGAAGGAGAAGATGCCGGAGGAGCTGCTGCAGTTGGAGGGCAAGCTGGTGGAAGAGGCCATGGTTGGGCTTGACGGGACGACTGAGAGAAGAGAGACGGGTAGGAGAAGGGAGGGTTAAGGGGGGGGTCAAGGGAGCACGTCAGGGATGAATGACAGGGAGGAGCGATGAAGACGGAGAGGGGAGAGGTGAGGTTAGAGAGAGGGCCGAGGGCAGAGGACGGGTAGACGGGATGAGCAGAAGGGGACTGATCAATGGATGATGGCAGGAGGGATAATGTTTTGGACTCAGATCATATGGCTCAGACTTTTTTGGCAACCTTTTTTTGTTGACAAGCAATCACCTAGCAATTAAATATTCCATAGCTAAGACAAAAATGTGTTAAACTGAAAACTTGCACAGAAAACAGCCCAAAGTAGTTTTCCCCTGATCACTCTATTTTGATGACTCATACTGTTACTAAAGGGGTGTTACAGCTTGATAAACAACTCTTTCTCACTCTGGGTGCTTTACCTGTAATCTGTTTTTTTTGGTAACTAAGAAACAAGGCTCTTCAAGATCACATTTTCATAGACAAGCAAGCTTTAAGATATTTCAGCAAGAAAATGTAGTTGAAAATCCAACATATGGACTGAATATGGCCCTTCACACCTGGCAAACACATCATAATGCATACATGTATCTCCAAAAAATATGTGGCTGTGCATGTGGCTGTGCAAATTCCGTGATGTATGGGTGTCTTACAGGCCTGTCTGCTTATCTGCTGTAGCTAGCCGGCTTTTGTAGACAGCTGGCATCACTTTCACGCTAGCCAGCGAGAACATGCTAGCTTTAGTCAGCCAAATAGCTCCCTAAGCTTCCCTCTGTTCTTTCTATACAGAGCTTTTACATTTGCACAAAACAAAAGGTTTCACTGTGGGGGAAAAAAAAGCTCTTTAGCTCAGTTGATAACATGAAAATAAAAGCATTCAGTAGTTTATATGAAGGCTTATGTATGATCCCTCCTTTCTCAACTGACTGAGCACCATGTCTGATGTGTAAACTTAAACTTGATGGTGACTCTAAGCTAATAGGCTCAATGTTAGCCCGCTGCATATTGGATTATCTGTTCGATTAGCAACTTTCAGACTTGAGACCAGGTTGCCATTGGTTAATAGTGTTTAACCACAGTTGAGAGTTTATCAAATGTTTATTTATTTTAAGTGATTTATCAAAAAGGTCCACTCTGGATTTAAACATCACATTAATCTGCAAAAAGTTCTAAACTGAAATTTAGTGACATCAAAGCTTTATATAAGACAGCTCTTAGATGAATTTGCTACTGTTACAAGCTCCTGCCTGCTATTAGTAACAATCCTGAGACTCCACAGACAAAAATGACCAGAAGGTTATCTTTACAACCCAAATCCTGTCCCCCCCTGACATCACCCCATCCATCCACTTCTCCTGGGTTTGTCTTTTGTCTGCTAATACACTAAGAGCATTTTCCCCCTCAGTGATTTTACAATCAAGCAAGTCGTATTTCACCTGCCCTCTGATATCTGCTTCTGCCTTTATTGTTGTTATTATCCAACACTTAGCTTTTATGGCTCGTCCTGACAAATCCTCGCAATAAAGTCATAATCCATTTATGAAGGGGCCTAACTAATCAATTAATGAAAATTGGACCTACAAAGGCAGGCCGAGGGGCCATTGATTGAAAGTGTCTGTGTGGGGCCGATGAGCCTGTTAAAATACTTGTTAACACCCAGGAATCAAAGCGCTGAAATGGAATTGCTTCTCTAGCAATTAGTTTATTGATTTAATCAAGGGTCTTTAATGTAGAGGGTGAATGTGTGTGTGTGTGTGCAGAGCTGGTGGTGTGTGTGTGTGTGTGTGCTGGAGGTGTGCTAGGTGATCTGCTCCCCTGGCCAATAAAGTGGGGATTTGCGTTTGACTCTGTTCTTAAAGAAACAGATGAGCCAGCCAAACTGCACCGCTCTCCTTGTGTGTCACTTCTCATTTGCACCTCCTGTCCTAACTTCCTGTGAAACACTTGTTCTTTTATGTTTAAAAGGCTTTGGATTCCATCTTTTTGTTTCTCTGCTGCCTTGATATTGTCATCCCCTCTCAGTTTCAGATCCAGGATGTGGTGTGTTTACTCACTAGCATAGGGCGAGTTGCCTGCGGATCCATTGAGGAAGTTGGGCGAGGTGCCCAAGGTTGCCATGCCAGAGTTAGCGTAGCCATTCATGCTAGTGGAGACAGAGCTGTAGCTACTCTGCTGAGGGGTGGAGCTGGGGACATAACCATGAGGGGACACACTGCTTGTACTCCTACTGAAACCTATGGACAGAGAAAGACAGATTGATAGAGAGAGAGAGAGTAGATGTTAGAGGTATAGCAGAAAAACAGAAAGCCAAATCCTTCTTTTTTTTTTTTTTATTCATGGCTAACGTTTAAGATTACAAGCAAAAGGAAATTTATTGAAAAATCTAAGACAGCATATGGCAGAGCGAGAGAGAAATGACCAGAGCAGAGGGAGAATGATACAAGAGGGAACTAGCTGTAATCCAACCACTGAAACAAGAGGCCTTTAACCCCACTGGCTCCACTCCAAAATTAGATCTATTGATAAGGCAATTAACACTAAAAGGCCTCTGCAGCTCTCCTGTAATTTATAAAGAATGAAGCCAGTATTTCTGACAGGACCCTATTCTCCTTTATGCTTTACAGGGGCAGCGAACAGAAAGAGGACAAGATGGAAAGAGGACTATAAATATACATCTCAGGTCTAACGTGCTGACACTGGAGAAAAGAAACAGCTGGGATTGAACATCAGGAATCTGCTCAGTAGTGCAACAAAGGCTGCACTTCTTCACAGCTTTAGCCTCCTTTTCATATTACGGTATCACTAATTCCCTGTTCTCATCTGTTATGAGTAGCAAGCCTACCATCACACAGCTGATATCTGTTATTGTCTTCACCACCTGAAAATGTTTCCAGGTGAAGATGAAGATGAGAGGAAGAGTCGAGGGGAGCTCATTGGAAGTATTGAGACACATCCAGAGGCCGGTCCATCCACTCTCCACTCCTTCCCCTGATACATGTGATGAATCACCGCTGACTGCACCCACATCTCTCTCTGTCAGACGGGGGCCGACCCCAGTCTAATATACACACCCCTAGGACCCACTCATATTTCTCCATCGTACTCCATCCGCAGCTCCCTTTTTCTCCATTCTTCACTCTCTCACCTTCGTTCTTTCCTCAAGTTTTCCCTGTTTCTCTCTGCAGCCGCCCCCTCCTCCTCCTCCTCCTCCTCCTTCTTCCCCTGTCCTCCTTTTTCAAAATCTTCCTTATTTCCTTCACGCTCTTAAATCACCCTTTTTAAATTTCCCACATGAAACATAAAATGTCCCAATCGCACCACTCATCTTTCCTACACATCTGTCTTTCCAAACAGAAAAAAACAAAAAGTTACTGCCACAGCTCCCGTGATAACAGCCTGTAATTGTTTCCTGTTGAGTTTCTCACCCTGATTGGCTGTTTGTGCCACCTCTGACCCAGTGAAGGAGTTCACGGACATCATGCCAGCATGGACAGAGCCGCTGCCAAGACCAGAGAGCTGGTTGTGCCCTCGTGGCACTGTCGTGTAGAGGGCCTCCGCGATATCTGCTGCTCGTTTCAGAATCATCTCCTGACAAAGGAGAAGAAGAAAAAACAGCTGTGGTCAGAAATAGAGAGAAGAGAAGAGGAGAAAATGCACCCTTGATGCAGGCTTTATGGTCTCACAAGAATGCTAGATCTCCACTGGAGATATTGTGCATTTAAACCTAGCAGGCTGAGTGGTTTTTATCAGTGGTCACAGGGAGTGGTGGGATGGGTTCCAGTAAATGGAGGAAAGCCTCATTAACAGACTCATCAAATCTTTGGCCTGACGCTTCCTCTCTCCTCCCTTTTTCTTGTGTCCTCCACTGTCTCATCTGCTCCTCTCTTTCTTCTCTCCCCTACCCCTTTAGTTTTCATTTTTCTCTACACCATATGACATGAAAGAGGCTAACTTAATCCCATGTGTGTTTGTGGGTCCAGATGTGTCTGAACAGGCCAGCAGAAACACCCTTTTAGTGCCACCAGAGGATTCAAACTCCACACTTCATTTCCTGTGGAATAAATTGATGCCTGTCTTCATGTTTGTGTTTGTGTGACTGATTACCTGGTTATTATGAGGCATCCCGTACAAAGCCTCCACCAGATCTGCTGCTCTCTTTAAGATCACCTCCTGAAATCAAGCGCAGGAAGAAGAAAAGGATTGATCATGAGTGTGACGGCTCAGAGTTCAGTCACTTTTATTACATTTCACGTCTTACATTATGCTGTGAATGCAGAACAGAGAGTGCAGGAGGAGAAGGAGGCCGACAGAGGAAGGCAGAGGAAGAGAAATGGGCCTGTCCCGGCACTTTGTTACTCGCCGGGCAGTTTGGGAGAGCAGAGGTAAGATACTGTTATCTGTGAATAAAACATGAGCCTATATCTCTTTATCAGTCAACCATCTTCTACGTCTTCTCCTCCCCTGCTGTCAGCGCCGGATCATGAATCCAGCGCACATGATCACACATCAATCTCATTTAACACAACATATCATCACTTTGACGGCTATACAACTCTGGGACACACCCGTCTTCTGCCCTGCATTAACCCTGGTAATGATCCAAGTGAATAGCCCTGCATCCACTTTGTGTGATAAATGTAGAACATCATCGCTCAGGTGAAAACCGCCGAGTGGAATTTCCCACATCAAACATTTATCCTTCCGTAGTGTTGCCACTTTCTCCACGCTCATTTTCTACAGCTTACCCTGCTTTCTCTCCTCGCTCCGTCTCTATTCTTTTCCCTCCCTGAGTGTATGAGTGTGTGACTCCAGGCAGTCGTTATACGTGTGTGTGTGTGTGTGTGTGATGTAGACACCTACAGCCCTACGAAACCCTTTTTAAAAGTTAATGTGCCGGGGCCAGGATATATGCTGGAGGCGCGACAACCAGAAAATTGCAGCCCCCTCCCCTCCAACCTTCCCCATTTCCCTCTCTCTCCCTCCTTCCCTTCTACTCGCACACACACGCTGTGCGCTATACCCTCCTGAGTGTATCCCTCGCTGTGAACAAGCCCTGGAGCATGTGTGCTCTCTGTTCCGTGACACACTGCCTTTCAATCAGACTCATATCACACACATACACACAGGCGCACACACGCAGTCACCGCGCACATGTGGAGGCTGTCGAGCACGCCCAGGACATGACGAGAGGGTCAGCAAAGCAATAAAGATTGTAGAGCGCTGTCCGAGGTGCTAAATTCACTCAATAATGGGAGTGCTGCCTCTGTGTTAACCTCCCATTACTAGCACTATCTGGGGGAGGCAGAGAGGGAGGCAGGGGGAGGAGACGGAAAGGGGGGAGACCAGAGAGGAGGCCTGCTCGAGGTGATTGAGAGATGTAGAGGCCCTAGGAAGGTAAGTGGTTCTTTAGTATGTATGCACCGCTCCTCGCTTCCTTCTCTCTGCTTTTCCTCGACTCCACATGCCTCCCAGGGATTGCCAGATAGGTAGATGGATGGATGATGGGAGGGAGGGAAGGAGGGGAAGGAGGAGGGGAAATGAGGGAAGCGTAAGGCATTAGGACACAAACAGATATGCAGCTGGAGTGTAGCGGTGTTCAGGGAGGATATGTGAAACCTCAGTCACTTCATCTTAAACATTTTGTACCTCTCTGCTCCAGCATGAGTTTTAAAGTCTTCCAGCTCTTCATTCCTGTCTGCCTGCACGCCTCCATCTCTAATCTCCCCATCCTTTCTTTTTCACCTGTGTCTCCAACTACTGTCTCCTGTCTCCCTCTTCTTTTTCCTCTCCCCCATCCTCTCGATTAATCACTCTCTCGTGGTTCTGCTCCCTGTCTGTACCTATCAGTCTCTCGTTAGCAGAGGGATCTGTCCAGTAGCTAAACGCGATTAGGCAGCGCTCCAGAGTCGTTCTGATAAACAGATAAATGTGGTTAGTGCCGTGCTGCCTCCCGAGCTCTGCTGCTGTAAGGGGAGACCATTTCCTGGGCGCAGGGTCTCTTCCCGTAAAGTCAGGCCCACAGAGACGTCAACAGGAAGGGGAACCTGATCCAGAGCAGAGCCTGGCCCCGTCTGGCAGGGCGGTCACTCATTAGCTGGCCCCAGACCCCCAGCTACACCAAAGCTTCAGCTAAACACCCTGCAGCCTGGCTGGGCCTCCATTCTCACTCTGACTGTCTGAGTACTAGCTCCAGCACAGTGTGGGGCTAAGTTCAGCTCGACACTGAGCGTTACCACAACATATAGAGACAGCACTGACTTTATCAGATACCCTGCTTGTTCCCTACACAATGTTTGTGGCTTTATTAAAGGGATAATTCAGATTTTTGTATCACTTAGAGATAGCAGGGATGTGTCCACAATCTTGGAGTTGGGGGGCACTGACCTTAAGTGAATGCTAGATGCCAGTGAAGTTACTAGCAGCCTAATGCAATGAAGCCCACTATTTAGGTTTGAACTTAAAGCTCCTGTGAGGGACTTTCTGTTTTTATCAATTTTGGTGCCTCCTGTGGACAAAGTGATATCTTATCTCTTGGCTGATCATGTCCGGTACAGGTATGGGTAGATGTATCACTAAAAACAAAAAAAATTGTCTGTTTCCTTAACAGTCATCAGTCATCTGGTCGGACACCTACCCCCTCACAGCTGTCAAAATTACAATGTAGAAATGGTCAGTCCTGATGCCAGTGGTCTTGCTACTTTTGCAGGTCATAAAAAGGCATCTCTTTGATTTTCAGTCTGTTTCATCACAAGTTAAAAACTCCTCACAGCAGCTTTAAGTTGCATCTCTGACTGAAAAGATGACCACTTATAGGTCAGGTCCACTGGGTGGCCAGTCAGTGTTTAGGAGGTGCCATTCAACCCTGACTGAGCCTCATCCCTGTAATGTCCCCTGACAGTTGATGCTTGTGAGCATTGAACCTGTTGAAGACCAGCAAGGAAGCTACAGTAAGTATGCTCAGACCTCACACAAAGCAGCTTCCCAAAAACTATCCCTTTAAGAGATCTATGAAATTGGTGCCACTGAAATGTAATACATTATATTCTTAATCACTTAAGTTTGGTAAAGAGATTGAATGAAGAAAGACCATATAGGCAATGTTGTCATGGTGGCCATGCTTGGACATTTGTAGCAGCAGAAGTTGCCAGCGTTTGCCCCTCTTCTGCCCCCTTTCCCTCATGATTGAGGCCAACAGTTGAGAGAAGTGTGGTCAACAAACTGTTATTACCTCAATAAAGGCACAAATCAATAGAGCTGAAATGAACAACCAGGCCTGCCAGCTACCGCTGTTCATTTAGAAAAGAAAGAGACACCACATAGTGAGGGAGGAAGAGGAGGACAGGAAAAAGAGATGGATGGATTCAGAGATATTTAGAGAGATACAGAGGGGGGTTGATAGGCTAAAGACCAGAACTCACCAGGACAAGTCTTGTATCCAGCGGACATGACACACAGCGAGGACAAGTGATTTCTCTATCTTCCTTCTACCTGCTCTTTCCGTCTCGGCCTCATGGTGACTTCCCTCTGCTCAGTGTGTGTGTGTGCATGTAGAGGCGCAGAGAGGTGGGTAGGTGCATTTCTACCTGTGTGTGTGTGTGTGTGTGTGAGCCTGTTTGTGTATATGTGTGTGTGTGTGCTGGAAGTAATAAAGTCCACCCGGGGTTGACTTCGATCCACTGACCCAGCAGGAGGTAAGACTGGACAGCTATGATGGATCACCTAACCTGCTTCTGCCTCTCTCTTCCTCTCTCCCCCCCAACCTCCTTTCCTCCCTCTCTTTCCCTCCCTCCCTTTCTCCTTCCCTCTCCCACTTTGCCAGTCTAAATGTCCTTATAGTCAGTGGAAGGATGAATAGAGCTGCTTGTGCTATTCGATTTGCAAATGAAGTGTTTGTTTGGGCAGAAAATGAGCATGAACATATGATGAAATGTGTTTTAAGTGTCATGTATAGCCCACTGTCCTCAGCATACAGTTACGTCTCTGTATATGAGGTCATGCTGCCTCGTTCTGTGTATATCCATATATGCTATGAAACTCTAGAAGTTGTCAATAACTCTCTCTGTACCAGTGTTACCAAGACAGATTCCTATAAATTAATTGCACATGGGAACATACGCACAAGAGGAGTGGAAGCAATGTACCTTGGGTAATCTCTCTTGGTCTCCGGGGTGTCTGGGGATAACCTTCTGTAACCTCTGGAAGCCGTAGTCTATGGTTGGCTCATTCAGCGCTAAGAACAAGAGGAAAAAGGAGACAAAAAAAAAACATTTAATGCTTGAGTCTTACTAATGAAAACACCTACTGTTCAAGAGAGACAGGCACAGAAACAAGTGATTCTCTGCAACGGTAGAAACGACTGAATTAAGCTCGGTTTTACATGAATATTTCAACATTAAACCAAACACGCTGAAAATGTGGGTGTTCTCTATTAAGTCTGGTGTGTGTCTTTGTTTGCCTGTGATGTAATGAATCTCTCTCTGTCGCCTGCTTTGGTGGTTAATAAAAAGACTGTCAGGAATCAGGCGGGGTGTATATGTGTGTTTGTGTGCATCTATACGTGTGTGTGTGTGTGTGTGTGTCCTGTGGTCTTGCGTTGATCAGCGACTAATATAAGCAATTACAGAGCCTGGTTCCAATATAACAAAGGCTTGATCGCTCCAGGGAACTAGCTAAACACAGACACACACAGACACGTAGAGACAGTTGCGCACACACACCAAAGCGCACGCACGCAGAGTTAGATCATCCAGCAGCAGGGAGAAAGCACTCTCTCGGCATGCTGTGGTCGTGCTACGGTAATTGAATATGAGAAGATTTACCATGAATATTTAAACATTAGAATAAATACAATGAAGATCTGAGGCTTATAGTACAAACACTTCAGAGGAGGATTGTTGGATAAGTGCTCTCTCCACATAATTCATTCTAATGTACTCTCTCTCTCTCTCTCTGTGTCTTTACCCTCCTCCCCTCTGTGTCTCTTTGTGGGCTGCCTGGGGAGTCAATGCACATACACTGATAACAGTCTTGACTCCTTTTCTACAGCCTATATGACGCTGCTTCTGTGCACACTGTGTTTCTTCTGTATTAGTGCTTGTAAAACATGAGAAAAGAAGGAGCCATTATGCGAGAGGATTGCCTGTATGTGTCTGTTGCCATCCGTCTGTTTCCCCCGTGGGTCGCAGCTTGGACGTTTCCTGAGGGCTGATGCCCCGCTCGCCTCACATCTGAGCAGCCAGGCTGACTAGGCGGCCCCCAGAAAAAAGGCCCCTAGAGGCTATGAGTACAAGCTGTCCTGCTGGACCTCTAGTGACTTCACCACGGCGCCTTCTGAGCCGCTCACTCAAACACACATACACACACACGCACCAAAGGAGAGCAAGAGAGCAAGGCAACAAGAGTCGGTGATGCTCTGTTTTGGCAACACAAACGTATTTGGACAGCTCTCCCAGCGGAGCGTTCCAGTAATCCATAAGAGTGAAAGAAAGGAAAGGTGAAAAAGCTGGAAGCAAAGACAGTGGAGAGAGAGAGAGAGAGCAAAGTAGGAGTAGAGATGCCAGAGGCGGGCTCAACTTCAGAAGAATGACACACATTATTACAGGCCAGCTGGTCCACTGATAAAATAAGCCAAAACAATACGATGATCACATGCAACAAATAAAGTATGAATTATTTCTGAGGACAAATATTTGACTTTACTTCCGTATTCTCTGATCTCTGTAAAGCCTTAAGGAGGATTTGCCCTGGATTAGGCCTGCAGTCTGAGAAGGGGATTGTTCTGACAACATCCCCTCTCCTTCATCTCAAAGGCTTTTGTTTTTATGATGAATTTTTTATCAGTTCTCCACAATGCGCCAAATGAGCCTCGAGTGAACAATAGCATAAAAACCCCAAGACGTACACCGATACCCCCTATTACAAATAAAGAGACAATTTTGGTAATTGAGAGAGGAAGCGATATTGTCTCTGCTCGTTTTCAAGGACCATAAAGCAGAGGAGGAGTACGTGGGGGACAATGGCACCACTAACTACCTGACTGTGTCTCTTTGGGGATTATCTTTGTGTTTTATGCTCTTATATCCATGCTCAATATCTCAATTTACAACAAAATTTAGCACTGAAAGTAAAAAAAAAGAGAACACTCCTGCCTCAAAAGAAGAGTGGTGTGCCTGTACACACTCCAGGATTCAAAGCACACTCTCCCATACAGGTATATTTATAATCCTTAGCTGTCGCTCTCCAGAAGAGCAAATCAAAGCCAGTAAAACATAACTGCCATAAATAAATGAATAGATGAGCAACAGCCCTGGACTGGAGGGATTCACCTAGCAATCACCCACATCAGATCAGATCAATGCTCATGGAAATTTCATGAAGCCTAGAATCCACACCGCTTCATATTTCACTATAATAACCCACAGAGCCGCAGGGGGAGTGTGTATGAAGGGGTGATGGGAGGGAGGAGAAGGAGGAAAGGAGGGCTAGGGGTGGAGGGGTGCTGGAGGTATGAGCTTGAGGGGAGGAATGAAAGGGGGAGTGGATGTTTGGGGTGCAAGGAGAAGGTGGAAGGAGGGGTAGAGGGATAATTGAGAGGTCAGCACAGTGGAGTCGTCCTGGAAACACAAGAGAGGAGGAGGAGAGATGGAGGAGGAGGAGGAGGAGGAGGAGGAGGAGGAGGAGGGGAAACTACAGTAAGCATCCAGCAGCCCTGTGTCCGTCTCCTCCTGTGTCGGGCGGAGTGTACTTGCAGGGTTAGGTAATTGGCTCTGAGGCTTGATGTTAACACCTTAACAGGCCCTCAGACAGTGGGTAAGGAGCTGATCATATCACAACCCTCTGTTTCTCTCACTCTTCTCTCCTCCGTCTCCCCCTGCTCTCTCTCCCTCCCTCCCTCCCCTCTGCAGTCTCCAGTGCTCAGGTGTGATCTCATAAGCGCTGCCTTGCGATCGATGCCGCCAGTGGCAGGGGGTTCAATAGCCCTGAATTACGGCTTCATTTCTCCCCCCTCCTCACACAGATGAGAGGCCCCCCCCCCCCCCCCCCCCCCACACACACACACACACGCTAACACACATATACAACACCCCCCCTGACTACTCACAATCCAGATCAATACCTTACAATCTAATTTTTATCCATTTTTCCATAAACCCAGAGATTGCGTTTATTTGCAGAATCCGACAAGCTAAATAAAGCATCGCTTGAACATGTCAGGGAGACTAATGCATGGCTGGAAATTCATACACAGAAAACAGATGAGTGGAGCTTTTTGCTCCTAAAGGAAGGGAGAGGCTGAGGGAAGAAGAGAGGATGGAGGAGGGAGAGGGAGGGAGGTAGGGGGGGACTAAGAGATTCTACAAATCAATGAAGGTGTGGATGCTACTACAACCTAAGCTCTAATTATCTGTTGCAAAAAGTGCATGTCGACAGTTAACAATACCTGACAGCACGGATCCTCACCGGGAGGATGTAAATTCTGGAAATGTGGAGGAAAATGTGCTCTTGAATTAAGATATAAGAACAAGTAAGAAATCATTCCCCCTGGTGAACGCCGCTCATTTCAGCGGGGTATAAAATCATCTACGTTCGAAATTCATTTACATCATCATCATGGACCAGATGCTCCTGTAATAAGAACGGAGGCTGCTAAAGAGGGAAGACAAGCCACATGGTGCAGAAAATTAATCTCAATCTCAAATAGAGGTGTGAATTTCCTCACTGTTGAGACTGTGTGCAGTAAATGTGAGCGTGTGCAGCTATCTCAGCTGGCCCTGTCTCCAGCTGGAGACCGGCCGTTTTAATCAACAGCAGGCCTCCACCCAAGCTCAATAAAAGAAGCATTCACAAATAGAAGCAAGAGCAGTAATTGACCGGCTTGTGGCTGCTCCCCACTTTTATTGCCAGATTACTGCATGTGTGTGTGTGTGTGTGTGTGTGTGTGTGTGTGTGTGTGTGAGCTCATGCATGATTGCAGGTGTGACACATGTGCATATGGATGTAGAATAAATCTGTAGGTCTGCTCGCTCCTTTGTGTGTTTTCTCAGTAACTCTCTGACAACTCGCACCAAAAATATGTTCTAAGCATTAGACGTTTCCCTCGTTTGAAGAACTGAAGCTCCATCTGAACAAATCACTCGCTCTGTGTGACAGATTTCACCACCATGTAGAACAGCTTAATTAGGGCTAAAGTAAATCACAACTTTACACAGCATCATCTTGCTTGCAATACTTATTGTGCCATCATCTGTGCTCACTGTACGGTCTGTACTGTATAAAATGACAGACAACTGCCAGCCCTACCTCCACCTCTAAAACTAATTTGGAGCTCAGAGGCAGAGCAGAGAGAGACGGAGAGAAATGTCAGCAGCATCCCGCCTGGTTTAAATTCTGTTCTTGACTTTTGTCTTTTTCCCTTGCTCTTTGCCGAGTCTGAGTGATGTTTCCTACACACCTAATCTGCACTCAGCGCTGAAAAACTACCCCTAATGTTTGTGCGTGCGTGTGCGCGGATGCGTGCAACTGCGCATGGTGCCGGCCTTAATGTGAGCCAGCAGAGCCTTTTAATATCAGCAGAAGCTGTAGAGGAAGCACTAAGCAGACAAGGCTGCATACTGAGGAGGGGAGGGATTGCCTTTTGAACGACAAGGGTGATTCATCAACTCCCCCAATCTATGGCCAGTATCCCTGTGTCACACACACAAACACACACACACACAAACAGGGACCCCAGTGGCAGAGAGTATTATCACTCTATATTGCATGGAGAAAAGAAAAGGGGGAGCAGCTCTGATGAATGTTACTAAGACAGCAATCCAGTAAAAGGTGATACACAACCAAACATGGAGATGCATTTGTATGGGGAGGAGGGGGATGACCTGATAATGAGAGGCAGAGGAGGTGAGTGAGTGAGTGAGTGAGTGAGTGAGAGAGAGAGAGAGAGAGAGAGAGAGAGAGAGAGAGAGAGAGAGAGAGAGAGAGAGAGAGAGAGAGAGAGAGATTAGGGGGAGCTCTCAGCCCCAGAGGTGGGTAAGGCAGAGGGCAGAGAGAGGAACAGAAGGGGGATAAGGGGATAAAAAGACAGAAGAAGAGCAGAGAACGAAAAAAAACACATTCTTTTATTCTTATCAGTGGAGAGCTTAATTGCCTTTGATGAGTCTAATTGGAGCTTTCTGAAGTCTAATGGCAGAGGAGTCCTCAGAGACGACAGAGGACACATTACTGTAATAGCTTCTCTCTGAATCTCCTCTACACCAAAAGTCCCCTGCTTGTCTCCTCCATCCTGAACTACGGTTGAAATCTTTCCATGCAGCGACGGGCAGTTGTTGGGTATCAATGATCACGCAGAGGGCAGGGGGAGTAAACCTATAGATGGGCTTTGTGTGTGTGTATGTGTTGGGCATGTTTGCAAAGTAGCAGTAGCAGCAATATTGGTTATGTGGTGACTTAATTAGGTCTGTGAGCTGCTCGCTTTCCTCTCCTCAGCTGAAGTTGATTAGCAATGCCAGCTGTCCCCAATGTAATTCGGTGTGCGCGTGTGTGCGTGCACAAGTAATATACGAGTATATGCATGTCTGCTAGTGCAGGGTTGTGTTGATGTGTGTGTGTATGTGTTAGCTGCCAGCTGCCACGCAGTGCTGCCAATCCTCCATGATTAGTACCCACTGGCAACTGGGCTCAAACTGGTGCCAAACAGACCCAGGAGGGCAACATGGCCCATGGTAATCCTGCATCCCTCTCTCCCATCCATCTCCTCTTTTTCCTTTCTCATCTTCCACTCTTCATTCTCATCTACTGCTTTTTTTAGCTGACAATGCCCTGCTCATCCTTTCGTTGTTCTCTGTCTCTTATTCAAGACATGTGAAAGTTTTAGGAGAGTTCAATACGAGGACTGAAAGTGATACAAAAAAATAGAAGAGCTGATAAAGGAGCTCTGGGAGAAGTACAAATACCCACTGAGGGTACAGAGCACAGACTGAAGTGAAGTATGTGAAGAGAAGAACTGGGATCTATGCCTCGACACGGTTGACTGTGTCACCATGAAGGTGCCGGAGCTTGGCAAGCAGCATCACAGTGTGTGTGTGTTCAGCTCCCAGTGGATGACCTCTTCATACCTCTCACCTGTTGAGATTCTTCTTTGTGCCTCCGTAGGAGTAAAAAAGCAGAGAGAGAGCGCAAGAAGAGAGGAAGAATTCATCCAAAAGAAGCCAGTTTGGAATAAGTGAATGTGACAAGGGGAGAGTAGAGGGCTGGGAAGAGATAGGGCGTTTATGCATACGGTTCCCACATGTCTGGCACATTAAAAAGCTGCACAAACACATACACATGGATACACGTATACACACAGCGAGACGGGTTTGGCAGAGTGCGGGCTGTTGGACAGCTCTGGCATGGTAAAGGCTGCCCACCCATCTGCCCTCTGTCTTAGTAATGCAGTTAGTTGTCAGGTTGCGTGCGCGTGTTTGGAGTACATTCACACTTTTGTAAAAACAAACGCAGGCAGACTATCGCAGCATTTTCCATACATACACAAACACAGAGTCTTAATTATGACCCATAGACATGGATTCTATCCATGCACAATAATTAGGACACGCGCAAGATGTAAAAAAAAAGGTGCATGGTGGTGATCTGACGCAGACGCTCTCTCTCAATTGTGATTTTGTCAAATGTTGGCAATTCCAGCCGGGGCTTACAGCCTAAGTCTATCAGTGGTTGAGATTACAGACAGATTTATGTGATTCACAATCTCCCCGGGGACCTGCGGCCTCACATTGGTTAATCACTGCTTCACATTCACTCTCTCCACCGCTCTTTTCACCGCACGGCTATAACTCTGCACTGATACGCTCTGATGTAACACTTGAGCTATTCATGCCCCTGCACTCGCCGCCGAAAATCACACTTTCCTCATGGACCTCTTCCTTTGTGAATCACGCTTTTGACAGGGTTAAAACTCAATAATCCCACTAATCAAAAGGTTAAACCTCCCCCTGACCTTCACCTGCTTCATAAAAGAGGGAAAACACTTTTCTTCCTCTCATCAGCAGGCTTTTTCGCTGAATTATTGAGTTAAGTTATTGAATTCTGAAATGTTTAGCATTCACATTTTTTCTCAGGAAATAGTATAGGTAAAATGACAGCCTGTAAGCGTTTCATGTTACTCTTAGCAGATATTAAAAACCGTCATAAAAAGAATGTCTATTGATGCGTTTGAAGCATTTCTCACATTCCTCTTAAAGCAAGTTGTTGTTTGCAGGAAATGAGAGAATTTGGGTGAAGTTTAATGAGAGAAGTCAGCATAGAGGCTGAAACTACATTATCCCCTTAGATTA
The DNA here is from genome assembly GCF_009762535.1 of Notolabrus celidotus. Classification (NCBI taxonomy): domain Eukaryota; kingdom Metazoa; phylum Chordata; class Actinopteri; order Labriformes; family Labridae; genus Notolabrus; species Notolabrus celidotus. Next base: position 12,895,536 of record NC_048279.1, on the reverse strand, counting down.
AACTGTTAATGAGTGTCATTAGTAAATGTTAGTGCTTAGCTGGTACCTGTGTAGATGAAGCGTCCAGGTGTGCCTTTGCAGAACTGTTTAGATTTGTAGGACAGCGTAACCTCCACCACGCCGGGGATGTGTCTGGGCGGAGTTTGCACACGAATGGCATGGGGGGTGATCAGCTATGGAGAGCAGAGAGAGGGCATAAAGATTAATGCAATGAAACTTCATATCCAAGCATGTGCTCAGGGGACTTCTCTGGGCTCGCCTCAGACCTTTTCCTTTTCAGCCTCTGACTTTCTTTCTTTGTATAATCAGCCTGAAAATGATGTGTTAGCGCTAAAGCCCTCAGGTGGCCTCATAGCCTGAGGCAATGTCACTGTGAGGCTTAGGATGGTTATCAGTGCTGACATGGGCTCTGTAAGAGCGGTTCAAAAGCAGTTATCTGTTTATGAATAAAACACACCTTCCTCTGCATACGTCTATTACACAGTATAAGGAAACGTATAATCTGCCTGTCTGTGCTGCCCCCGTCTCTGTCTGTCAGCTGTGGATGTCGAGCTGCCGTTAGCCACATTAAAGCGCCACTGTCTCTTAAACAGGCTCACTTAGTGTGGTTGATGAGCCCACTCCCTATGTATGTCTGTGTGTGTATGCTGAAGGGTCTTTGAAGGAATAGGGTAACAAGACAAAACACAGATGAGACCTCAGTGAGTGCTCGTTTTCTGCACGCTATGCTGAACTAGCACTCAAAGCTAGCAGCGCTCAAAAGCTATCAATGCTGCTGCCAGAGTCTTGTGTGTGTGCACCTGTATGTGTGTGTGTTTGTGTGTGTATGTTCTAACTGTCCCTTTCATTGCTCACTTAACTATGCTTTCATTCTACCATTGTCTGGCCTTGTTCACCTCTCGGCGAGATAATATAAGAGCTTTTTATAGAATTATTCCTTTACTAAAGAGAAAGCTGTTTAGCTGCGAGGCTCACTGACCTTCAATTTCACACATACACTACATTTACATTTTAGTCATGTGGCAGATGCTCCCTACAAAGAGATTTATACAGTACGGTGTGCACACATTCAAAGAAGGCAGATAGTCGTATAATAGAAGACAGGAGGGAGCTGAACAGAGAAGAAAAAAGAAAGAAGTGCTGCAGAGAAAAATGAGGAAGCAGACTGTTCACATAGGTTTACAGTAGGGCTCCAATTAATGATTATTTTTATTATCCACTCATGTGCTTGTTATTTTTCAGTTACTTTTTTTATTATTTAATATGAAAAATTTAAGAAAACAGGAGCAACCAATTATTCCAAGCTCCCAAAACCATTCAGAAACCTTTAGTTTGTCAAAGTGTGAAAAAGAATCGGAAATTTCTACTATAAAAATGGATTTCAAAGACCAAATTGATGGAAATCTTTCAGTTTGAGAGGCTGCATTCAGCTAATGCTTGGCTCCAAACTTAAAAGAGTCTACGGAAAACTTAATAAATTGACAAAGAGCTCCTGTTTACGACAGAAGTTTCCAACTTTGGTATCAAAGCCCCCCGAGGGATCCATTGACACTGTAAATTTATCGGGTCACAAGATGATTAAAGTGATAAGAAACAAAGATATATATTTCTTCTTCAACAGATGATTTATATGGCTCTTTGACTCTCTTTTTCTCACATTAACTCTTGAACACTTTCACTTCTGTAGACCTCTGAAAGCCTTCAAATGTAACTATCTAAGAGGAAAAAGGCACCATTTGGTTACACTTCATCATGTTGAGGTTCCTGTCTGTTTAAAGAAAGTTTTTCCTGCCCCAGTTAACAAGAGCTTGGCAGTATTTCAGAGTATGGTCTAGATAGAAAGAGTCATGAGCTAACTTTGGATGGGATTTGGTGCTTTTCAAATATTTAGAGATTGACCGATGCCCACACCAACGACATAAATCTGTGGGGGATTGTTAAAAGACATTGTCAAAGTCAAAAAGGAGGAAAAGACAGACTTGAAGTCACATGCATGATAAAAACCTGCTCATCAGGATGGTGACTGACCTCGCTCCAGACCAACATTGTTCCAAAGATGACCTGCAGGCCATCAAAGAAGTTGTCCCCGATGATGATGACGGTCGCGCCCCCTGTGGTCCAGCCTTCACTCGGGCTGATGGCTTTGATGCTCGGGGTCGCTGCAAGATTAACACACAAAATAGATTAGATGCTAACTAACCTAATGACAGCACATAAAGGCCTTGTACAGCTCCATGTACAGTCACCTCCTCTTCTCTCCATCCCTCACTCACACACACACATGTACATCACCTCTCTCCTCTCTCCCAGGGGTCGGGGGCGAGCGAGGAATACTAATCGGAGTGATTATACGCACCCCGTTATTAAACATCACCCCTGCCCTGTGTGTGAGGGCAGCGGCGGTGCGCTTGTTTTATGACACGTGGCAAAGCGTGCAGGCGTGTAAATGTCAGGTGTGCTGAGTGTCTGATCAAAGGCCACGCGACCGGGGAGCAGAGCAGAGCCAACAGAAGCTCTGCCCTGTGAATACGCCGCCTTCATTAACCAAACACTTAGCTCTTGCTCAGCTGGCTGCTTCGTGTATCTGTGCAGCTATCTCAGCGCTCAGCCGACGGGTCGCTTCAGCTCCTGCGTGGATATTTGTAATGCATTTTTGTAAGCTTAAATGTTTTCTATTAAAGCATATTCTTTATGTGTTATCCAACAAAAGTACATGGAATAACAACAATAAACCACCATTTCAATAACTGGTATTCAATGTGCTTTTCGACCTGATCTGCTGGCATTATGGACTTGGAGATTACTGGATGTGATTGAAGAAAAGAGCAGCATTGGGAAAATTCATGTTTATACAAGCTAAATCTCCTCTCCTTAACAGATATGCTGCTTGTCAGACATGCTGTAATTCTGTAAAGCGGCATAATCCACTTTAGACTGGGCTGACTTTTTTTTCCCTGAAGCCTCGCCTTTTGCTCTTCGCCTGACTCCCTGTTCTGTTGATCCTCCCATACAAGCTGGACTGATATTTAGCCCCCTGATACGCCTGCAGAGATCAACGTTCACCAAGCAGCAATCTGTGGTCGTAATCATGGCCTAAGATGCCTCCTTTTCACAGCCGCTGATATTATGTGCGCTCCATGTGCATGTGTGTTTGTGGGTGTGTGTGTGTGTGTGTCTGTGTGTGTGTGTGTGTGTGTGTGTGTTTGTGTGTGTGTGTGGATTAACCAGATGGTGGAACGTGAATCCATGTGATAGGATTATACTTTGGGGTGTTCCTCGGTGCCATCTGTTCAACTCTATGCACTGCTCATCTATTACTGCCTGAAATGGGCCCCCAAAGTTGTGTATCTTGCACACAAACTCAACACATGCTAGAGGCAAAAAGAAACCTCTGTCTTCTTTCTTATATTTCATCTTCTCTTTATACAATCATGTCCTTGTACCCCTTCTTTTCATCCATTCTACATCTCTTTATCCCTCTCTGTCTTCTTCTATCACTCCTGTTTTTCCTCCTTCAAACCCCAGCCATCAGGAGAGCAGAAAATCAGAGAGGAGGAAATTCCCAAACAAATCTCTGACACAGGGAACATCTGTCAGTGTACTGTGCGTGCTCTTCTTTCTGTGTCTAAATGATGTCCCCAATATGTCTCGTCTTTGTGAACTTTTCCGATTGCCAGAGAGACCAGCCGTGGGGACAAGCGGTCCACCTTACCTCAGGAGAATAGTCATTATATTGACTTAACCACAACATTCAATCTTAATGCAATCTACTGTAGGCTGTCATGTAAATCCCTTCTTAGTATTTTGTCATTATCATCCCTGAGGTTGACTTTCCTCAAAGTGAAAAAAAAACATGTTTCTCTTATTCAATGTCTGGGAAATCGAAATGAGAAAATAACTGGATTAGGGAGTTGGGAATCAGTGTGGGCTCCTAAATCATGTGCACATGTCATTATGAAGTATTAAAGGTTTGGGTCTGACTGTGTATGTGTGTGCATGGGCTCCTTTTTGTGTGCGTATGGGTGTGTTTGAAAACCTGAGGGATGGGGAGTGATGGAGGGCTGGAGGATAAAAGCAGGTCTCCGAGGAAATAAAGCCAGTGTTGGCTTTAAGCAGAACAGACCTCATAAGACACATAGTGCTTATGCGAGGCAGAGTAGAGGGCCCAGAGGCAGAGACCTGAGGGGAGCAAGCCACAAGGGAGAGACAAGAGACTCACTCTAGCTACCACTCGCTCCTCTCTTAGCGCGAGTTAGAAACCCTACAAGAGAGGAAAGTGAGAATCTGGGAGGAAGCAGCGGAAAGATAAGAAAGAAAGCGAGGGAGCAGGTTTGAGAGGGATAGAGTGGAGACGGAGGAGGGGGTTGAGTGCTGAGCCAGACAGGGAGGGGAAGGGGGTGAGGGAGGGGGGAAGAGAGGGGGAGGAGAGGAGAGTTGAACAGACAGAGAGAAAGTGAGAAGACAAAGACAGCTCAAGTATTTTGTGTCTGCTTTTCGTACCGTGTTCCAGGTAGGACGGTGTTCCTTCCGACGGGTCCAGTCTCCGAGCTCTGCGCCCGTGTTTGGAGTTGTTGTGCACAAACATGTTGTCGGAGACGGCCAGGACATGACCCTCCACGCTCACCGTGGTCGACACAACCACCTGAGACAGAGGACGACAGATGGAGACCATTGAACCAAAATAAATCTCACTCTAATATAGATATATGAGGCTGTGCTGTTGTTGCACTAAGTTTTTATCAGGGCATTAAGAATTCCACTAAAAATAATGTTGAGTAAGGGAAGACTTTTATTTTGAAGGAAACATATTTGCATCTCAAGTGTTATTGCTTTCCTCATCCTCTGCAAGACTTTCTGATAAGTTTTCAGTGCTTTACATATCGTCTTATATAGCATAAGCTTACACTGAGTAAAGCTTGTTTCATTTTACAAACATCACTGTACGTTATGCATAAAGTAGCTTTCCTGTTGTTCTGGACTTTTCTTCTTTAATTTCAGTGATTTTTGCTGCTGATGTCACATTGCGTTATATTTCCCCTGCCTGGCAGTTTTTAGGCGACTTATGGCAGTGAAAAGGTACAGAGAAAAATGAGCATTTATTCAAAGTTTCTTGTTCCCTATGCATGTCAGTTCAATAGAAACTCTCCTTTTGACTCTGGTTTTGGTCTCCTCCACTGCCTCCTAAAGGAAGCATTTGGCTCTTGAGCTTCTTGGTGTCTCATCATGTTTGCCTGCTAGACTCTAGACTTGATCTTTCTGCTATTAAGCCCTCGGTAAATAATGTTAATAAGGCTATAATTAGATTATAATTAGTATAAATCTCAGCAGATTCACATCTTTGACATTTAAAGCCCCCGTAAGGAATTTTTGGTTTGTGTCTATTATGGCGCCCCCTGTGGACAAAAGAGCACTCTTTATGCCTTTGCTGATTCTGTCCTGTACATGTGTGAGAGTTTTTTATTATTATTAAATGAACCCTGTTTTATTTTAACAGTCATATGATTGACTTGTGGGAATCCTTTACCGTGAAAAATGTATAAAAAGCTTTTTTAAAAATGTTAAGTTAAATTGTTCGCCTTTATTTGATAGGTCAACTGGAGAGGGACTGGAAATGTTGGGAGTAGAGAGCGGGGGAAGGAAGACATGCAGCAAATGGTCAGCTGCCGCTGTGACCAGGACGATCGCCTCTGTACATGTGGAGCCTGCTTAAACCGCTAGGCCAACAGTGCCCCACAATGAGGCTGTTTTGGCAGAGTGTAGTCAATCACTACGACTGGCACCTACCTCCCGCCAGCAGCGTCAGACATTAAAAATTAGAGTATACAAATGATCAGTCTATGTTAATGGTCCTGTCTGATTTTGTAGGTAAAAAAAAAAGATATCACTATCAATTTCAATCTGTTTCATTTCTAGCTAAAAAAAAACCCTTACAGGAGCTTTAAGGTAGTCCTTATGACCGGATCATTGTAACTTCACTTTAAAAATATGTAAAGTGAAAATTTTGACGGGTTTTGCAGCTTTAGTCTAATTTATTTACATTAATATGTCTGCTTTTATGAGATAAGTTTGAAAAGGGTGCTTAAGGAATGTCTTATGTTTAGCTTCCGATAGTGTGTATTGTTGAGACCATGTTGACTGGTGTGGAACACTGTTTTTATTCATGTTGTTACAAGAGTAATGAGGTATTTATGATAGACTGTTCTTGTAAATACTCTGTTCTTTTATAATTTCAGGTATAGAGCTTAATGCATGATTATTTTTTGTTTTTTAAAGGGACAAACCAATGTTTACCTCTATGTTTATGTTGAATTCAATTTCTAAGTAGTGCATACAGTAATCTCTTTTATCTCCGCATTTATCTCCGCATTTATCTTTGGGGAAGCACAGAGAGCATTTATGTGAGTCTCTGTTTTGTTCTTTTTTAAAAGGTTATGTTGTTATTATTATTATGTTGTTACCTTATGTGATGCTTTGCAAAAACAAATCAGGAAATCAGGCCGTCCACTGTACAACCACAACCACATACTGTCTGAAAGTAGATGGTTGTATATCTCACCTGAAAACGCCTCATGTCTCGAGGGTTCCCTGCATTCTTCAGGCAGTTCTGGTTACACTTCAGGAAGAACTTGAGGAAGAACCTGCAAAAACACAGACGGAGAAAAAACAAATGAGTGAGTGAAAGTACGAGCTACTCCAACAAACCACAAAACACAAATAAAACAAATAAACCTGCAGTGGCAGACAGGGCTCGTACACTTTCCCACCCTCATCCATCAGTTGTTTATGACAAAGGCAGTTTTGGATGTAAAAACAGCTCCGGGATATTGAGTAAGATGCTACCTTGTATATCCATCTCCGAGCTGCTGTCACAGCTTGCCATAAACTCACCAGGCCAGCAGACATAGACCCCCCCTCCCCCTCCCCAACTGCAGAGGCGTGTGACGGAGGTTGTGCTGTAGCTACTATGCAGCACAGTGTTGCCATTCCTGCCTCTCTCAATCTCAGTGTGAGAGACCACATCAACAGCACCTGCCATGCATTATTAATAGGCTGAGATGGCAAGTATGGCTACCCACATCAATACTTAATGAGGGAGGGAGGGATGGAGAGGAGGGGGGGGGGGGGGTCGGAGGAGTATATGGGGAGTGTGAGTGTAGGGGGGCACTGAGGGCCTGAAAAGCAGAAAGGGGACGTCTGACAATTTATTCCCTATCCCCACCCTGTAGTTTAAAGCCTGATAACTTCTTCTTTAAGTGCAACTACAGTCGTGAACATCCCTCCACTCTCCCTTCTCTATTGTCTGTCTGTTTGTGAAGAAGAAAAACTGTATCAAATGAACCGCAAAAATAAACAGCTCCGTGTACAAATAAACAGGAACCCTCAAAAGGGGGGAAAATAATACTACAACACCCCCCCCCTCCTCCCTTTGAGGTAGCTCAAAGAAATGCTGACAGCTGAAACTGCTTACAATACAGATCTCCAGCAGCCAGAGAGAGAATCACTCCTTTGCTCAGCTTTTCTTTCATATGTCTTATTTTCTACCCACTGTTCATTTGTTATGGCTAGGATTCTGCACTGGGCAGCGCGTTTGGAGCCAACTGCCTTAGATACAATCATGCACGAGGAGTCGCACCACACACACACACACACACACACACACACACACACACACACACACACACACACACACACACACACACACACACACACACACACACACACACACACACACACACACACACACACACACACACACACACACACACACACACACACAAGAAGAGAAAGGGAGAGAGGCATGTCAGGAGAAACACAGTAAGCAGCCTCGGACAATTGCTTCATCTAGAAAAAAAAAAAGAAACAAGAGAGCAAAGAAGATAAATGGACAGATCAGAGTTCTGTCTCATTTCAAGGGCCGGCTTACTGCTGCGCGCATTACAAGCATCTGATGTAACACAAGAACTGGTGAATTTATCCCTGACAACTTTTAAATGCATGACAGCTGGTTAGTGGTAGACGCTGTTCTCCGAGTAAAGAAGAGAAAGCCTCTTATGATGTGAATAACAAACTGTCTTTCTTTGCTGCTTTCTTTTTTTTCTTCTTCGTCTGCTTTGTTTGTGTTCTGATTTACGATCTCTCTGGCAGGAGAGGCTAAATCTGAATGAGAAGGGGGGGAGAGAAAAACAGAGATGGAGACAGGGGGAAGCAGAAAGTGAGAGGAGAAAATGATAGAAAGACAGACAGACGGACAAGGTACGTGAAATCCGAAAGGAGAGACAGACCACCCTCCTGTATATTTTAGAAGCTGTAGGCCAATATCTCAATAATTCATGAAGCACAGAGATGGAGGTTTTTTTTCACAGTGGCGGTTGGACCCCAAAGGCTGAGGGTCTCCCAACTTTCTTATCTCCTCAGGGTCAGAGAGCAGCCGCGCAGACAGCTGTGGACTACATCCACTTGTCCAACATACTCCACCTTCCTCGCTGGCTCTCCTGTTTAATTCATTGACTCCGCTTTCCCCCCCACGTGTCCTTCTCCTGCTCCTCTGAGGTATTCATGATGGACAGATGATGGATAAGTGGATACAGGAGAGTGAGGGTCAGCGGAGTCAGAGGTGGCCAAATGAAGAGGTTAATATTAGAGTTTGGTTTGGAGGGGAAGAGGAAGAGGGGGAGGAAGAAGTGAGACTTTGCTGAAGTATGAAGTGCAGGAAAAGAGATGAAGACAGTAAGTCAGGAAGTCAGCATGCTTCATTCGCTTTGCCATATGTCAACGTGTCCCCTCCATCTCCTGCATGCCTGGATCATCTGATTCATTATTTACACGACTTAAGGTGTCTGGAGTCAGCCGCACGGAAACATTACAAAACTGTAGCATGTTGATTCCTCCGTGCTCTATCTCATCTCCCCGGGAGCCAGGGGACTGGAATCACCGCTGCACACATTTACATGGATCAACAGAGTGGGTGTGTGGCAAAAGAGGGAGGGGGGGTTGGATCAGGAGCAGTGCGTGATGATATGCAATAGCAAAGAGATTAGCATAAGGATTTATAGATAATCTGATTGACAGATGACCAGTAAATATGGACAGATAAATGGCAATAGCCTATAATTCTCTTATTTGTTCTTCTCTTTTATTCTGTCTCCTCAACTTTTCAATCCGTCAGAAAGATAATTTATTGCTTCACAATTGGTTTTTGTCTGACATACTCAATAATCCTGCTCCAGTGATCTTAAATGCCCATTGAATGACATCACCCGCTGTGATCGCTAGCATTAAAATAGTGAAATTACATTCACTGGAGACTGAATAACATAAGAGGTAAAAATAAATCCAAAAAAAGATGAACTTCATAAAGAGGCCCTTTGGAGAGCTCAGTTCTCAACCCCTGTCATGTTTTGAATCCTCATGGATAATGTTGTAAAATGTTTCCTGTATCACATCTGAAATACACACATATTTGCGGCTCTATCAACAAAACTGCCTCCTGCATAAATGCTTGTTTTGATTATTGTCCTCTCCGCCTTGTTTGTATTTCAGACCCTTACTGGTTTCAAGCTGTTTCACTGTGCAGGCTCCACAACTACAAATATTACTCGTGCAAATTGCTGTGCTGGCCCGGATTAAATGAAATAAAACCATTTTGCTCTCACATAATTACCCCCAAATCCAGGAACGGCTGTGGAAGTGAATTTGTGTAAATAACTGCTTGGCCTCTCAAAGCCTCGTGGCGTAAATTTGTAAAAGCGAAAAAAACAAACGAATAAACACATGCAGCCGGTCGCCGTAGTAATTTAATGATCTCACACTTTCATCATATCATAACGGCCATTATTTGTCACTTTGGAGCAATTAAACACAAAATCACCCCTTGCCCATAAAAAACAAAACAAGGAAAGCAATTATAACACAACTTTTAAGTAATCCCTGTAGCATCTAAATATTATTACTGTGGTGATAAAGATTGTCTACACGATTAGCTAACAGCACGGAAGCCTCCGAGGGACAATTCTGTTATATTTTCTAATAATTTTCCTACATTAGCAACAAATGAGGTAAAGAGTTGTTTTCCTTGTCGAATTTAACACAGATAACTTTAGAGCTGTGCTGTTTTATCTTCCTCAGTAGTTCTAGTTTATTCATCTTTTCAGCCTTTTGTGTCTCATTGTGCCGTACATCTTCCTGCCTCATTTCTTTATCCTTTCGCCCCTCCTCTCTCTGCTCGCTCTGTTTTGTTCTGATGCGCAGTAAAAATGGCTGTGGGTGATGCCATAACTCAGCCCTCTCCTCTCTGTCTCCCTCCATCCATTTCAGCCATACAGATCATCTCCAGAAGAAAAGCAGTGTGTCTGGCTCCTAATATGCTTCATGAGGTGTGTAATTCACTGTGCTCCGGAGGGGAGCCATTTGTCTCGGGGGTTAACTAAGTGACACAACAGCACTTCCCCTCGCCTGTTACCACCGTGGGACATGTTGAACTAATCTAGGCAGGTAGAGGAATGGGGGATCCTGCACTTGAGCAATTAAACATCAAGATTTGTTCAGCAAATCGATCCTAATGTAGTCCGAAGCAAGTTCAAATGAAGTGTACATATTTGTAAGCAGATCTAATGTTACAGGAGAAAAAAGAGTGATAAATAGGTGGCTCAAGTAAAAGTGAAATCTGGAGCTCTCAGAGAACCAAATATCTACTCCAGGTCCTGTTTTGTGTATTTTCTTTTCCTCCCCTTGTGTTTCATTTCTCGTCCTCTTTCTTTCCTCTGTGACTCCTTCTTTCACTCTTTCCGCCATGCATCACTGACACTTCAACCAAGAGCCTGACTGGCTTGTTTTTGTGGTGACCTGTCTCCCTGCCTGCAGTATATGTGTAAGCGTGGAGGCACACACTCACATGCACACATACACACACTAATTTAGGGAGATTTATGAGGGGGGCCTTGCACCAGGAGCCATGCAGGCTGACCCCAGGGGTGTAGGGGGGGCACTGGGTGGGGGAGGAGGCCTGGCTCCACAGGGGGGGACATTAATAATCCAGAACCAGGTCTGTCTCTGGGTCTGGCCCAGGGCCTCGGACATCGGGCTGTAGCAGGCTGAAGTGGCCCAGTTTACTTTCAGAAAACAGCCAGTACAACATAAAAGACTGATATCAGAAAGATAGATCTGATAACAAAAAAGACATTAAGTGAAATAAAAGATGCAAAAACACAAAAACAAGAGGGCAGTCTGAGAAAAAGAGACCATGACAGACATACATCCTTAGCTTCATTCCTTTGGAGTGCTACTCTTTAAAGTAGCAGCAAGCACCTCTATATTGCCCCCATGTCTATCTTAAGTGTCATGATTTATTCAAATAGAACATCTCACTGCGCTGAAAAATTCATTTCCAGCTCGCTTCGTGCATCGTCCCATCCTCCTCCTCGTCCGTATCTGCTCGATGTGTGTGCATGTCGTGTCAGCTGAATTTGCCCCGTTGTTAAATATTTCTCAGAACAAATGGACCCTGGAGGAGGGAGACGCTAGGTCAGGGAGGATCTCTGCTGCGCCTTTGCCGCTCAGGGAAAGGCCCCACTAGGGAGAGATCGCTCCTCGCTTCTCCATGAAGCCGGAGCTCCATTCCCAGCTTGGGGACAGAAGTCCCAGAGACACTTAACCAATTGTGTTTCATCCATTTCATCCGAAAAGGATCATTCAAAATTCAACTGAGAAATGGTGCTGGGAGCGTTGAAAGACAGGCAATGAGAGCTGTGCTGCATGGGAACAGCGCCTGGTTCAACAACTTGTAGCCTGATAACATCGCTACCTGTGGCCTGGATTTACACCAGAGCACCGGGGGGGGGGGGGGGGGGGGGGGGGGAATGCAACCAAATAAACATCTGTGCATGCGTTTGTGTGTACGTGTATGTGTGTGTGTGTGGGTGTGTGTGTGTATCAAAGCCATGATGAATAAGAGGCTGTCTGGATGATGGACAAGCTTGGCAGGCAGTGCTGATTGAAACACTTCCTCTGTCGGGGCCTGGCCCATTAATCTGATGGAGACAGAGACAAAGAGAGAGGGAGAAAAAGAGAGAGAGAGAGAGAGAGAGAGAGAGAGAGAGAAGAAAAAGCTCCAGGCCCCTGATCACAGGAGTAATGAAGGGTCCTGGTCCCTCTCACCTCAACGCTGTCCTGCCATGCAGGGACGCTCTGCTACCCTGTCCGGCCCAAACCCTGCCCTCGTGGGACTGACCAGTGAATAATGGCCCTGTCATCAGCCGGGGTAGACGCCGAAGGGTGTGTGTGACCGTGTGGGTGTGTGACCGCATGCTTAAGCCCGCCTGCTTCCCTCCCTGCACAGTCATTTACCCTAACTGTTCTCCTCTCTACCTTGGTTGAGGACTGATGTATTCATATTGAATAGTGTTGATTTAAGCGCATGTTAAACTTAATGCATAATGCATCCACTATATATAGCTTGATAAAGAGCATTGTGTCAACCCACGACCGGCCCCATACATTGTGGGGATGAATGTGCCGCTTGCAAAAGTTCTTTCTTTTTGTTCCATTTAAGCACCGTATTAAATCATAACTATGACTGTGAGTGTACGCAGGCTCAAGGTTATGTTTCTAAATGCAGCAGGATCAGAAATCAGAAACTTAATTAGTGTGCCGTGTTTGTTCTCGGGTGAAAAGTTGTTCCCACCAATGGGTCTTGAGGGAGGAATATGGAAGCAGGGAGTGGGAGAGAGCGAGAAAATGTGAGACAAAGTGTGTGTGTGTGTGTGTGTGGCTGTTGAAAAAAAGAGGGAGATTGATACTGAACAGAGACGTATGGCTTCCTACAGAGTGTGTGTGCATGTGGACATGTGTGTTTTGGCCTTGCATCCCTCTGTGTTTATCAAATATATTACAGCTCCTTCTAGATTCCTCACCTGCACACCCCCAGCCTGCTACATATGGCCCACCAATCACAAAATAAGGAATCATGCATACATTAGCATAGCTAATGGCCTACCCTCTCCATTTAATATGCAAATTTCCTGAAACATTACTGAATGCCGTCTGTTCTAAATGAATAAATTTGAATCGCAATTAGAATAATCCTTTATAATTAATGAAAACTGTCAATTTTGGTTCATAAGTAATTTGATTAAAGTGGTGATGGGACACTTATGAAGTTCATCGGGCTGCGAGGAGTGTGAACACACACACACATGAAAACGCACACACAAGCTGCATGACAACCAACAGCAGGACCAGGGCTGCAATATTGATGAAGATGATTAATAAACTTATGAAAGTGGTTGTCACACATGCCAGACCTGTTTTTTTTTTACCCAACACAACTTCTTTCCACTCCTTCACTGCCGCCGAGTAACAACAGATCAATCACGCCTTTCTGCCACCTGACAGAGAGGGAAAAGTGAGCGAGTGATTGAAAAGGTTCCCCGGCCTGGTGGTGCTGTGTCAGTGGCCTGTCTGTCCGGTGGGAGACACTGATGGACTGTCGAGGCAGGGAGAGCACCAAACACACACACACACACACACACACACACACACACACACACACACACACACACACACACACACACACACACACACACACACACACACACACACACACACACACACACATATGTTGAGTCATTACAGGGGGGGCTGACACGTTTCCCTGTTGTTTCTCAGAGAGGGGGGGATGAGGGTGCTGCTGTTTTATCAGCTTATAATAACACATTATGAGGAGGATATTTAAAGAAGAGGGCATCCTGTGTGTAACTGCTCACCCCACCTTCACCATTAACTCTGTCGTGTTCTGCTTTGCTGCTACTGAAGCGTGTAATGGTGTCGCTTAAATGAGGGTCACTCAGCTGTGGGAAATTGTAGCAATGAGTGCTGCATGTGTATCTCTTCCCCTTTTACGCCACAAATACAAACGTGAGTGTGCTTGTGTTAACGCGTCGACTCCAACATGAGTGTGTGTAGACTAGATGAGTGTGTTTGCATGGCATCAACCCAATAATAATGGTCCAGATAGTGTAGAGCCCCGCAGACTAATTAGCCATATCACTGAGAAAATAGCAGCCTGCTAATTAATGGGTATTATGGCATTTCAGAAGTCAGTGCTCTAATTGGGAGGGAACTGAGCCTCACATTTCCATACTGCAGTAATACAGGCTTTATCCACCCGTCTATCTGGCTGTCTGTCTGTCTACCTACTTGGCATGCTTGCTTTTAAACACAGTCCTCAACATGCACGCAGGAAAATAATTATCCTGCTTACATTTTCAAACAAACACATACACAGTCATGTTACAGATGTATCGTTAAAACACTGCCAAGGTTTATTCTCAAATAGAACTCCTTCACACACAAGGAGAAATAAATCATTTTTAGTCTCTGATCCATTACCTATATTTTTTCTAATGAAATATATCTATATTGCTTTTAGATGGAGAAAAATGACTAATGCAAGTGAATTGGTGTGTAACACAATCCTTCCGAATAATTCTCAGTATCATTTTGTATGTGAGTGTGAGTCTCTTTGGTACACATGCATACATGCATATCCCCCATAGGTTCCTCTTAACCCTATCAGACGGCGGGACAATCAAAATAGATTTGCATTCAAATGCCACATGCTCGGTATCAAATATCAAATCAAGCCCGAGTCACTGAGACAGACAGTCGTCTCCTCCCAGCTTCCCTCCTGCACCTCCACCTCTTCCCCCCTTTCTCCTCCCAGGGTCCCAGGGACTCCCATTCTCCGCCGGACGAGCCCTATCGAAGAGTGACAGGCAGTGGCCTGGGCGTGATTGACAGCCTGTTGATGCTTCTCTTCCCTCACTCACACACAAAAGAGGAGACACACACACACACACACACACACACACACACACACACACACACACACACTCCTGATTTTCCTACATCGCCCCCCCTCCCCGCTTGTGCTCATGCACTGGTCTGGGTGTCAGTGATAGCCCCTGGGCTAGTGCCCCGCAGGCTGCACAGCACTATACATACAAATCACAGTGTGTCAGCCTTGTGAATGGGCCCATTTTGACTTTGTCCTTGTAAAGTCAGGCCCCCCTTGAAGCGGCCTGGATCTGTATCCTGCCTCTTTCTCTTTTTTTTTTTTACTTTCCCTTTCACTCGTATGTGCGCGCTGAGGCAGATGCATGATGAAACTCACACAAAAGGACAAGAAGTCAGAGTATGCACACATGCATAAACACATATGTGCAGAGAGACGCACAGGAAAAAATGTGAGATTTAAACTTGGTGCTAATGGGCAGCACCTCACAGGAGCAGGGTATAAATACATCAACAACACACATAGAGGCAGAAAAGTCCACACACACCATAATGGCCAAGACCCGAGGCCTAATCTCACACACTCAGCTAGTACACCTGGTTAATGTTAAGAGGGCAGTTATAGTCAATTACATTCCCATATAACGCATAAACCTCCACCCCGCCTGTGCAGGGAGAGTAATTGAAAACAGGCACACTCGGGCCTGGACAAAAAGTCAACTTCCCACCTCTGACTTTCCCATTCACTACAAGCACTTCTTCCCATTTCATATTCTGGCTCCTGAGGGCAAATGTATGAGAGCGGGAGGGGTGGGTTAACATTTGGATATAAGGCAGAGAAAGAGCAGGAGGAGATGGAGTCATATGAGGTACTGCAGAGGAAGACAAAAGGAGGCGAAAAGCAGGAGATTGAGGGTTTTGTCTCCCATGCAGGTGAGGTCCAGTTAGGGGTGAGAGGGTGGTGGACTACTGGTGGCGTTGGCGGTGGTGGTGTTCCATGAGAGTGGGGGGAGTTGAGGGGGGTGCAGTGGTTGTAAGTAGGAGTTTGAGACTGACAGGTGACATTACCCTGCGTCATGGCTGGAGGGACAGAGGGACAGAGGGCGCGATGGTTATCCAAGCAGAGAAATGTCAACGTCCAGACACCGCTGTGACACACACACACACACACACACACACACACACACACACACACACACACACACACACACACACACACACACACACACACACACACACACACACACACACACACACACACTCGCACACACACATATACACATATACACATATACACAAACAAGAGCTGCACAGACACACACACACAAGTACACAAAGATCCAGGACAAAGGAGTCTGGAGTCTTTGAGAGCGAAAAAGGCTGGCTACAGTGGGCAGAGATGAGGAGATTACATCCTCTCCATTTAAAAAAGGAGGAGATGAGAATAAAGAGACAAAGCAGAAGAAAAGGCAAAGAGTCACAGACTATACTATTACCAGTCAACACTCTGCATTTATTCATATCGCCTGCTTCCCAAATGCAAGCTTTCGTCCTTTGGTGGAGTTCTCGCCACATTTGTCCCTTTTCAATCTGCTCTCTGGCATTTTTCATTAAAGCCTAACCCAATTTTGGCAAAGCATATAAAATGTCCATATTGCTGCTCATTCGACCCCATTGATTTAGTGTTTGGTTAAATATTCACGACTGTGGATGCAATTAACATGCTGTTAATGAATAATTGATCGCATCTTAAGCGGCCATAAAACTCATGCATATTAATTATTGAAACAGGAAATATGAAAAAACAACCTTCCTTGTTTTGCCTCAATCAACCTTCTTTCATTTTGTTTCTTTAGTCAGAAAGGCCTGTAGAGAGTATTCAAGGGGGAAAAAGTGCAGCTCATGAATGTGTGTGTGTGTGTGTGTGTGTGTGTGTGTGTGTGTGTGTGTGTGTGTGTGTGCATGTGCGTGTGTGTGTGCGTGTGTGCGGAGACAGGAGGCAGAGAGTGCTATGAACACTATGCAAATGCCTCCCGTAAACACCGCTTTTACAGCTCTTATATGCGTTTAAGCTGCCTTTGAGTACATCCATTTAGCCCGAACATACATCTCAACGTGTGTTTCTGTGTGTCGTATGGCTTGCAGTGATGTAGAGTGAAGTGCGGGTGAGCGCCGTGTTGACAACCTTGGTGTGACAGAGGTAGAAGCTGCCTGTTTTGAGAGGCAAGCTTGTGCCAGGCAGGAACACAACAACAACAACAACAACAACAACAGCAAGAACAAAAAAAAAAACAAAACCAGCAAACATGAGAGGCTTGTCAGCGGAAGACTGGAGATCAGTCAGCCAACAATGAGCTTTCCTCTCCCACTGTGTCTCCATCAGTGTACGCATATAGGCTGGTGTCCCCCCTGGCACCTCCTCAAGCCCAGTTGAGTGGAGAACAATGGTGTGGAAAAGAAAGAGGGTGGGAGTCAGACTGCTTGTGCCTCACATTAATGCTGCCATGCACCTGTGGTCAGGTGAGTATCGCCTCCCTTCCGCACGAAAGCTAAACTGTGTGTTTGTGTGTGTTTGTGCTCAGTTTGGTGGGTTAAATTCATTACCCGTACATCCTGCACTCCTAAACCACTCTAAAATGTCTTGACATGAAAAATAAATCCCCAAAGCAGCCACACACACCAGGAAAACACCAATTTACATCGTCGCTTGTAATTTATTTAGCACTCAAAATGCTTCTGGAGACGTGTGTGTGATTTGTGTGCGTTACCCCCCTCTTTCTCCCTCACCGGCACCTAACTAACTACTCTAGGATGTTGGTGCCTAGGAGCTAAAAGTGACAAGCCGTCAATTGTGTTCCAATATTAACCCCCTCTCAATGTCTGCGTGCCCGTCTTCTTCTCTGTGATGTTGGCTTGATCAAAGAAGCGGCACTTTGGCAACAATAACCAGGAGGAGTGAGATGGAGGACACCATGCTGCTTACAGACTGACGAACGACGGCCAGTCTCTCAGCAAAACACTGTCCCTTGTTTTTCTTTTTCTTTGTCTCTCCTTTTCAGTCATTATCTCCATCTCTGGTTCTCTCAGAGAGTCTGCATGAGGCGTTGGCTGAGCATGATTCAATATCTCCTGCATACAGCCAGCAATAAGTGGTAGTTCATGGAGTGGACTATATACAATTTTATGGAGAGGGAGAGGCTATATGCTGGAGCTTTTTATAAGGAGAGGGAGACAGCACTCGCCAACATTTTTTCAACCTATTTTGTTCTTGTTATACTGAGGAGAGATCGGAGGAGGGCTGGGCGGGGGATAAAAGCAAGAAGCAGACCACCAGAGAGACAGAATATGATAGAAAGATGCCCTGTGTCTGTGTTTCATCTTATCTTAGCAGGTTCACCTAGCGGTGAGATTCCTCAAACGCACCTTCAGTCGCCAGCAAAAGGGGGGCTGAAGGGAAAGGGATGGAGAGAAGAGAGAGTAAGTAAAGACACACACATGAAGGGAGAGAAAGAGGGAGGGATGGGAGGAAGGTGGATCTCTCTGTGGCTAATTCTCTGGGTGTGGGAAAGCAGAGCACCTAACACAGGTTGGCCTGGTTTCAGTAATGAGTTTGATTCTTCCCTCTGCCTCCTCTGTCTCACTGGGGACTAAGACTGCATAATAACATCCTCCACAGACACAGACACACACACATGCACACGCACACACACACACACACACATGCACATGCACACGCACACACACACACACACACACATGCACACACGCACAAACAGGTCTATGGGGAGCTAATTATTCTCACCTGTGTTAATTATTGCTGTAAGCCAATCAGCGGACTCTGTGCTAATTAGGCAGTGTTAGGTCTGATTAGTGTTTTGCAGCAGGCCCACTCAAACTGTTATCTACCATACTCGTCCCCTTAGGCAAGAGAGGAGAGAGGAGAACAGGTGGAGGCTTGCCCTGCGTGTGTGTGTGTCTCTGTGTGTGTGCTCATCCTTAATAATAAATAACTGAGGGACAGCTTAAACTCACAATAAAATAAAAGTCCAATCAGCTCCTTTTCTAATCAAACTTTTATTAAACAAAACCACGCATGCCATCAAATCCAGCGCTCTCTGCCCTCTCAGTTAATTGGCCCTGCTTTGGGGTCATTTATTTTATCCGGACAAACAGCCCCTCTGCCCTTTAAGTTAATGAGGGCTGATCCAGGATCAGTTCTGCCACTAATGGCTCTTTTTTGCCAGGATAACCCCTCGGATTGATCTGCACATCACACATGCAACCCCTGTCCTGACCCGGGAGTGCTGGCCAATGTGTTTGTGTGTGGGCAGAAGAAAACAAAGATGGCAAAGATGGAGAAAAGGGGATTGATAAACATATAAATGTAGCGTCTGTAGATGAGAAGAATAAAAGGAGAGAAGGGGAGAAAGGAGGAGGAGGAGGAGGAGAGGAGGAGGGGGGGGGGCTGGAGGAAACCTTCCTCTTATGACACGATTGATTTTCTTTCAGAGGCTTGAGCCTGTCACTACTGAACACTTGGTCCCCCTCTCCTCCTTACACACACACACAAACTACAATTGCACATACACACGCACACACACACACAAACTCCGTGCCCTGACCTCCACATGTGCCTGCTGGTCCATACTGGGTCTAATGACACCGGGGCCTCCCACAGATCAATACCAAACTGTCACTCAGCTGGCAGGCGTACACACACTCACTCTCACACACATACACACTCATGCACACACAAAATTTGTTGGACAGATGCAGACACACAAGCACACGCACATGTAAGGCAGGGTATGCGTTTGCACATTTGTGTATGCTGCAAGCGATGTTTTCTACAACCTCAGCAGATGCCCTCCTCCTCTCCCTCCACCCACACACACACATTTGCACACACACACATACACACAAACACTGGACCAAAGCCATATTCTCTCTCCTCAGCCGTTTTCTCACCCTCCTGCTCCCTCACACTGAGGGTCTGGGTCCTGATGTAATATTGATGAGGGAGGATGGAGGCCCTATAAAAAGTGAGAGGTCCTTGTGATGGTAAATTATAAATTGCCATCGATTTAACGTCAATGCCCACATACACACACACACACACACACACACACACACACACACACACACACACACACACACACACACACACACACACACACACACACACACACACACACACACACACACACACACACACACACACACACACACACACAAATACAAACATATCAGACACACAACAGCTCATTTATCCCAGGAGAGAAGCAGGATAGTCCTTTTCCCCCTCCTCTTGACTAACTTACTCCACGTCATTCACAGCCGTCTTGTCCTGTTTCTTTTCTCCTCCTCCCCTTCCTCCCTCCTTCACTCTCTCCTCCTCCTCCTCAACAATCTCAAGCACCCATCCGCCTCTCTCCATACACATCTCAAGTGCCACTTAGAAAACCAGACTGGGGCTTGAGCCAAACTCTGCTCTCTGTGGTTCTGTGTTTGTGCGACTGTCTGCGTGTGACTTTTTTTTTGTGTTGGCGTCTTGGAGTTAAGATCACAGGAGAAAAAAAAAACACACACACACAAATCACCCCTTTTCTTTTAATTCTGGTCACGCTGGATAATTTATGTCCAACTGCAAATCTGTTGACTGTGAAAATCTCTGGCTAAAAACATTTGTTTGTCTCTGTTAAATCACTAATTATAGGCTGGCACAACA
The DNA here is from genome assembly GCF_009762535.1 of Notolabrus celidotus. NCBI lineage: Eukaryota > Metazoa > Chordata > Actinopteri > Labriformes > Labridae > Notolabrus > Notolabrus celidotus. The sequence continues at coordinate 12,875,018 of NC_048279.1, read as the reverse complement.
CAGGGCAGATGCAGGCTAATTCACCATTAGGCCGTTTGCTGTTTATTAAACTTTTATAATGTGATCACTCTGATAACGGCACAATTGTTTCCCTGGGCGTGTGTGATTATACTGTTGTACCCCCTCTGTCCCCTTGTAATGGCTCCCGCCGAGCATGTGTGTGTTTGTCCGTGTGTGTATGTATGTATGTGTGTGTCTTGGAGCTTGCGGAGTAGTGTTTTCCATTTCTCATTAGAGTGGCACAGACTCCTGCTGCAGGGTCAATGAAGGGGGAGAGGGTGTGTGAATATGTGTGTGTGTGTGGATCTGTTTGAAGGGGGAGTGGGGTGGTAATGAGCGCAGGAACATAATACTACGGCGTCCATTAATGCTCTGAGGCAGTGACATTAGGCATACTTAACTAATAGAGCCAGTCTCTGCAATTACCCACTGTTATCTCTGCAGCTTTAGAGGGGAACCGGCTTTAATAAATGTTTGTAGTGATGTGATAAATGCCAGGTTTGCTCGTTTGTAATCTACACTGTGGGACAAGGGGAAGCGGGTGTATCTAATTGTTTTCCTCCGGATTCGAGAATGTGGTTGAGTTCAGAGAAGGAGGGAAGGAAAAAAAAGTGTCTTTCCTTTACAGAACATTTTCCTGCAGGTACATCTCTCTCTCTCTCTCTCTCTCTCTCTCTCTCTCTCTCTCTCTCTCTCTCTCTCTCTCTCTCTCTCTCTCTCTCTCTCTCTCTCTCTCTCTCTCTCTCTCTCTCTCTCTCTCTCTCTCTCTCTCTCTCTCTCTCTCTCTCTCTCTCTCTCTCTCTGCTCTCAGTGGGGTTCTGTTACAACTGTCCTCCTGTCAAACAGAGAAAAGCAGTCCATACCCGGCACTCACCGTCACGTCTCTGCCTCCTCTTCCTCCCCTCCTCTCATCTCTCTTTCATCCCGGCCCACATCAGAAGCGCGGCCGTGATTGTGTGTGTAAACATCTTGTCATGCTAACATGGGCATCATGACAGAAGAGAGACGCGCTTCATTAACAGCATGCTTGTAAGTTTGTCTTTGTGTTTGAAGGTGTGTGTGGGCTATATGCCTATCCTTACAAGCATGTGAGAGTGTTTTTTCTTGAGTTTCCGGGGTCAGCGGTGGAAACGCAGACGAGTTCCAACGGCGTCTTGTACAAATGTGACACAATTTAAGGGCTAACATTCGCCACATCCCTGCAAAAGCTAAATAAATGCCTCTCTCCTTGTTAGCTTCACTCCAAACTCCTCTCTGAATAACTACCTCAACAAATAACTGTCAATTAACAAGCTAGAAATCACTAGCTACAGAAAATACTCCAACAGTTTCCCCGGCTTGCACAGCTCTCACTCTTTTGGTAGTAAATCTCTCCTGTTTGTGTGAAGACAATAGCCAGAGGAAGAGAGAGAGGGAGTGGTGTAGTGAGACAGAAAAAATAGGGTACAGGAGTAAGCGGTGCTTTTAATTGTTTTCAAGAAAAAGGTTGCTAAGGTCTGCACGTTTTGAACTGAATGTCACCTCATGTAAATCACAGCCTCAGTGTTGGAGAAGCCAATAACCGGGATAATTAGCGTGACTCTCTCCCCAGCCGCATGCCGAGATCGAGGAAGAACACGCCGCACACTGTGGAAGAGCGTTCAAACGCAAGGGGAAGACTCCAAGTGTGATTAACCACAAAAACCTCCATAGTTAAATCTGGAGGTTTGAGTGGGAGGACCAAAAGAAAAAAGACATAGACAGAGGGGCAGAGAGAGAGAAAGAAAGAGAGATGAAGAAGAGACACACACATGGATGAAGAAAAAAATCAGAACGACAAACACAGAAGGAGACGCAGAAGAAAAGGAAACGAGTGAACATTCCTCCCAGTGAGGTCAAGCCACTAAGTAAACAAACAAACAACGTGAGCAGCGCACACACAAAGGGGGTGAGGCGGTGTAAAACAACAAAGTGTCTCAGTCGATTGCCTACGCCTTACTTTGTCTCCCCTCATCAGTTACATAAACACAAACAAAGGCCTTTAAATCTAGCTCCGCTTTTTGATCTGGAACAGTGACATGTGCTTGGGCCTCATTTGTTGATGATTAATGCAAAGTATAAAGAATATATCAGAAATGTAAGACTATATCGTCCCTTTGATCGAACAGTGCTGTTGACCATAATTGTCTGCATGTTGACGTCGCTGCTTTACGTTTAATTACGGCACAGACACTACCTTGAAGATTTCCTTTTTTCTTTTAACACTCGTCTCAAATTAGTCAAGCTCAATGTCACAAAACTCATATAGAGGAGCAGAAATGAAAAGCTTGAACTTGAAAATAATAAAGATTTGGTCGCTAAATAGCCGACTATCAGTGTTTTTTATGTTCTTAAAGAAGAAGGAGAAATTATGCAGGAAAAAAGGGGAAATTATACATAAAGATGTAGGTACTCAAAAGGATCATTCCTATGTTGCTATCATGCTCCGTATCTCTCCCTCCCTGTCTCCCCCATGCCGTGCAGGTTTTCCTCCCATTGTGGCGTGTGAAACTGAGAGCGCCGCTCACAGTGCCTGGCCAGCGATCCATTCTTCCTGGACAGATTGATGGAAAACAATCATCTGACTATACATCTTGCTCGGGCACAGCGGGTCACCAGCACTCATCCTGGACACCTGGACCTACATCCTGGGCTACAGCGCTGAGGTAAAGAGCCAGAAGAAGGGGGCCGGGACGGAAACCGGCCTGATGGGAAGTGAGACGCCAGGTTTGGTGGGGGGGTATGTGAAGCTGGCATGAAGCGTGCAGTCTGTGTTCTCACTTAGCAGAAATAATCAGTAAACAATGAATCATCCATGAGGGCTGATATCAAGGCGGCAGCCCGGTGACACACTGGCTGCTCGGCCTGCTGGGAAAGGAGGCCTGAGTATCCTCCACTGAGAGGTGCTGGTGTGTCTATTCAATTAGAAACTGTAACACAGGCAGCCATGTAACACATCGGCTGTGAGAGAGAGCACTTAGAATGTCCACACAGATCAGAGCACTGAGAAAACAAAGCAGGGCTCCTGCCACACACATAAGCACGCATGTCCAAATGTATAGCATCACACCAGGAGGTGCACGCTCGCGCTCTTCACGCCTCATTTGAAAAGCAAATTGAGCGCATCTTCTAGGGCGAGTCATGGACTAAATCCTGGAAAACGTTACTCCTTCCTCACTCGCAGCCCCACACACGGTCATACACAAGACCTTTCATATGGTAAATATATCTCCATTCTATTTCAATCCCTTACTATCTCTATCTCTCTCTCTGTCCTGTCATTTCCAACACCAAAAATGTCTGAAATAGCTCTCGGCGAAGTAGGACGCTACTCATTTGGGTCAGCTCTGGCCGGCTGAACCCCTTCATTCTGGGACAGAACAAACACTGACACAAAGGCAGAGGGAACAGCCAAGGAGAGCGGCCAGGTCACGCAGGGAATGTCGAGCGGTAATGACAAAGCAGTTTGCTGAGAAAAATAGAGCTCCTACAGCGATATTTACAGCAGCTCTCGCCAAAAATACCCCAAGAACTTTTCACTGTTGTGACATTTGTAAATTACAGTTTATATACCCTCATAAACTGTTTGTTACCTGTATTCATCTGGGGAGCATTAGCTTAACTACCTATAAAGTGTGATAGCAGCTCTGTTTAGTTTATTGGGGAAAGAATTAAAAAACAACAATGCAGCACACACACCAACTTAAAACTACTTATTTACAGTGTGTTCCTCATTATTTCCTCCACACAAAAACAAAAACAGATTGTCTTAATTTAATATTTCATATCATGGAAACAAACCCGTGTTTACTCTGAGAATGATGTGTTAATTTTTTGTGGAGTGTTGGCAAATGAAAGCGAGCCAGTTGTTGGGGGTGAGAGTGTTGAAGGTCTGAATGAGAAAGAAAGAAGCAGCGCTGCTTTAAAGGCTCCTCGACCTCCAAACTCCCTGCTGTCAATCAGCGCAGCCGTCCGTCCCCTGGGGCCGCGCTTTCCTCCAACCCTGGGGGGGAAACCACCGCAGGGAAAAAAGAACACAACCAAACAGATGCAGAGAGCTGCAGGTCAATGTGTATGTGTTTGTGTGTATGTGTGTGTAATATTGTTGCACGCCTGTGGATTCTTAATACTGCGCATGCGTGCGTCTGCATATGTGTTTGTGCATGAGTGTTTATGAGTTTATCTGAAGGTGAGGGAGCTGCATCTGTGTTTATGTGTGTGTGTTGCGATGTGTTTGTGTGTGTGTGAGGCAGATTTGTGAGGCAGCCAGCACCTGAGGGAGGGGAGTTCTGCCTGCATATCGATGAGCCAGCAACTCTGCCTCTTTGCCCCTGAGCCCTGCACAAACACCGGAGCCAGCTCAGGGCCAGTCCTTCTCAAAGCCGCCCGTAACATCTTATGCAGCTGCCCCCCCCCCCCCCCCATGAAGAAATAGCAGATCAATGAAGAAAACAAGAATCTTCTTACAAGAAAAAAGGCTGTGCTGACATATCAAGGCACAATCTGAAAAGATTATCCCTCCACTTCAGAGAAACTACAAAAACTGAGATACCGTATAGGCCCCAGGGTGTCATGTAGCTCCTCTTTGTCCTGAAGGGAAACATAAAGCTAATGATAAATGCTCAGGGATACAACAGAATCAAAACAATGGGAGAGAAGGGGAAATTTGGGAATGCTGTATACAACAACACAGACCCATTACATACAACGAACATTGAGACATCAGATGCATCAGTGGAAACAGTGTGAAGAATGTTCAGCTGCACAGTAAGAGTGTTTCTACCTTCCCACCAACACTCATGGATATGAAAGTGAAACTAAGCTGAGGGGACGGAAGGCGCTGCCAGTAAACCACATTAGCATCAAATGCAAATGAGAACGAGGCTAATGGCTGGACAGGTGCAGGCTGGGCCTCTAAATGACACACACGCACACACACACAATTTCTCAGTCTCACACACACACACAAACACACAAATGAGATGGATGAATTAAACATGGGTGGGCTCGGCTTGGGGGGCTGGCAGGGCTGACATAAAGTCAATGACATACATTATTCACTAGCGCACGTTAGCCCAGCCAAGGCAACACATGACCTCTCACCCCAGGAAGTGCATCCAAACATAACAACCAAAACAATAAGGGGGATCCCCACTTCACAGGGAGACAGAGAGAGAGAGAGTAACAAACATGATATGCAGAAAAATGCAAGAGATCCATGAATGTGATCCTGTAAACACAGCAAGATGCAAAGTTTATTTGTTCCCACCAGATGTGTCAGCTGATCCGGTGTCAAACCAGCAGGTGTGGAGCTATAACAGTCCAGAAGTGAACCAAAACCTGGTCCACCAGCGCTAATTACCCACCGTGAAGCTGAGAACCAGCCCGAACACTAGCCTGCAGAACAGGAAACTGTCGGCCATGACATCATCTTCCCCGGGAGGAGCACTTCCTGCCCGACATTCTTCACTCAAGACACACACACACTCGCCAGGAAATGGCCTCTATCAACACATACACACACTCCTGGGGAAATAACCAACACCGGTTTGGATACACAAGCACAGACACGCATGCAAGGAAATGGGCCACATTGACAGCGGGCTGCAGGAGTGTGTGCAAATGCAAACACTCATACACACACACTCCAAAACAGCTATAAACCTGAAATAACATGCTGTGTGCATGTTAACTCTACACCACAGACCCCTCCCTGAATGGAAAGAGGCATCATGGGACACGAAGAGCTATCCAGCGGATCCTTATCTCTGGTCACAGAGAGGTTCTCTCCCCCCTCAGGAGAGGCTCTCCCTGCCTGGGGGACACCCTGCAGCGGGCCTGCGGGAGCTGGATGGGCAGGAAAGGACCAGGGGACACAGGTGGTAGGAGGCAGGAGAGGACACAAGGGGCCGGAGGGACAGTCATACCCCCAAAGAGAATAGAGCTCAGAGATTAGTCTACAATTATATGGATGTGGAGAGAAAATCAAGTTCTTTCGGGAGATAAATTCGAGAAAACAAATGCAGAGAGAGCAAAGGTGCACATGGGTGAGAGGGAAATGTGTTTGTGATTTGAGGCCCATCCAGGCACATAGGCCGACTAGCAGTGGCTGCATATGATTAACCCCACGCTAACAGGAGTGATGGAGAGAGGTGGAAATGGAGGTGGGGGGTTAAGGGCTCCCCTCATATTATCCTGCCCCTGTAAGAGGCTAAAGTGGACCACACATGTTTCCCAGGGGAAGATATTGAGAGCCGCACAGGAGCTTCTCACCTTTCAGCTGCTTCCCCTGCCCAGTGTCAAGAACAGACACAGCATGTCATGCCAGGGTCTCTTTCTGAATTTCTGAAACTACCCACCTCAGAGGTTAAATACATAAAGTATGGCACTTGTCTCCATCTTGACAGACTGATTCGAATCAGATGAGCTTTGAAATCTCTGCAAATCAGTTAGAGATGACAACGATACTTGTAAAATTGAAAATCTCTGCAACCATGAGAGCTCTAAACCAAAACAGCATGAAAGCAAGACAGACTGTGGGGGATGTTTCACTCAAAGTCAGTAAAAAAAATCAAGAAATGTAAAAGTCTTTTTTCTCTCATACTCTAAACAAACATGCTTTATAATTAAAAATCTGTATCATATTGCTCCTTGTAGACGCTTTAAAGCCCAAACAAATTCTCTTTTCCACAGGAAGCGAGATAAAGAGCGAGGCGAGCAAGATTCTCCCGGTGAGCGAGTACAGTACCCAGAGCGCTGCCGATCCACACTGTACCAGATTTGTTCTCCTAACAATCAAATAAGTTTCTCATTAGCTGACTTTATTTTTCCTCATTCCTGCGGTTTTGCTGCAGTGGCCTGTTTCTCCCGTCTTAACGAGAGAGAGCTAATTAGGCAATCAGACCCATTACTCTTCCAGAAGAGTTAGAGCTAGCCCAGCTAATTAGGGCTGTAAAATCTAATCATCTCTGCGAAACAGCAGAGGGCTAACGAGCCCTTATTTAACGAACTAAATAACTTCAAGGGTGGAGAGGGGCTGCTGATGGTATTTCTTTATGAATTTGAAGGAGGGGAACTCACAGTAATTGAGTCAGTTTCACCCTCACAGTTGTTTGTTTGTTTGTTTATGAATCCCTGATTATTACAACTGCCAAGAATATATTGGTACTAAATGAGCAAACGAATAAACCCTCCTCTCCTTATTCCCTTTCAGCCCCCCCCCCCCCCTTTAAGCCAAGCCAGCCCCCCTGATCACTCTCCTCTCACCTGACCTATTTTCCTGTCCAGAAAGAGAGCTCGCTGGAGAGGAAAAGGGAGATATTGCTGTTGTTTTCCCTCCTCCTGTTCTAATTTGTTGTTCGTTAATGCTGCCCTCACACCTGAGCCATCGGGCGTCAGGGGAATACCGCCAGCAAGCGACCACAACACATGCTCAGTGTGAGAAAGCTGTTCTGCAGCAGCTTGTTCCACCAAGGTGGCTCTGCTCAAAGTGCAGCAAACTGACGGGAAAGTTTTAGTGCAGCGACGGGAGGAAGGATGGGAGCCCAAGTAAAACAGAACCATGGGGTGCACAGACGAGAAAACTCAACAAGTACACACACACACGTGAAAAACAAAAATCAGAAATGTGGCACAGAGTGATGGGCAGGCGTGTTGTCTGAGGCCACGTGGTGGGGTGCAGCTGTCTCAGGGAGCGCTGAGGTGAGGCCTTCCGCTTCACTGGAGCGGAACGACGGTGGCGCACACACATACACACACATAAACACACGCACACATACACACAAACACACATGCGCATACATACAAACATACACAGGTAAAGAGTAGCTTTTGACAGAGCAGCAGCGAGAACAGGACAGCTGTGTTCATCAGATAGCACAGGTCACTGCCTCATTAACACACACACATAAATACACCCAAATGTGACACATTCAAATCTGACATAAAACCTAAATAACCCATGATGCACTTCTTCTTTTACCTGAGTTGTTTGACAGGTTAAAGATCACAAATTACAGCCACAGAAATCTGTGTGTGCATGTTTTTGCTTTCCTTCCTGAACAGAGCGGCACTAAAGCTACACGCTCCAACAATTGCTCAAGTATAAACAAGTGATTTCCTTCACGGTGTACGTCCACACATGTGCCACACGCATACACAAACCTCAGTGTGGACTATAAATCTACCCGGCTTTTCTTTTTTTTCCGACTGACTGTAAATCATTGGAGCTGCTGCATCAGTCAGAGGTAGTTTATGACGGCAGGAGAAAGGTGTGCACTCAGAGAAAAGTGCGCACAGGAGTGTGTCTGTCAGTGTCAGAAGCAGCAGACAGGCCACAGTCCGCACTGGGTGAGATTTATACACAGAAACACACACATACACACACACACACATCAGGATGTAGCTGTAACCCTAACTGCTCATCAGCTAAGTCATCAGCCAAACCACACAAACACTGTTTGACCACACTTGAAGCCGAGCTCCACCGCTCTGTGATTGCTCCTCCTCCTCACACATACCACTGGAATATTATTTACTGCTGTTTCACACATTTGCCTACACACTTGATTAGGGTTGCTGAGATTTAAACAACCTGTGGCCTGCTTTATTAGGCTCACAGGGTTTATTCCCCCAGCTGAAGCATTACTTTGAAAAGCTTCATCAGAAATTAAGAGGAAAGTTTGTCATGATTTTTTTGCATTTCTGGTGAGTTTCTGCACCAATACAGAGTCACACATGCCGTGTTTGTGTTCGCAATGACAGTGCAGGATCACATCTGCGAGGTCAAAGGGCAAAGTTTGCTTACCTGTCGATGATGACAGGGTCTGATGGGGTCTCGTTCCTGTTGCCACAACTCTTCTTATCACAGCATCGACTGCGGGGAGGTGAGAAAAGAAGAGAAGGGGGGAGACAAAAAAGGGGGAGTTAGTAACAGACATGAGAACAACAGAAAGAGCAAGATAACATGGAGCAGAGCGAATGAGAGGAAGCCAGAAGAGGGATACAGGAAAGAGAGAGAGGTGTAAAAGGGCGTGAGACTTTTGTGGAGCGTAAGAGTCCATGTGAGCTGGATTTTTGTTGGGATTCTTGAGGTAAGACCGGGGCTCTAATGCTACATTTGGTGAGATGAGCGGGTGGTTTTTAGGAAAAGTTTGGAGGAGAGGAGCTAAAGCAGCCTGCTTGAACGGGGCTAGATACAAACTTGAATTAGCCTCCAGGGCTCAGGTTAGCTCCATTTCTGTCAGACATCACACAACCAGACATCTTATGTTCTCTATTTTTCCTCAGTGCTCGTCCCCTCCCTCTATCCTGCCTCACTCTCTCTCCCGCTTGCTCGTTCTCTCTCTCAGAAGTGGGTCACAGAGTGGTCCCACTGGACCTGGGGAGTATTGCATGCTGGGTAGAAGGGGGTTGCATACTGATGTGACGAGTCCTTTCTGAATCATTTGACTGCAGCACAATGTAACAGTGTGTTTTCTACCAACAACCCCCCCCCCCTAAAAAGTATCATCACGTCTACCTTTTCTTCTGTCTGCTGGTGTGTGTCTACCTGTGTCTGACTACATGCCTGCTCTACTGTATGTGTGTGTGTGTGTGTGTGTGTGATGGAGAAAACACAAAAGAGAGAGAGAGAGAAAATGGGGAGAGTGATTGACCCTCCCCCCTACTTTCTTGAGTCCCTCAGGACAGGAGGCTTGGAAAGCCAGATCAGATTTCTGATCTCGACCGTTTCCTGCAGCATATGAAAACAAGTGGTCCAAATTGCCTTGTGTGATAACCAGGAAGTGGCTACACTTTGCCATCAGCCATTTTTTATACACATAACACTGCATGGATTTCAAAATAACCGGTTTGTTAGGCACAGTGACATGCTGTGTGATGCTTTTATCGATTGTAAATGCATGCGACAGCCCATGAGATCTATGCTTACTTTAGTATATCTGACTGTGTGTGTGGTGTGTGTGTGTGTGTGTGTGTGTGTGTGTGTGTGTGTGTGTGTGTGTGTGTGTGTGTGTGTGTGTGTGTGTGTGTGTGTGTGTGTGTGTGTATGTGTGTGTATGAATATGTGTATATTCTGTGTAATTCGAGTCAGACCCCCTCTGCACATAGCTCACTGTCAGGACACAGCAAACTGCGTGTATTACACAGACTAAGGAGGATGGGTTTGAGTAATGAGCTTTTCCTTGTCCTAATTAGCTGAACATGAGAGGGATGCACACACACACATATACATACACAGACACATACCACACATCCCTATCAACAGAAATAGGCCAGGGCCTGGCTCCCCAACCCACTTTGAGCAAAATGATAAGATTTCTATTGTAATATAGCAGCGCTGCTCATGTCTTAACCCCGTCTTTACACCAGCAGAGAAACCTCAGGCGTGAGAACTACGAACATTTTGATCCACTATAAAGAAAAAAAAAAGATGGCTGGACCAACATAACACAGTTGTAGGTGTGAGTGTGTGTGTGTTTGGGCTTACCTGCACATGATTTCGTGGGTCAAAAGGACCCGGCACATCTCTGGGTTTTTATCCTGGCCTTCATAGATAATCGCCTTGAAGAAGAGAAGTAAAAAAATATTAAATAACTGTGATATATATTTTTTAATGCGGCATGCTTGAAGAGAAAAAAAGTGAACCACGTTGCAAATAAAAAACAGATAAGTGTGTGCGTGTGTCTTTCATCTGGGAGTAGTGTCGTCTATCTGGCAAATGTGTGTATCGTGGGAATCCAGTCCTCCTGAGTAGAACGCTCTGTTCTGACAGAGACAGTCACAGAGAAAGCATTTGTGTGTGTGTGTGTGTGTGTGTGTGTGTGTGTGTGTGTGTGTGTGTACGCCTGAGTGTGCATATGTGTTTGTGTGTGCACGTATGTTTATACGCTGTGTACAGTGAGCAGTTGGACTGCCAGACTGGAGTATAGTGCACCATCTGGTCCATACAGCACCGCGTCCAAAATTCTAGTCTGGTTACCCCTCCAACCCCACTCAACATGCTCTCCAGGGTTGTGATCACCCTGCACACACACACACACACACACACACACACAGGAACACACGCACACACACCAATAAACATGCAAACACACACATACACAAACACACACGCTCATGCATTTGCACAAACAACATTCCCTCCTACTCCTTTCATTCTAAGGCAAACTCTCTTCAAGCCTAATGGCACTAGAGGCAGAATTGGCAAAACAAAAGACCTGATATCAAAACAGCGTATTTTCTTCACTATCTAAATCATCCAAATGAAGAATTCCCTCAGTGTGTGTCAGCCCACATGTGCTGCTCTGTATTTCTTTGTGTGATTGAATTGGCCATAACACACTCAGGGATAGTTTGTTCTGTTTCACATTGAGGAAATGAGGGTCAAGGTCCTCAAAGAGTGAGCTGGCATGCATCACTGTCTCTCCCAAACGCTAACACACAACTGCTTCTGCAACTCTCCCACACATTCACACACTACAATCACAAAATCACACAGACTTACACGCACACACAAACACATTTACTACCTGAGGCTTGTAAAAACACACACACACGATATCCTCTCTTACTGGAGAGTATGAGGACACATGTCCTCTACTTTTCTGGGCCTCTGTAAATGTATTCCACAGGTAAGACAGGTCGTTTATCACGCCGGCTGTGCTGTGCTGAAGTTGAGGGTCTCAGACACAGGCATGCAGCAGGGCGAGGGGGAGGGCGGAGGAGGGAGGTTGGAGGTGTGTGCAACATTTAAACCAACATCCAAACACTTGAATTTGTGAAGTTGAAGTTCAATTCAGATCTCTTACCTGTTTAGTCATTGAGTCGATGAGTCTAACATACAGGTCCTGCTCTGTTCTGATGCCTGCACACAGAAAAAGAGAACATGTAACTACCAGGTTTCAGATCACATCTGAGTCTCTGCTTTCCCCACTTTGGGGGATATTTTACGAGTTTATTCATCTGATTTCCCCTGTGAGTCTTATGGAAGCTAAATGAATCCAAACTTCTACTGAAGACTTTCAGTATGTGTTGCAGACTATAGTTTTTCCTAGAACTTAAACTCTAATTCACTGTCTTCACTCTCCTCTGTTTGCATCGTGAGACACATTTATTTAAGCCTTTATTGTGCAAACGGCCAAAGCAGGGGAAATGTTTTTTTTTTTGGTTACACTTTCAATAATTCAATAGGTTTCCAAGACCAAAAAATAAACTCCTAAAAGTAGCATTGAAAACATTTTATTTTGCTGCCTTGGTTTGTGTCCTTCTGCAAAATAAGCTGGCTGAAAAATATATCTGTACTTTCTTGAAGTAGCAATCACAACAATATTATACTGATAATAATTATTACTGTGTAATACAAATTTGGCAATAATGTGCAGATAAAAACATTTGAAGGATTTGACTGCACATATTAAACACTGCTACATCACGATTGAAAAACAAACACTCGTAAAAACGGTCAGTGATGAGATCTCCTGAAACATTAGTTTCCTCAGTGAGTTTCTCTCCGGTTTGTCGGATCATTCACTGACTGCTTTTGTTTTTGCTCCATAAAAACGATGGAAGCCAAACTCACCGTTACTGTAGAGGAGCTGGAGTCTATAATGGATCCCATTGTTGGTCTTTTCCCCCGTCGTTTCCTATGAAAATTAAACCAAACAGAGCCGAGTCAGAGCAAAGCAAACCTCCTCCTCCTCATGGGACTCTTACACTGCGCGTCCAGCACTTCGAATTTTTACACTATTCACATGTTCCGTCTTACTTTCATTCATTCACTTCGTTTCACCCTGCCATGAAAAGAAATGATTGTGTTTCTAATGTTGACAACTTTTCTTTTATTATTAATTTTCCTGCAAACGGAAATTCTTAATTTGCAATGTTTGGAAAATAACCATGGACTAACAGCCCTGCTTACAACTGTATTGACAGAAATCTCAAATGCAAATTGTTTATAAATGTTGCTAAAAAGGCAACACAATAAAAAATAATAATTACTTGACTGATCTATCATTTCCTAATTTAATAAATTATATCGAAATCTTCAAATACGTTAATGAAATCGAGGAAGATTTGTATCTAACATGCTAATAATGGACCTCGAGATGCACTAATGAAAAATGCAATTTCTTAGAATTAAAACACACATTTATCGCTCCTTACAAAAAAAATCAATATTACACTAATATTGATGTTCGATTTAAAAATTAAATATAAGTCTGACACCACCTGCAGGAATAGACGACCCGCTGTGCTCAACTGTCATAAATTCAATAGTATCAGAGGCGACTGTGCGTAAAAGTCTTAATGCACCATATTTACATTTTTAGTTCAATGTGTGTAAAGGTTTTTTCTTTATAAAGAAAAGTAAAAAAAAAAAAAAAAAAAAGAGTAGTGTGTACATTTTTCAGGAAACCACATCATAAAATCACACCACGAAGTCTTCAGGGCGCATGATCCCTGCTGTGTGCGTGTGCTTACTTTGTTAACACACGTCTGGTAATTTATCACTTTATTAGCAGGCCGCTGAACTGTGTCTGCGATCAAATGTTTGCAATATAACCTAAAGTGTTTATTAAAAGTTCTCAATTATTGAAAATGTATGGCTTATTTTGTAAACTCACCTTTTCCTTCTCCACAAAGTCCACATAGGTGGTTCTCTCTATTTCCACCGGCTGACCCTGTCGGTCGTATAAAGCCAGCACGAAGTGGAAGAAGTTGGACTTGCGGAGGTTGGAGGGCGGCTGCTTCTCAAAGTGTGCCCGGGCAAGACCCACTCCGCTGCGGACACAAGCACAAACCGGCACCGGCCACAACGACAGCTATTAATATAAATTCACTCCATATATGTGTAACACAGAAGAGACCTCTAAGATACGGCTGCATGTTTCTGTCACTGTCCTTCTAAGGTTCTTTTTAACGGATAGCTAAATTTAAAACATCCCTCCAAGGCGCTCTTTACAGTTTATTTAACAATAATGTAACAAATATGTTTAAATATTCAGTTAAAGGCCCAAATTAGTTAAACAAACACACTAATTCATATAACAAGAATATTTTAGACAGAGCAGTTGGTTTTATGTTGGCTGGGTCACTGTCCATACAAGTACTAATTATTATTTCAAAGTTCACCAACAAGGCTCTATTCAAAAATGTATATTGAATTCATTAGTTTATATTTCTTGATAGAAATGACAGTTCTTTCAAGTTGGAGAATAAATATGTATGAATGTAGCGTATGAAAGTAACCCAGTCTGTTTTAATACAACCAAAAAAAGTGCAAACCACCGCAGGGAGCAGAAAATCTACAACACAAACTAACAGCACACCAAAGTTAATCTGAGCCTAAAAGTGCTTAGAGCTAACTGTGCTTTCCGTCCAGAAGTACGTGCTACTACTTTGAGCCACATTATTAAATCATGTTGGACTTCAAGCCTAAAAATCTTCTTAAGCCAGCAGAAACATTGGTTATCCAACGACTGCGTCCTCTGGGGAGGCGCGCTGCCCCAAGTGATACAGCCGCTCCGTCTTTCACACCGAAGATCTTTACGCGCGCTCCCCCCCACACAGGTCTCCACGCCCCGGTGTCAGCTCAGCGCATAGACCGCCTCGGGCTCACCTCTGGGCGGCTGTGTTGGCGTCCAGCACTCCGGCGCCCTGCATCCATGTCCGAACCGCGTTCATCCCGGCCACCATGGGCTCCTCTTTCATACTACTCCCACTCCTCTGGATGCTCTCGTGGATGCCAAACATCAAAACGCACCTTCACACTGTCGCTATCTCTCTCTCTCTCACTCTCTCTCTCTAGTCTCTCTCTATCCTCCTCTCCTTGGCTCCCTCCTTTTCTCTCTCTGCCTCCCCTCCTCTTGCGTCTGTTTGATCGCGCTGTCAGAGGAGCAAAGTGGCGTGGTCTTTTTCACTTGGCGTTTAGTTGCGCGTGTGTTTTCTTAAAGTAAACAAAAGATGCGACATGTGGAACGAAAAAGGGGAGCTGTCAGCATCCAGGGTTAGCTGCACCTCATGTCAGCGACTCCAGAAGAAAAAGAGAGAGGGGGAAGCTGCAGCTGTGAAGATGAACAACGTGAGAGCGATGAAAGGGGAAGCGCAGGATGAGAGGCTGCGCTGAGTTGACGACAGTCCTCCGGATCAAGGTGCAGCTGACAAAAACACGCGCAAAATGTCACTTTTTGCAACAAACAGTCCACAGTGAGAAAGAAAAGCCAAGGGAGATGAAACACCTCCTCCTTTACAAAGTCTTCTCCTCTGCTCAGATGGATAAAACGGAAGATTACGCGCAATTAAGAGGCAGTCCTGGGCAACGGCGACTCCGCTCCTCGTCAGCTCCTGCTCGGGTGATTTGCGCTCGATTCTTCCCTGAGGAATCACTTTGGACCATCTCTGGGATGCCAAACAGGAGAGAGAACTAGTAGGTGAGGGAGGCGTGGTCTAGGAGGCGAACAGACACGCCCCCAAACACAGTTAATAACACGGACAATCAGCTGTCCACCAACCCGACCAGCACGCTGCTTCTCCGCCCGCCTGCCTGCTGTCCCCGCCTCGTCCCACGCAGCGTCCCGCCCCGGCCACTTAGCCAGAAGCTGTGCACGGCGTGTGTGTGCCAAAGTGTGTGCGTCTTCATGTGCATGTGTTTAGAGTTGACAATTAATGCATTCACGACTATCAAACATGAACTCAAGGGAGGACATTAGTTTAATCCATGCAGTTTGCCCGCAGAGACTAAAGGGCAGAATGAAGGCTTGTAACATCCATCGTCTGTTTGCTGCCGTGACACTCGAGCTGCTGCTTTGAAAATGTGCCCGCATCATGTCTGCAAAACAAGACCAAACACAATCCGATCACATTTTTCATAAGGATTTGAAAAAATGTTCTTGATGTAAAAATAACGTGCAACAGCAGAAATTTCTAATTATAAGGGGCACTACTTTTTTCCCGATTTGTCTATATCTGTCCAATTTCAAAGAAATAAGCAGGTATATATTTTTTTCATTTGTCACGTTTCTACGCAAGTTTTGTTGCCAACCGGCATTATTTAACATTTTAAATTGACTTTTAATGTTATATTTTCTCCCAGAAAAAGAAACAACAGTCTATGTGCTCATTCAGAGTATCAACTCGGGCAGATTAGGAGCTTAAGAAAGTTTCTGCTCACCAAAAAGCCTGGCAGCCGCTGCGCACATTTTTCTGTTCAGCCCGATGGTTTGAAATGAGCTTTGATTAGATGCATTACAGAAATCTTGCGGGACTAAGTGCTGAATCCAACATAAATACGAGGATTACAGCTAAACTCTGCTGTGCCTCGCTGTCCAAAAATTGCAATCAGTCTAAAATTATTGCTAAAAAAACAATAATTTCGAAAAAATAATGCGTGAAATAAATATTTGCATGGCTGCTCACAGACGCGTGAAACTGCACAGTGGGCTCACATGCGTGAAAAGTGCACAGCAAAGACCAGCTTTGCAGAAAGTGAGGATGTGAGAGCTCTCCTCATCAGTCCTGTTTCCCCCTTTCATCATTCCAGAGTCAGTGCTAAATTGTTAAATTGAATTGTCTGGGGGCCATCTGTTCGATAAGTACTGTTTGGTTTCTTGTAATGAAATGGGAAGAATGAAAAAGAAGCTTTTTCATCAGAGAGGAGCGTTTGAAAAATTGAGATTTTATCAAGAGTTGTTGAAATGACACGTTGATGTTGTTGGGATCAGTTTAGTTCAACTGCGCAATTAAGAGCCTCGATGGTACGCACCATACTTAAATATTGTGTTCTTATTTTATAATCATTTTATTTAAAACGAGTTTAATCCTATTTTCTGACACATTTTATGTTATTCTAAAGTTATATATCCACAAATCTTCTGTGCATCCGACGGACTCTGGAGACTCGGCCAATTTTTATTAAATGCCATAAACGGTCAAGCTCACACTCCTCATCCCCGCAATCACCTCATCATTGTCTATATTTGTTTATTTATGTCTCCTGCTAGGGGAGGAGAAACATGAGCCCCCCACCACGTGAATACACCATACAATAAATAGTGATAAATAAAAGAAACTTGAGATAAAATGTCTCTCAAACACACGTACGCACTTTTACGCACACACACACGTACGCACACACGTTCAGAGTTATCCTTCAGCACATTTGTTTGATTGTAGCCGGCTCTCGCGCCATGATCTGTCTGCCTTGGTCGGCATGCGGGCCCGCGCGAACCCTCAAGGCCCCTTGGGGTGGCATATATTTATATCCCCGAGCACCAACACACACTGTTAGCCCAAATATCACTGTCTCCGTATCCAGAAACACAGATGTCAGTTGGGGCCCGCTGATCCCGCCATGTTAATACTGTGATTTACTAACTCCATGGCAGCCGGACAGAAAGGTTTGCAACAATATCTCCGGCCATTACGCACAGGCGGGAATTCGCGCGCCATGTAAACGATGCAAAGGTGCGTGGATGAGTGTGTGTGTGTGTGTGTGTGTGTGTGTGGTTTTTATTCAAGTGTCCACATATGGGGAGACCATTAAAATCCTCTGCGTGGTAACTCTATCGGACATTTTTGAAGTAAGTGATCAGAAAGGAGCAGTACGCGCAGCAGTACGCTTCCTGTATAACCAACAGATGTTCCCGTAAATCAAAAGGTTGGGCTGATGATAAGAATGGCCTGATTGAATTGAAGACTCATAAAAAATGACTAGTTGTAAAAATCTGACATATGCTTATGAGAATGGGCCTTATGTCCAACAATATGCTCTCTGCTAGACATAAAAGAAGACAAATACAGATGTCAAATGTCCAATTTGTAGACATGATGCCAACAGAATGTTATGTGATGGATAACTAAACAAAAGACAATTTTATGGGTGAATAAATGACTACACTAACATTAAAGGGAATATTTAATTGATGCTTAGCTAAAAGAGAAAAGCTGTGTGAAATGTGAAAAAGGAAGAAATTGGAAAGAAAATAATAGAGCTATCCCTACTGGAAAAACTGCAGAATTAATGTATTTGCACTTTTGCGCATCACATCTAGGGTACATCTTATGATGACCTCTCACTTCTCTCCATGTGACTCGCAGGATTCTCACGCTAAAACCCTTTTCACTGTATTTGGTGCAATGTTGCCATCTAGTGGTGTTAAAATGACACTGCATGTCCAGACTTAAAACATTTCACCCTCTGTAAGGTACTTGCTTTTCTTTCTAATGTAGCAGTTGCACTGGGAGTAGAATGTAGATAAATTACATCTGTCCAAATACTACCGTGATCTGCAAAAGGTCAGTGGGTCACTGGACTGATGAGAACAAGCTGTTTATGTGGTAGATATAGCTGTTGGGATATATTATGTGGATTTTGACTACTTATCCTGCCTTGTTCAGAGGGTTTACCAGAAACGTACATTTTTATAATTCTGTTGTTCCTGTGCTGAATGAAAGAATGTTTTGTCTGGAGTTTGGAGTCAATGATTGCATTTAAATGTAAGGGTTTTCTTTGGGAAAGTTATGTCTAACCCAAAAAAGGCAAAACATGTATTCAAATGTGGTAATATTCTTTTTTACTGACAATAAACATTTACTTTTTTGTCTGTATTTAATGTGCTTTAGCTTTCAAACATGTATGGTTTGCAATGTTTTAACAAAAGAAGAAATTTCATACTCTACTTTCACTGCTTCACAACCTGTTTGGCTAAATGAATCAGGGCATAATTGCATAATTGTGATCCTTTAAGCCAAAGAGATGTTTGTTGTCATATTAAAAAGTCATTTTTGAGGCCCTAGGGAGCTAAATATGTCCAGTATATTTGTCTGTGGGTTGTGATCCGCTTGGCCAAGTTTTGTTTTTTTTGGCCTTGGGGAGCGAAGTTTATACATTAAACAAGCAAGTAATAAAAGGTCAGATCAGAGGAAAGTCTGGAGAAACAAACATAGTTTTGTGTAGTAGTGCTAAGTTATCATTGTGGTTATTATTTTTTGCCAGTCTGCTAACTTTTTCATGCTCCTCTTCCTGTTTTATTCTTTGCATAGAGAGATACAAAGTTGAGAGTCATACTCCTGAGTCTGCTGAATGAAACTCTAACACTCTAACACTGCATATTTAAAGTGTTGATCATGGTAAGTTCAATGGTGAAAATGTGTATTGTCTTGGCTATACTAAAAAATGTGAAGACTGATTAAAAAAAAATTTATTTGTTAGTTTGTATTTATCCACAATTTTCTCATTTAAAAAAATCATGCTTCGGCTATGAGATGCTGTTTTAGCCCTCAGTGCCACATTTGTTGTAAACAAGACATGGATGGATGGATGGATAGACAGACGGACGGACGTAAGAATGGAAAACTTACTTCCACAGACCTAAAACTCCTGAGAGGAACTTTTGGCCTGTGTTTCTTTGACACCACTGAGGACAATCCTCAGTGATGTTGTCAGGGTGGAGCTTGACTCTATGACAGTGGTTATGGAGAGGAGGACACTGTCAAAGCTCCACGCCATCATGGACAAGATCCACCACCCTCTCTACAACGTGCTGGTTGAACACAGGAGCACATTCAGTGCAAGACTCATTCCCCCCAACGCCACAGGAAGTCATTCCGGCCTGTGGCCATCAGACTGTAAAACTCCTCCCTCTGATCACTGAACAATACACACACACACACACACACACACACACACACACACACACACACATACACACACACACACACACACACACACACACACACACACACACACACACACACACACACACACACACACACACACACACACACACACACACACACACCGTTTGACCTAGGAATTGGATTGGGCACATTTTCAATATTTATGACTATCTAGGAAAGGGGTTCTCAAACTTTTTGGAGCCAGGGACCCCTTACAGGTGTGAACACTTTTGAAGGACCCCCTCATAATCACTTGACGATGTGAACTGATTTAGAAATGGCTCCATGCTTGCGAGCTAGTAAGCAAAGCTAAGTAGTAGCAGAACAGTTGTGATGGAGTGAAGTGTGAGTGAGTGATACGTGACAGATAGATGTGAAGGGTCACAATCATATCAGTTTCTATTGTCCCAAAGCTAACTAGGGTGGGAGTAATGGGCACAATATGCTGGTTTCATTGGCACAAATGATCCTCATCTGTAAATATGCTGTTTTTAATGACAAAGCACAATTTTATAATTTATTAGAAATTTATAATAATTATTTCACGGACCCCCATGCTATGGTTCCCAGACCCCCAGGGGTCCTAGGATCCCACTCTGAGAACCACTGATCTAGGGAACCAAAACGTTGCCAATACTCAACACCAAATCTCCCATCAGATCCATTACCTGTGATCTGAGCAAGGACACTTGTGAACAGACTGATATAGATGCACTACAGATGTACAGCTTTCACTTCAGTAAGCCTACACAGCATTCATTACAACCGTCACAACGGATCTCATTGTTCATCCCCTTTGACTTTCTGAAGTGGGGGGGAAATGGATGAACATTGATAGAAACATTTCCCAAAACTGACAACTGCCTTCTGTCAAATAAGCAAACAACTTTAAAAGCGTAAAGGTCAGGGGTGTTAAGTTAAAGATTTGTGCTTTGTCTGCCATGAAAGTGGTTACATCACTTCTCCTATTCATGATGGGGAAGTGAAGAGAAGATTCACCGCAACCTCCTGATCAGATACACTGTGGGCTAATACTGGGATGAGTGGCTCACTATTCTCTATAGGTGTGTTTGTTTCGGTTTTTCATACATGTGACCTGGGATTTTGATGGTCATAAATCAATGTAACCACTTTGTTTATTACTAAGCTGGAAATTTGAGGTTGGGTATGCTCTCTATCTTTAAAAGTGAGTAAATGAGTTTCCATTATATAATACCATGGTGCAGATTTTAAGATATGTTGCAGTGTATGATACAATACAATGCATGTAACATCTATCATTTTTTGTTGTAGCTGACATATTTACCCACTAAATCATATTTTAAAAGCAGCATGCTGTTTGTCCTATCTGAATCTGCCCCGGTCTTCTTACATCTGAGTCTCACAGGCTGCTGATGCTTCGACATGTACAAGGAAATAATTGTCACAATCATTTCCACCTTGCCATCATTTTAGTATCAATAAATTACAATAAATCCTAAACAAGTGAGAGCACTTATTTAACCCAGTGATGGTAGAAGGAAGCAATATCACGCTTCAAATTCAAGCCCTATATTTAATCTGAACTTTAAGACACAATACTACGTACCATTAGTTATGAGAGATCTATTGAAGGTGTAAGAAGCATTTAAATGATGTCAAAGCAGAGCTCATTATTACACCTTATATGTTCAGGCAGTCTAATCTATCGGTTTGTTTTCTAACTGGGATGTTTCACCTCAATGTTCATAGAATTAAACATGGCTGAGAGAAAAGTAAAACAAAATTGGTGAAGGGATTGATTACAGAGACAATGATAAATAACATGGTTGCTACCTACCTTCTGTTAAGGTTAGAATTACAAGATACAGTCACTGAATCTGGGATAAATACCGAGGCGCCTGGGTCTTCCCCGTGGCCTCCTCCCAGTCCGACATGCCCGAAACACCTCCCTAGGGAGACGCCCGGGAGGCATCCTGACCAGATGCCCGAACCACCTCATCTGGCTCCTCTCGATCCGGAGGAGCAGCGGCTCTACTTTGAGCCTCTCCCAGATGTCTGAGCTTCTGACCCTATCTCTAAGGCCGAGCCCAGCCACCCTACCCACAGCTCGTGACCATAGGTGAGGGTGGGAACATAGATCGACCGGTAAATTGAGAGCTTTGCCTTCTGGCTCAGCTCTCTCTTCACCACAACAGACCGGTACAGCGAGCTCCCTCTTCCCCTCACTTGTGAACAAGACCCCGAGATACTTAAACTTCTCCACCTGGGGCAAAGACTCCCCTCTGACCTGGAGAGGGCAAGCCACCCTTTTCTGACTGAGCACCATGGCCACAGACTTGGAGGTGCTGATCCCCATCCCTGCTGCTTCACACTCAGCTGCAAACCGTCCCAGTGCGAGCCGGAGGTCACTGTTTGATGAAGCCAATAGGACGACATCATCTGCAAAGAGCAGAGATGGAATCCCAAGGCCACCGAACCGGACACCCTCCGCCACTTGGCTGCGCCTAGAAATTCTGTCCATAAAAGTTATGAACAGAACCGATGACAAAGGGCAGCCCTGGCGGAGTCCAACCCCCACCGGGAACAAATTCGACTTACTGCTCCAACAATACAGAGACCGGGATAAATCGAATGATATAACATTTTTCTTTTCAAAGTTCTATTTTTTGGGCACTTTCGCCTTTATTGATAGAACAGCTGAGGAGAGAAATGTGGGGAGTAGAGAGTGGATAAGATATGCAGCAAATGGCAGAGGCTGGGACTATAGCCTCAGTTCATGGGGTGCATTTTGACTGCTAGGCCACCAATGCCCCATTTTTCTATAACTGTTAACATTTTGGTAATCTCTTTAAGGCTATGATTAAGGGTCACAAGGAGATGTTACTTCATTTTCACAAGTCAAAAAAGGTTGATGGCATTAAAGGTTGAAATAAGAGACTATCTGCCTGTTAGGGAAATATGGATGAGTAAATCACTGATCACAATCACCATTGACAGACTGAGTCACACTTTCACATCTGTCTGAAGATAACAGCAGGGACTGGTTCTGTAGCTTTTGAGAGGCCAATGCCCTGATGTAGTATTTAGAAATGTGCCATATTTCCCTAAAAGGGATGTTTGAATCAAACCATATTGAGGAACTCTGTCTGACAGCTCAGTTTTCAAATTACAGCACACAGTTCGGGAATTCTGGTATGTCTACATTGTCGTTAGACTTTGTTGTAATCTGGTCCTATTCTGTCATTGGACTAGAAACTTGATTGCTCTGTTTGTCAGCTGTCTCTGAATATAGGTAATACATGTGTAATTGTACATGTGTAATACATGCCGTCATTGAATATAGGTTATACATGTACGAATTCCTTTGACTTATTTCATGTAAGGCAAATGCAGAATATATAACACCAACATTGTGATTTGTTTTTTGCCTTAAAAATTGATATTTTAACTTTAAGGACAGAGGGCGCAAGAGAGAGCAGGGAGGAGATCACAACACAAAAACTATGTCTCTTGGCATGTGACAGAAGAAATACCGTACATGCCATATCTTCTTTAAGAGAGCCGACACAGTTCAGAGCTGAAAGATTTGCTGTCTGTGTGAGGATCAGAGTTTCCAACAAAAAGCCACACTCTTACCTAACCATTATGGGAAAAAACCAAAGCAGCTGACGACATCTAAACCTGCCGTTTGTAGGTCAATACAAACCATTGAGGTTTCTGTTCTCTAATAAAGGTATGAGGTGAAGGGCTCTGCGGTACGGTCCTTAAAAGAAGAAAAGAAAGACAACCTTGCAGTTTTTTTAAACTTTAGGGGGGTACTTTAACAAAGTTCCCAGTCAATAAAAAAATTCAAACTTTTTCAAATCATGGATGAAGATGTTTATTGTAAACAAGTTGAAATCCAGTAAGCAGACCTCTATATAGTCAGAAAACAACGTGATACAAGATGAGATAAATAAAACATAAAAAAGCAAATAATAGGGGTGCTGGTGGCCTAGCGGTCTAAGCGCCCCACATATAGAGGCTATAGTCCTCGTCGCAGGGGTTGCCGGTTCGATTCCCGGCTGGTCGACCATTTCCTGCATGTCTTCCCCCCTCTATGCTCCCCACATTTCCTGTCTCTCTTCACTATCCTATCAAATAAAGGCAAAAAGCCCCAAAAATATAACTTTAAAAAAAAAAAAAAAAGCAAATAATAAAAAACTGTTTATGAGATGTCCAGTTTTGGGATTCTCAGTCCTCTGTTACACATGTTTCTTGTTCTTTTTGTTCTTCTTCTTTATCTTTAATCTGTAATGGAATACAAAGAGAGGGAAATAAGCATGTTTCAAAGCAAGACAACATAATAGCAACATTTAAAACGAAAGTTATAACCGTGAAAGTGACAATGTGAAACATTGTATTAATCTGACCTTAACAGTACTTATCATATTCACAGAGTCTGCATAATAATTCCCAATATGTACTCGCAGGACCAGATTTTGGTACTATAATTGTTCTGTTTTTTGTTTATAAGGTCTTTTTCTCTCAAGTAATACTGAGCAATAACATGTTAGCAGGCTCTGGCTGCATACAGGAAACCAGTCCACATGGAGAGCAACAAGGGGAGGCAAAACACAAAAGACATGCAAACAAGTTTCAAAAAGAGGCTCAACTGATAAACTGACTGAAAATTAGGCCTAATATTTGAAGGTATGAAGACACTCAGGAATCAGGTGACTGAAAAATTAAAGGAGGCACTAACTAACCTCAAGTGGCTCCACTCACTCCATTGTGAGTCACAGAGAGCATCCTTAGCTCGGACACAGACGTCCTTTGACCTGTGCTTGACCTTAAACTGACACATACCTGTAGATTGAACAGTCATGATCTAAAAAAAAAAAGAAAATTAATAATTTGCTCTGTCTTTGGATATTTCTTGTGCAGTATTTTCATTGTTTTGGGATTATCTGTCATTTTGCAAAATTATTGGATGGTCACTTAAACATTTCCAGCTTAATTGAGTTTTTTTAAAATAAGACATAATCGGTGGATTCCTCTTACCCTTGTGGCTTGTGAGTCAGTGCAAGGGTTAACACAACTCTTACATTCCCTCTTGAACTGTGCGACCTGGAAAGTGAGGGGGAAGTAGGAGAAGGGACTGCTCCAGGAGCTCGGGTAACTCCACTCTATCATGGTGGTGTTCACTTTGTTGATTTGCACCTTGTCAGGTTTCACTGTGGAGGAGGAAAGAGAAAGATACGAGTGAAAAATAACAAAGGCAGCAGAAGCTCAATAAGAAGTTAAAGAAACTTAAATGTGTCTCCGACTGGTCTCTCACCGATCCTTGACAAGTAAAACTGTCTGGAGTAGTTCTCCACCAGGAAGTGCTTGGTCTTCACGTAAACTGTGATGTGAATCTGCTGGCTCTCCTCAGCGTAGGGGCAGTGCTGCTCGTCCAGGCAGGAGATGCTGTTTCCACTCTGGTCCACTGAACATCTGAACTTACTGTGAAGTGAGGAGCAGCTCCAGTGCTGACCCCTGGTGTCCACAGAGCACTGGGTGTTATTGTTGTTATAAGCACTGCAGAAAATAGTAAAATATGTCTTTTTTCATTCAGTTGACACTGATTCAGTACTTTTGGCTTTGATTTATCATGCTAACAAGCTAGAATGTCTTTCTATGGACAAATATGTGAAGGAGCTTAAAAAATTAAAGATGTATAGCACGCATAATACACTTTGTTGCTTTTTTCCCCCCACATAAATCTGATCTAATGACATGGTTGGATACAAAAACACCAAACAAGTACTTTCTCTTGTTTCCTTTCATCAAAAGTTATTTATGGGTAACTGTGTAACCTTAGTGCTGACATGTGCCAGAGCAGCATGGTTTTATTGGAGAGGAAACAGAAACTTTTCAGCAGTTTGTAGGCTTACCGTTGAGCTCTGATAAACAGCACTGTGCCAACTCGATTGTGGTGCCAGGTCCAAGAGCAGCTTAACTCCCCATTGTAATTTTGAGCAGAGCACTTCAAATAATCTAAAAATGTAAAAAAAAAAAAAGCAAATAATTATGCAGACATGGAAACACCAACCTGAAGAAGAAGAAAATCATTATCTATATAATTTTCAATATCATAGATGCTGTAAACGGTGACAGTGCAAATATGCTGAGATAGAAACACAAAGACCAACAAAAGAGGCCAAGTATCACCTGGAATCATTTTAAATTTGACAATTATTTAACTGCTGTTTTATAGTGACAGTGTTTTAAATTAGACCTTACCATTGCCAGTTTTCACAAGAATCTTCCTCTTCATAGTTTTCTCTTCTTGGATCAGGACCTCGGTGTAATTAAGAAGAGAGCCGTCCCTGCTGTGGCAGGTGTAGTTGCCCCCTCCTTGTCTTTCCAGCAGCCGCACCTGATACACGTTTCCCCTTTGGGCTTCACTCTCTCCGTTATTCTTCCAAAAAATATCCAGACTCTCGTTGCCTCTTCTTGTCAGCTCCTCTAGCTGCAGGCAGCTCAGAGGCAGCCAGCCCTTAGTGCCATCCACCTCTGCAATCAAAACTAACAGAGAAAACAAAGGATTAGTAAGAGGGTGACAGAAGAGTCGTTTTAACTCTGGAAGAGTGAAGCAGAATAACTTGTCTCCTTAGAGCTCAAACTTACCATGAGGCAGTATAGTCCACCTTCTTATAGGGTTTTGGTGACTGGTTTGTAGAATTACACAGACGGTGATGAAAACACAAAACTTCATCTGAACAACAAAGAGAACACAGAGAAAGTGAGGCTATGATGGCAAATAATTGAAGAAAATAAAGAATAGAGGGCAGGGGAAATTAATGAAATAAAGTCAGCACAGATTAGACATGTTTTAGGTCATTATCATTAGCTATAAAGTCATACAATCACTGTTGTAGTTAGGCAATACCCATAGATAAGTGTAATTTAACAATACATATACACTAAAATTACCTAAATAAATGTGAAATAAATTAAGTCATAAATGATTCAACACATTAAAGCAGGTCAGAAAAAAAAACTCATTAATCTAAAGTAAATATAAAATAAATAGATAAACATGTAACCTCACAAAATCACACAGACTATGATTTGTGTAAGATTTAAGATACATTTTGAAGAAACTGCCCTACACCAAAGTTACATGGAGACACTAGCTATGATTTTATAAATATAAACTTCAAAGACAAGGACTTTGAAATCAAGAAAACTAACTTCAATAAAAAAGTATGTGTGATGAAAATGTAAAAAGGTAGATATGTGTTAATGATAAGGTAGTTATATTAAGTATGCTTCATGTTATTCAGCAAACACAGGATTACTGTCACCTAATGATTAATACAATGTATTTCCTGAATACAGAATTCAACACAGTTTATAGCCTTCCTCTAATTTGACGACATTTTAAACTGGCAGCTACAAATTGTTCTCTTATACAGTAGTATGATTTAATCATGTCTGTTAATAAAGCAAAAAGTCGTCTTACCTTTGCATCAGTTTCCAGAGTGAAAGACGACTCCTCGAGTTGTGACTTTTATGCGACAGTCATTTGAATTTCCCCCACGGTGCCAGGTTTAGAAAAGTCCAGAGGAACTTCGCTTTCGAGCCAGACGTGAAGGCACCATGATGAGATTTATTTACACACCTTTTACGCAGGAACTTCCATCTCACACTACACCACACACGTGTATTTTGACCCATTTAAACTGTGTTCAGTTTAATGTAAGGGAGCTTTCCTGAGTGTGTGCAGCCACCTTGTAAAACACACACACATCACCCTGTCTGTTTACTTTCTGGTTGGCACGGTTCCCGTTTTTCATTTTCACCTTAGCCACCACCTTTTGGTGCACTGGAAGATAGGAGCAACAGGACATGTTATATTAGTTTCGTCCACTGGCTGAGAAATGCCATGTTCTCTCTGCAGATTAACTAAGCAAAATAATCAATCTTCATTATGCAGCCTTTGTAATGAAGGTAAAGTAACAAGCAGCTCTCATCAAGTATCACTTTCTGTTGAAGTGTAGCCTACCTGACGTCACCTGTTCAAGTAAACAAACGATATGTAGCTTTTAAAAACATAGAAAAGTGATAACACAAGAGGGGAATTGAAGGTAGATGACCATATTCGAAAGGAAAAAAAGAATACATTCTGTAATTTAAGACAAAACGTTACCTTTCTCACCTAGTATCGTTTGTTGGGTTTGATGCGATCAGCCTAATTGTGTATACTGGCATCAAAAGCAAGGACACTTCCGGTATAAATCCTTCAGAATAAAATGGTATTCCCTTATAAAAAGGCAACCGTAGTTAAAAAGGAGATGTTACAAAGCAGCATTTTTTTTCTCCTTTTACAATAGCCTACGTTTTACAGAGACCACTGCGTGATATTAAAGTTAGTAAAACTGTTACTAGAGACACTTAAAAATGAGGGTATTCACTTTGGACATTTGGATGAAGGTCCTCTTTGACCCTCACTGTAAACATATCAACACACCTCTGATCTGCCCTTAGTCGAGTTTATAAAAGACGGACATTTATACCAAGTATTGCATTATTCTTATTCTTATTCTTATTTATTTGTATTTTTAATATATATATATATATAAATATATATATATTTGATTGTTTTATCAGCATTATCAATATTTTGGGGCCTAGTTGCAATAAGAAATAACAATATAATATATAAATATTTTTTGCTCCTGCCTATGTTTTGTAACGTGTCAACTCTGAGGCACTACACTATTGGCTATTGCAACAATGAGTCTTGACACAACACGGAGACATACTATAAAAATATCAGAGCGGTTAAATAAAATAAATAAACATCCTTGTCAACATGAACTACTTTTACTTCTATTTTCTTTATTGTAATCTTCTTTTTTTTCCACTATATAGCATTTTTATTTTCCTTGCATCATCTGTTGATGAGCAATAGGCAAAAGATGTTTTATCACAACAACAATGCCAGCAAGTTTTTCTTTAATTTACATGCCATTTATTATGAGTCATCTTTAAAACACGTTTGACACTCCTCACTCACCATGATACTGAAACCACTTTTAAGGAAGAAGTTTAAAAGGCTAGCAGATCGGAGAAGAATGACAAAGAAGCATGAGATAGTCAGGAGGGGGGACTAGGAGTGGAATTATTCAAGACCTTTAATTTATAATGCTGATGGGCAGAATGACACATAGCATGGCAGCCTCTGACATCAGTGTTTGAATGTGTGTGTGAAAGGCTGAATGGAATGTGTTGTGGAAAGCATTTTGAGCAGTTACGAAAAAAGAAAAATATAAAAAAATGCTGCATAAGTTCAGTCCATTTACCATGTGGCCTTATACTTTCAGGTTTATTAGTCGCACAAGAACACAAGTAAAAGCAATGTTATGCAACAATAAACTAACAGGAGGAGAGTTACTGCAAGTTATCATGTCAGACTGATTAGATACAAAACTAAAAGTCTTACAAGTACCTCTTTGTATCCATACATTAGTTTCATTGATTAGTAAGAATGAAACATTTCTCCAGTTCCCGGGTTGTCTTATCACTGTTTGGTTTTGCCCATTTAGTAACATCCAGATTTTAGGTGTGAAAGTTCACAAGGGTAGTTTCTCTCTCTCTGTTCTCTCTGTGTGGCATCCTGTCATCACAACTTTGTTTAGGCTCGACAGAAATGCGTCTCTTTACCACTGTAAACAAAACAAAAAGACACACGAGCAGTATTGATTCACAAAGGTTTATTTGTACCATGATCTGACAAAATGGTCATGACAAACAATATACATCATAGAACAAGTGATGGCAGACAGTTTCATAAACATAAAGGGGCATCAGTGAAACCTATGGTTTCAGTTTCATGACCTGTCATGTTTGTAGTTAGCTGAGGGGACAAACTTCTAACAGAGCAGGAAGTTGAATGGCTTTATTTCTTATCTTCTTCCAATTGTGTTGCAGTAAGATTTTTCTTAATACTATTTAAGGAGAAAAAGAATTCCCCACAGCTATGACAGGAGTTATTTGTTATCTTTAAAGACCAAAACTATCGTTTAAAAATGCAGCTTTGAGATCCAATGTATATAAACCTAACAAAGCCTGTTTGTTATGGAAATGTAAATTGGCTCCTCTCCTACACATGGTCCTGATGTTTTATTATCTTGATCCCATTTGGTTTTATGAGAAGTATTTATAACACTATCACACTATTGTGTCTTCAAATCTACATTTTCCCTTGCAGGTTAAAAAATAAAAAATGTTTGCAAATCAAATCAGTTTCTAAATCCATATTAACAATTTAAAGCACCTCTAACCAGTTTTTTGATTTGGGAATCAAATGCTTGTAATGAAATGCACTTTATGATCTTGACTTTTAGATTTATTATTCAAATAAATGCTGAACTTCCCCATGAAACCATGAGTTAGAGGTAGGAGACGCCCTCGAAGTGTTTTTATCCACAAGTCTATATTGATACACACACTTTTAAATGTGCCATTCAACAGGGCAGTGGTTAATTTCCATCACTGCAGCAGCAGGAAGCATTAAGAAGCTGCGCTGGCTTAACTATGAGACAAAGCAGAGCGCAATTTAATAAAAATGTTCATTTAAAATCCCAAGTGCATCATGATTAATGCTGTAAAGCTGATAGACCCAATTGATAAACCGTGATTTTTAAGTCGTTATAGCAAAAACTATGCAGGAGTTATTTTTGGTGTCATATCAACACTTCTCAAAATAATTTCTGAGACTTTCTTCTTATGATTGTTAGGCAATGACTGTGCAGGGCATCTAAAGGCCGGAAGGTACTACACTTAATACAATTGTAACTAAATTATTATTACATTAAACACAATTAAGAAAGTTTTATGTAACTCAGGGTACAGTTAATGCTCAAATTGACCCTGGCTACCAAATAAGCTAAAGAGATATGGTACCTCTTAAGTATGACCTCAACAATCAAAACCAGGCAAAGTGTGGTGTTGGGTCAATTATTTTATTTCATCTTTAAAGATGTTAAATATTTCTTTCTAAAATCACTTAAATTCCTTTTGCATTTTAGAATAAATAGGCAAACATAAAATGCAAATGCGCCAAATGCAGCCAAAGTGAGCCGATCACAGGGATCAAATAATTATCGTCAGAGTTTTTCTAAACTTGAAGTCTAAGAAAAATATATTGTGTGTAATATGTACGTCGATCCACTAGATGTCACTAGAGGGTTACAGTTTCCTTAGAGCAGTGAAACTGAAAAGTTATTCAGCCAACTAAAATAATCATCCATAAGTTTCTCTCATGATTTGGTCTATGTACGCACAATCTAGGTATTATCATTACATCACACATGCTGTGACACATGTGTACTTTAGCTTAGTGCGGATTCAGATTAAATTGAGTATGTCTTGTGTTCCTGCTGAAGTGTCACATGTGGATGCTGTGCAGCTGTTGAGAATTACACGGCTGGGCAGGGGGCTCTGTAGGAGCTAGAATTTCTCCCAGATGCCCCCAAATGGTAACAGCTGGACTGAAGTCAGTGCAATGATCTCATCAGTGTGGAGGAAGGAGAGTAGAGGAACAAAAAGAAAAAAAAAGGAGAGACAGTAATGATGTAGTGTGTCGGTGTGTGTGGTAGTCAGAGAAAGTGAGATTAGGAGTGGATGCAGGAAGAGAAAGGTCAAGTCATATAACATAGTGGATTCAGTGCTGTGTTCCACAGCTTCTTCCTCCGTCTTATTGAGCAAG
Organism: Notolabrus celidotus; assembly: GCF_009762535.1. Lineage (NCBI taxonomy): Eukaryota > Metazoa > Chordata > Actinopteri > Labriformes > Labridae > Notolabrus > Notolabrus celidotus. The sequence continues at coordinate 12,843,598 of NC_048279.1, read as the reverse complement.
CCCTTTGTGATTGCGAGCAACAACAGATTTGTTTTTCATTGCAGACATGGACTTCTGTGGCATTTAATTTGTTTTGGCAGGCTTCCTTGATGCTTTGTTGGTGTATGTGTGGGTCTGTGATTATGCAAATTCTCCTCCGAATCTTTGAAAAGATTTGTGGGAAAAAGAGAGACCGGATTTGTACACAGATGGACAGATTCATGGGGCTCTCTCTAACTGGTTGTACCACACACTGTACTCTGCTCTGCTCTTGGTATTCCAGAGCACAAGTCATTCAAACCCTGATTTATTGCGTTAATAACAATGAAGTCAAACTGTCAAGTGAGGAAAAGTAACTTGTGAAATAGTCTGCACAAGAGAATGGAGGACTGTGACAGAATCATATAGCAAAATATATTTAAATTATGGCACTTTTTGCCCGCAAAAAAAGCCCAAACAAATTCAATGTGTCCAATAATTGCTATTTTCAAATGATTTATTTGATAGAGCAGAGATACAATATGTCTTTATTTTTTAATTGTTTATCATCTATGACAATTTATAGTATTTTCTTAGACATTCACAGAGAACAAAAGAACTCAGGAATTTTCCAGTAAGCATTTTTATTATTCCTGCTTATCATAAAACAAGACATGATCAAAAAAGTAGGTGAACTATCAGTATGCCACCCAAACAGAGTTCAAGAACAAATCTGTTCACTGTGCTTATGAGGAATAACTTTTTCATAAGCTGAGTTAGTTCATTTTGGCAGAGAAGCTTCCTCCAACTTCAAATTACTGTATGGATAATCAAGGGATGTGACTTTGAGTGACAGGTGGATACCACTGGTTAACACTAGGGGTGAACCCGACTAAGGATTTGCTTAGTCAAATCTGATTAATCAGATTTTGCCCATAATCGACGAATAGTCGAATGTTTGTCGTTTTTCCTTATTGACCCAAAGTCTGCATGATGGTGACCGCATGACAATATTACACATAACCATTTGCAATTAAGAGACTCGTAGCTTAAAGTAAAAGGGACAACAGAATATTATGAGCATAAAACTTAGATTTTTTAATCTATATTGCACGCAAAAACAACGAGGTGATGAAGGAGAGAAAACTAAAATAAGACCACCATCCGTTAAACATGGAGCAACGAGCCGTTATAGAATAAGGAATCAGGATATATTTAAACAGTGTTCACACAGCGGAGAGCAGCGCTGCGGAGGGTAGTTTGTCCAACTTAAGGCTAAACATTTGTATAATGTTCAAAATCAAACCTGAACCAGCTAAAGGGTTTTTAAATCTCTTAACAGTACCTTTTAAAACAGTCTTTCATTGCAGTGCGCTCCTTGCTTTGTTGACTGTAAATCCTGTCATAGAGAATATCCTCTCTGATGGCGTGGAGGTGGATGGGATGATGAGGATTGTTTTTGAGGCTTTAGACAGCTTTGGGTATCCCTCCTCGTTCTTTTGGCCCCGTACAGTTTTTGTGCGGTCCGGTAATCCTTGATCTCACAGCCCTCTTCATGAAGCTGCTCCTCATCTTCATCACTATTTTTTAGGATCAACTGAAGTTTTATTGATGACATTTTGAGCTGCCATGAACGTAGAAAGATTTAAAGGCCAGCTGAGGTACGTCTGCTCCAATGATCCACCTTTAATTACCAGGGGAGATTTAATTACCATTTTAAGGAGATTTAACACTTCAAGAGCTGTTCTCAGAATTACATTAAATAAGTTTATATTTATATCAAAATATGATATATGAGACACTATTTTTTCGGGGAACAGGAAAATAATGTAAAATTAGACATTGAGAACCCCAATGGTTTGAATGGAATGATCCACGTTTCATATGCAAATACTCGACTATGAGATTGGCAGTCGACTAAGGCTCGTTAATACGAATCGTCGAATATTCGACTATTTGGGGTCACCCCTAGTTAACACATCTAATTCAGTCCCTGAGATCAACCTATGAGCTACGTTTCTGCTGTCTGTGCCTTTTGGGGATTTTTGTACACAAACATCAGATCAATTCGTAGCTTGCTGCATGGTTTATTGTACTAAAGGACTTTTCAATTATTTTTTGACATGTGATATTCAAGTTTTATATTTGCAACTAATTTGCAGCACAAACACATATCAGAACTTTGCCAATGTTGCTATTATCTGCCTACTCCTTCTCGGCTATTTGACTGGGAATGTAATGCACTTGCACAAATGAGGATGTGACATCATTGCTTTCTGAGGATCCACTTATCACTTGTTTATATTTCAAAAGTTTGCAGTCAGTCCCCCAAACTGCAGTTTTTGTGCAAATAAACAGCCAAAACACAACAATAGTTAACTATTCTATGTCGAAAACGTTTCAGTGTAACTCCAATATGATTTGCAGGAAGTAGTGCTACTTTTTAATTATAGAAAATTACAAGGACTTGCAACTCGTTACTTTATCAGATAGCTGAGAATAAGATGAATCATCCGACTCAGTGATAAGGTCCCTCCTACATCAGCACAGTAGCATCCTTGGAGAGAGAATATCTTGCCTAGTAAACACACAATGGCTGATGATAATTCAGGCGTGAGCTTTCTGTGTTGGAAATGATTGTGAGATGCTTTCGTTTAGTATTGAATTTTTTCAAGTTTTGTGTTTCTTACCCATTTCCTGTTTTATTTTGTTGACCATGCCGTATGTTGTCTTGTTCGTTGTTATTCTGAGTTCTTTTGTATTTTTCATGTTAAGTATTTCTGTTGCCATTCCCTGTGTTTTGTGATATGTACTTCTTTTCCCTGTGTGTATTTTCCCTTGTGTTTTTTAGTTCAGTCTCCAGTGTTTCACTGTTTTATTTTGGATGACTTGTTCCCTGTGTGGTTTAGTTGTACTTCTGGCCCTTGTGTGCTTCCCTCCTGTTTGATTAGTCTCATTAATTTAACCGGCATGCTGTTTCTTACCTCTTCTCGGATTATGCTTGTGGATTTTCTTTGGACCTTATTATAAGCATGCTTTTGTTTATCTCTTGGCTTTTGAGTAATTACTTTGTCTTCATTTGGGTCCTCTCCATTTGTTTACCTTCAAACGTGACAGGAAATACCAGCATTACATTTCCCTCCTTGAGGTAAAGGATAAGAATGTAGTAATGGGTTGTAGTCTATGTGCAGGAGGGACTTTGTCCACCGCCAAGACTAGCAATTCTAATCTCACAAACCAATCAACACGTCTCTACTAAGTTAGTTGCCAGAGAGCCTGGTGCTGCAAACACTGGTGACCCATGTTAGCTTGGCAGACCATGGAGGAGCCAATTCACCCAAACTGCCCGGCTTGCCCAGCTCCACAAACCAGGAAGGACTAATTAGACTGACTACAGGGTATGTTGTTGAAGACATGCTTCCCATATCAACTGTTGAGTATGCTGATTTCAGAGAACTAATTAGTAAAATACCAGTGAGACGAGAGGCAGGGTACATCAATAACAGTATTGAATTAAAAAGCAGTAATTATGCAGTAACTCGTTTTTTTTTTTATCATAACTTGCCTCAGAAAAGCAACATGGTGGTTGCAAAGATGCAAAACAAGAGGCTTCAAAAAGGCAGTCTACAAACAAATGGGTGAAACCATTGGTGTGTCCATTATTTATGCACTTGTGGTTAGCTTTAGATTCTTGGACTGTGAAGACTTCTGCAAATATTTAGTAATGTCTGTCATTTTTTTGTGATCAAACAATAACGGTTAAATGTCATTGTTCACATGGAATATCAAAAATTTGGCAATTATAGAATGCAACATCTGTGTCCTTTATGTGAGAAAATTGACAAGAGACTGCGATCATCAACTCTATTAAAGAATATCTGTGTCCTTTAGTGCAGTGAGTGTTTGACCTCACTGATAACATACTGAAAGAGGACATTTTTCTAAAAAAGACAGTTGATTAATAGAGGAGTTTCCACAATTATCAAAATGTCTGCTCTTCACATTACAATCAGATACTCTGCTTCATATGAAATCATCTTTGATAGGACTCAAGTAGAGAGGGAAAAATACCAAAGTGTCAAAGTAAATGGAGGAGTTCACAGAGTTCATAAAGTTTTAATGTGCGACTTTCACAGCGGATGAAGAGTAATTAATAAAACCATTGTGCCATAGTCTCTCTATCGTCCTCACTCAGGAAAATATAGGCTGACACCTCACTGTTTATCATCCACCCTCAGAGGAACGGGGTCAGTGAGGGGTGGCCTGCTGGAGAGAAAGGTTAGGTGGAGGTATTTTCTCAGGCACTATATCACTTTTTCCCAGACTGCCTACAAAGTCTGTATTTCAACACTTAAGTAAACTCACTTTTAGTTTTAGGGCCATTCTCCAAAAACTTATGACAGAAGAAAATACCATTGGCAAAAATAGCTTGAGAAATGATGACGTGATCAAAGGGTCTGTCAAAAGGCCTGGTAGTTTGGCTTTACAAAAAGGCCTTTTGTATGCGACATAGATTGTTTTTTTGTACCAGGGTTCTCAGGGAGAGGTGATCATTCTCTCAATAGGGAAGGGAAGAGGAAGAGAACAATCAGCTGAGAATACAGTAACAGCAGATAATGTTTAGGGCATTGATTTCCTTGTTGTTCGTGCAGAAAGAACAGATTGTTATGGGGAAGTGCACATTGACACTTTGCCTGTAAAGAAACGAAAGGGAGATGTTTATTATCCCAAAGTTGATATATTACATAATACTACAAATCATATTTGGTATTCTAAAGGGGAGAGCCTGAGAAAAGACAAAGTTGTTTTTGTAAGTTGGATGGATTCAGGAGGCAATCATTTGGATGACTTTTTGAAAAACTTATCATCATTTAACTCTTGGATTGTTCCAATCCTGGTTGACGTAATAGGCCCCAGACACAAAGCATGTAAACAGATGATAAACCTGTTAAACAACAGAAATAATGAAGGAGAGGAAAGTGTCTGCCATTTGTTTGGTTGCTCTTGTCAGAATGCTTTTAATAAACACATTGACAAATACTTTGTTTTCCTATTCTTCTAAGATAAGGGCCAACTCTGTGGGCATTGCAGTGCAGCTAGTGGTTAGAGATAAACAACCTCCAGCCAAGACTTATTTTCCTTCATTAAAGTCCTGTTAGCTACTTGAGAAGTGACTAAATTTTTTTCCGTACAAAATAAACACCATTATTTTGGTTCATTACAACCCCAGGATGGACCCTATATTCATTCATTTCTCGTGAGTCTCTCATTCCTGATCCCATAAAAAGTAGGCAGTATCACTTTTTTTCTGGGAACGTGCACAGAGATAGAATCCTTTTTTGCTATATATTCCAGATGAATCAACCTCCGCCGGTCAGTACGTCACACCATGCGTCACCGGAGGATCTTCACGCTGATTGGCTACAGCAGCACAAATGATTTAGTAGAGTTCCAATTTTTTTAGTATAATTTGCGTGAATGCGTGCCATTTACACCAATTTGCTCCGCCTGACAAGAATACTGTGGCTTCTCATGTATTTACATTGACTTTACATGTGATAAGCTCGAGCGAATCATTTTATTCACGTTTGGTGTAAACGTCCCATTAAAATACAAGCTTTGACAATTTTGTCTCCAAGAAAAGAAGAAAACAACCTTTAAAAGTATTTTAATCTAAGCACTGATTTGCTGTTGCAACACATCAATCACATTTGTTGTTCAATTTGAAACTTTTGATCCAGACTGGATTTTTTGCTTCAATTGGTTAAAGTTTTCTGTTAATAGAGCTAAATTATTTTTTGTTAGATAAAAGCCCATGGGAGCTGGGATGTCATTACAATGGGTAGTGTTCCACCCCTGTTACACTACTAAATGTTTTTCCTGCATAAACCAAAGCCTGCTGATTAATAACTGGTCAACACTTATTAAACAAACAGAAACCAGAACCCTTCCCAGACCAAAATCCAGACCTGCTGCCTACACATGTAACATTTCAACATACAATGTGTAAATAGAGATTAAGGGTATCAGTGGTGTTTAATGGTAAGATAATGACAGTATATCAATACTATATATTTACATTTAAAAATAGTTCTGCATAATGCTTAATTATAGACAAAATACATTTTAAATGCTTTAAGATAAAATACTTATAAGGTGCATTGGCGTCAAACATTAACTTGAACTCTAGATTAAGCATATAGAGTTGACATTAAAATGTGCAGGATTTTGTTTCAATAATTCACACAGGGCCATTTTATTTAATCTCTGATCTTGTTTCTTTAGTGTGGGGACCAGTTTTCCATTTCAAAGAGCCCATGGTGTGTGGGACAGAGCTTCAGGGTTCATTTTTGTCTCAGTCTGTGGGTGGTACTGTTGTGTAAAAAGACGCTGGCTGATACATACCATGCTGTTTCTGTCTGACAACTTTATCAGACTGTCTCATGAGCTCAGACTGCTGTGTGTGTTTGTGTGTGCACACTTAAAATTAAACAGGATAAATAATCCTGAGTCACTGATCGGTTCCAGTGAAGTGTTATCTTCTGCCTGTTAAAGTGACCTAAGCCGGCCAAAATGAACTCCCTGGATTTGCTTTGAACAACTTAACCTTTGACTAGGCTGTTATCTACGAGTGTTAGGCAACAGGCCAAGGTATCTCCCCCCCACAATTAATGTGCTTCTTCCGGTTCTGAAGTCCTTTTAATGGCACAGGGCAAATGTCTCGACTCTCCTTGGCATGCTGCCTGGAGCCTTTCCAAAGCCGGAGAAATCAGTGACAAAATGGGCTAATCTGTCCAACTATGTGCAAAGTGGTACATCACAGCTTTACCATAGCAACATTACATACTTTTTGCATGAACAGGCATGATAATGGAGGAGAGACAATGAGAACACTTCTGTCTTCCAAGACAGAAAGCTTCACTTGACATGTTGACACCTCTGGTATGATGTTACTTATGATGTCTAATTTGTAGCAACGAATGTTCCCAACTTAATGTTCTCCTTTTTGTTAGGACACAAAGACAGAATACTTTTCATATCAGGGTAGCCACCTGGCAGACAGAATGAGCCTCAATGTGACAATGTATGATACACCTTTTGAAGACATTTTGTAATCTTTAGGAAACAACATTGAAAACTATTGAGCCCCAAAAGTCACATAAGGTGATCTTTTTTATCTTGTGCACACAGTTTGATTATCTTGAACACACAAGTTATCATTCCTGTGATAGACTGGTGGTGGTTATTACTGTTGCTTCACAGCAAGAGGGCCACTCGTTCACAAATAGACCCGGGCCTTTCTGTATGGAGTTTGCATATTCTCCCTGTGCTTGTGTGGGTTGTCTCTAGGAAATTTGGCTTCCATCCACAGACCAGAGACATGCTTGTTAGGTTTACTGGTCACTCTAAATCACCTGGAGGTTTGAGTGTGTCTGGTTGTTGGCCCACAACCAAGCCCGGATAAATGGAAGTTTGGTTGACACACGTTGTCATCTTGTGTGCATAGGCAGTGTGGTTGGAACCAGGTTGGACTCACTGGAGGCTGTGATGGAGAGATGCAAACAGAAGAAGCTAGAGGTCATTCTAAATTACACAGATAATCCACTTCACAACTTCTTTGTGGACCAGAGAAACAGCAGCATTGGACGGCACATCTCTCTGTGCTGCAGGACTGAGAGACACAGAAAATCATTCATCCCTGCAGCCATTAGGCTTCATAACTCTCTAGCCAATTGGAGATTAGCTGACAGACACCGGAATTACTTGTTTTATGTGATTTTTATAATTGTATCTGCTAAACACCTGAATTTCCCTTAGGGATTAATAAAGAATATTCTATTCTATTCTATTCTATTCTATTCTATTCTATTCTATTCTAGGTCATAAACCTTTACAAATACAGTGGTGGTAATGATTCCACTTGCCATTATTGGCTATTTGCTGCTAATATTTGCCAATTTAATCATTTTATTTGCTTCTTTGATTGCGTGAACACTGTATCTGTATCTTGTTAGAGTTAAGCCTGGCTTATACTTCTGCTTGGAATCAATGCCGTAGCCTATGGGTGTAGGTCTGTGTAGTCTACGCAGAGGCCTACGCACATAGTAGACGCAAACCTCCTCCAAAACGTAACTACAAGTCTCCTGTGGAATCTTCTCTCTATTCTTCCCTGTAATCATTGCTGTATGATAAACAGTAACATGAATCAGCCGTAAATTAACATAATACGCTCAGAATCGCTGTGAAAAAGTAAATAGGAAACGTAGCAGGGCCGGAAATGGGTGACCAACTATCAGAGAGACCACACTACCCTCAAGCGTTTTGGCGGTATTCAGTATTGCTTGACATTGACACATCAACAAACATTTATGTCGTGCTCAGGCCACAGCTGCGTAGGGTCAACGCAGAAGAACAGTGAGACTTGTATATTGTGTATGAGATAAGAGCCCTCTACTGATTTGAATTGAGGGTTGTGCCCCATGTTATGTTGATTTGTAATACGCTTCGCTAAACTATGTTGAACTAAGTATGTATGAAAAAGTATGAAAGCCATCCCTGAGTGGCATCTTCTTACAATGTGTTAAATCTATGTAACAGTGCAGTTGTTGTTCATATTTGCATCAGAGGTTGCTGCTGTATCTAATTTCTAGGGTGATTTCAGTCTGCAGTATACCAGTGACTGTGAATAATCATTATCTAAAAGTTTTAGAAAGCAGCTTGTTTTAGTCAGCCAGTTTGTTGATTGATGTGGATCAGTCTTGAGTGTGTGTTTACAGAGAGACAGTTAGTTGTGTAATACACAGAGAGAACTTTAGAGGCATCTGCAGAATTTGAGTCTGAACATTTGATGAAAGGTAGTTCTTTATCTCAAACACATTCAAGAGTAATTTTGGACCAAAGATAGGGTTGTGCAATTGGTGGTAGTGGAGGACAACACAATCAGTGTAATGGACTATTTTAGTCTGGTCACATTGTTTTATCTGAGCTGCACAAGCTGACATGAGGAGAAGCAGACCTGTGAAGCCGTGCCAGGGGAATGTCAAACATCGAGTGATAGCTGCCTCTTCAGAAGCAGAGTCATGCCATGCCGTTATTCTATCTCTTATGCCTGATGAACAGCTCGAGTGAGGAAGTGTGCAAGAAAAGATCATACTTCATGTAACAACAGGAGATGAAGGTGCTGGTGAGCCATGCCAAAACTGCAAACCCTCCAGGAAAGATCTCATCATAGTTACAACCATTACCTCAAGCTCTAATGAATACTTTTACAGGAGTCGTTTGCATACTAAACTCCATGAAATAAGAAAAGAAAGAGACAAAAAGGAGTAAATGTTTTTCACTGGGATGTTCCTCCAATTTTTGAATACAGGAGGATTAGTGGTGATGGCAAAAAAAGAATACAAACCTGCGGGCACACAATTTAAGTGGCATGAAATTCGATTGCTAATGCCCAGACCAGACATCAGTATCTCTTGAACACTCCCTTCCTGAAAACTGTGTTTTTGACAATCATGAACCTGCAAATGTGTTTTTAAAGAACTGTAGAAACAACCAGAAATGTTTTTTGACATAGACATTTTAAAAAATATAGCATAATTTAGTCCGTTTTTAGTTCCATTAAATCATAAAAATGTTCCTAATAAAACTTTACATATTTTGCAGGTCTAGGCGATACTCTTTGAATTTTCTCATAGTGTAGCTCTGTTTTGGGAGTTACTGTGTGCAAATGTGTGGGTGGTACAGTGAGTGAGAGTGACGGAGGAAGTAACATATGTGTGTTGGGTGTGCTTGTATGTCAGGGACAGGAGGAGCATGAGAGCAGTGAGAATAGCGTATTAAAGAACAGTTTAGTTTATGTGCAAGTAATAATGCCTGGAACTCATCAAGACCCAAGCCAGACTCCAGTGTATTGCATACTTGCTGCTGATAACTTTGACATCAGACTTCCACCAGATCCGTGCTTTCTCATCCATCAACACCCACCGGCTGCGTTTTTAGAACATAGCATGGATCAGGACTGGAGTCATGTGACCAAGGTTTTTCCACAGTAATTACTGAATTAATTAATATCCTTGTTGTCTTTCTTGGCCTCTGAAAACCTCCAGGCCTGGCTCCACTCATAACATCCACACAACAAAGCGGATTCAGTGGAAGTAATTGACTATCAGATCCAGTGTCAGGACAGATCGGAGACAGATCTGGTGGAATTTGGCTGTCAGCATATGGGGGTAATCCCGTAGTAATCCCTAAAGCTGGGACACTGAAGTAGGAAGGTTGAAAGTCCAAACAGTGATCCTCGCTAAGCAGCTGGCCAAAAAAGGGTACATATGACATCAACGTAGGCTGAGTCACTGTGATCATATCCAATGATTAGCAGAAAGCACAGAGCACTAAAATCCCTAAGCACTGAGTGACAACATCAGCATTCAGCCTGAAAACAAAACAGAAATGTCTTAAGAATAACTCCAATAATAACTTCTACAAAGTGCTAAGAGTTATGAAGCTAGCCCTCTTTTAACCAGGCTAGATCACCTTGCTAAGCAAAGCTAATCTGTTCACAATCAGGTTATGATCAGGGTCCCAGCTTCAAAGACTCATTTGTGCAAGACAATCTTCTGTGTGGGCAGTTTAGATCCCAAGCCAAAATTATACGTATTAACATTTGAAACAGTAATGTGACATTTATAAAGCCATAGAATGCACAGGCTGTGCAGTTACATTAGCATAAACTGTATCGATCACATCCCAGAGCCTCTGCATTCATTCAGTGATTAATACAATCTGACCAACAAACCAGTCTCGCTCCACTTGTTCCTACCTGTGTGTTTCAGGTTAAATTAACCCTTAAAGTTAGGGTTGGTAGTCACGGAAAACTAGCATGAATTTAAATGTGGCATTTCCTCAGGACTCCCCTGCCCCCTCCTCCCCTCAGAGTTCCTCCAAAACGACACCCCCGCTCACATGCACGAGCGCCGCTGGTTCACGACCATATGATCGAGACTGATTCAAAACCGGTCCTCAGCATATCGTTTTTGTTTTGCACTACGTGAACTCATGTCTCACTCAGCGGTAAGAAAACACCAAAACATTATCATAGTGAAAGTTGAAATGTACGCGCAGGAGGCGGGAAGAACGGCAGGACGGGATTTGATTGGTTTCATATTTTGGCTCCTGATGGCAGGGATTGGTTTGTGTTTTCCCAGGTTTACTCTGGCTGTAGATAGCAGCTTTTTTCACTCTTTCTTAGGAACACATTATGTATTGATTGTCATTGGGACATAAAGATCATTTTAACCAGTATAAAAAAAGTGTATCTAAATCTGACTATCCACCCCAAATTTAAAAGTTCAGCAGATTATCAATACCATAAAAGAATGATCACAGCATCCAAGAACATGTGATAATGCTTTTAACCTTGCGTCTAATTTTTCACACGTTAAATCAGATCAATAATTTAACATAACTTCTGTTTGACTAGAAATTGTAGTCATGTCTGCATATTTTTCTTGAAGTGAATCAGACCAAAATGCAGTTCCTGCCTGTACCTCTCAAGTAATGTGTATCAATGTCAAATTGAAAGAGTTGTAGTGTGTTTGGTGGTAAAATTAGAAATAAAGAGGAAGTAATGACAGCTTTTAAATTGTTAAATCAATTCAGTGAATCAATATATTTCAAAATAACTATTTCTAGCAGGCTTTCCTTTGTGTATTTCCACAGTTTATAAATCAGGTAAATATGAATAGGAGGGTTGTTAATCAAGTCCACCTTCTTTTAATCAAAGCAGATATTCATTTCTTTATCTCCCATTTTGTTGCCATGCTGCAGGATGTTTTGCCCCTCAGTCAGACTAAGTGGCGTCTGGTTGGGCAGTGCATACCCTCTTATAGGGAAAAAACTTTCCTTTTAACAGGCAGAAACCTCAAGCAGAACTGTAATAATTTTATGTCTATTTAAGGAGCATTGATTATGTAACCTGGAGCATTTATAAGGTGAATCAAATCGGTCAGATCTCTAAACCTTGTGTAACCCCATGACTAACTCTGTCATGCACAGGGGACTTACTGTTACTAAACTGAGACTGATCTGAGAGTTAAACCAACTCAATGAGGTCCTGTGATGCCAAATCAGAGTTATACAAGTACTTAGCTTTAATCCTTAATTGAGGTTTGATGTTTTTTCCTTACCAAATAGTTTGAGATGTTTTGCATTCATGCCTTCTCTGTCACTTACAAGATGTCTCTGATTCACAGAGGAGCTCAACACACACATTAGACTGAGATTTAAGATTGATGTAGATAAACTTTCACCTTCTTCAGATGGATGGGGGGAACAACCCTCTAGTGACAAAATTTACATACATCATTCTGTACAGAGAAAGTCAAACATGCATGTGCAGAAACAATAAGCAAAACATAACTTTGGGTGGAGGCGGACTTGGAGCATAACAGCCAAGTCCCTAAATGTTGATACTGACCAGTCACCAAATAGTTACCTGACAGTTGGGTTATTAATATGTTTTTATGGTTGTGTTTAGGGGCAGACATAACAAACGTATCGGAGCAAAGGGAACATCTGTGAACCCTTCTTTGTGGAGAGCTTGTTCACTCCATGGCACCATTGTTACATGTAGGACCAATCTGTCATAACTGTCTAAACCTTTGTGTTCAGACATCTTGCAGTTGTCATCTTTAAAACATCTCAGCGTTCACAGAGAAAGAGCCCCAGTTACTTCTGAGGTCATAATGTGAGTAACAATGTGTCTGTCATAATACAGGTTCGACCCAGTACTGTGTTTCCTTGAGAGAAAAAGGGAGGATGACAAAAGACACTTCCAAAAAAAGCACTGAAGCCTGTCTGTCTGTGATGAATGGCCCATTTAGGAGTGCCAAGTCAAAGCAAAGCAAGGGAAATATGTGCCCACGGACATAAATCATGGAGATATTGCTTAATTTATTTCCGTTATCTGTATCTTTATTTATTTCTATCTCTCTGCTGTATACCAATTTTTATCCATCACTTGGGAGTATTTTGTTCTTTCATGTTATGGCAGGAGTGATGCGTTCTCTGCTATCTAGCTAGAAATGTCTGCTTTACCATCACACTCCAGTAAAGGTGAGGTGGCGCTCTAGTTTTTGATGTTAGCAGTAGTAATTGTATGACTATAGTAGTATAGAATGATGGTAATAGATGCAGTAATACAGCAATTTGGAAATTTCGATGATAACTGTTAATTAGCATTAAAATAGAGATAGACTAACACTATTCCTCATTTCCATCCACGTCTATGGGAACTCAGCTATAACCTCTAGAAAGACAACCGGACATCACTTAGCTTGTTGCTTCATTTTACTTCGGCATTTTGCAGCATTATATACCCAATTAATTGACGTGAACACCCTTTCGTTTCTGTCTCATTCTCTTCTGACGTGTTCTCCTGTAACTGTATATTGTACATCACTGCTTTATGGCACTACTTTACTGCAACATCAACGGGGGACATACTGCCATCTTGTGGATTGTATAAAGAACTACTTCACAGTCATCTAACATTAACCAGAGTTTTTAACTATCATCAACCATATTTATTGTCCCTACCTTAAGTAAACAATATTATAATAATATATTGCATCAATGAACTAAAGATACAACAATGTTAACATCAGCAGAGGAGCTACTGCTTGGCATAGCAACATCACAGGACTCGACCACATCTACTAGCTCAACAACTGGTTACATTTTGAGAATTTTGTCCAGCTCATCAAACCAGGGGACTTTGTCCTTTTCATCATTGTAAACTTCCCTTTTGCTTAGCTGGCGTCGCACCTTCACATACAGCTGTTAGAGTTTCTTGGCCTTGACAACGCTGCTAGGCATAGTGGTAAATAGCCCTCCTGTTCACGTGCTGATTCACAAGACTGTGTCCAAAATTTGACAAATATGCTCATCTACTCAAAAACTGATGAGGCATTTGATCTCCTTGCTGATCTATGTCAACCTCCCACTTACTGTATTTGGTTGTCAGGTCAACTGGCTGATGTTGGTTGGCATCTTGGAGCAGACTCCCCACAATGCAAAGTTTGAGCTGTACCAAAACAGTGAGAAAAGAAGGCTGTGACGTAATGATGGCTCTGCAATTCTGTGTGCTTTGGCCTGCTTTACAATTCTGCAGGATGAACACAAAAGGACCCAAGAGAAAAATGCAGCAATGTATCATTTTTATCTGAATTAGAACAAAGCAAATGAGCTACAGGTTTGGAAGCACCCTAATAACACATGAATTTGAAAGACTTACATGTTGCACCACACTAAAGAGTCTTACCTGAACTAACAGAATGTTGATAGAGCTTAAAATGAATGGTAAATGGTCTTGGTAATTATTGAGGGGGTTTCTAGTAAAGTGCTTTTACATGACTTGTCACACTGACCCATTCACACCAATGGCAGAGGCTACTAATTGTTGGGCACCTTTACTGGCATCTAATTTTAATCACATGCATTCTCACACTGCTGACTATGTCACCAGGACAACTTGGGCCTCATTGGACACCAAGGACACTTTGGCTTGGATAGGACTGCTGACCTTTCAACAGAGAGATCTGACTCCACCACTGATCCACATCCGCCCAAGTCTTCACATAAATGCAAGTTTATTAATGCCTTAACGGTCTGCAGCCTTTAAAAAAATCACGTCATAGAACGTTACTCCGCATTCACAAATTTGCTCCAGTAATGGTGCAGATTCTGGATAGGAACGTATAGGTCTACACATTTGATTGGAGAGCCCGTTGCTCACCCTCTTTCTTAAGAGCAGAGATGTTGCAGTTGCTAAACTGCATTTGAAAGTAGCTGTGTTTATTGCCATGTTGCACTGGCACCTCATTATTGATGCTTAGCTGGCCTGTGGTCCTCTTTCATGGTGATAACGCTCGTGAAATATCCACATGTCTGGCTTCCAGCCAAGACTCATGTCTGCTGGACATGAGCCAAGCCTATAATCATTCAGTAGAGTGACAGGGTACATATCACATCAGAGGAGATGTCTCTTTGAGAGTAAGACACTACTGTACATGAATAAAATATTTTGAGATGAACATGTTTTATTCAAAAGATGCTAGCCAGCTAGGACGGTGCAAGTTATGATGTAACCTGTTACAATGAATTATTATTAAATGGTGTCAAAATATGTTTGATAAAAACAGTTTTACTGCTTTGCTTACAATTTTTTTTTCTATTTTTTTTTATTATTATTATTATTTTTTCTCTTGTCTGCATATATATTTCTGGTTTGTGTCATGTTTGTCACAAACTGTCAAATATTCATGCAATTTATTCTTGCAGCAAAAGAAAAGAAAGAAAACCTTTTTCTTCTGTGCTTGTGACTGTGTGCATGCAACCATCACCATCCCTCTTAGAACTCTGGCCTATCTTTTATTGGCAGCTAATATCATGTTCTGTGAAAGAGGGCGTGCACACCTAGGTGGGCCAAATAAAATAAAAAAAAATAAGAGAAAGTGAAAGAAAGATTACATAAGGATATACAAAGGGACAGGGAGAGAGAAGGAGAGAGAGACCTAACACAATTTTTTTTTCTGACATTGCTACAGGATTTTTGTGTATGCTGATCAATCATAACATTATGACCACTAACAGGTGAAGTGAATAACACTGATTATCTCACAATGGTTTCTTCACTGGGTGCGATAGCTTAGACAGCAAGGGAACATTTTGTCCTCAAAGTTGATGTGGTCGAGGCAATGACAATAAACAAGCTTTAGGATGTGAGCGTATTCGATAAGCACCAAGTTGTGATGGCTAGAACACTGGCTGGTTTTGGTCGCAGCATGTCCAAAAATGAAGCTGGGGTGTTTCCGGTCTGCAACAGCACCAACAATGGGCATGTGAGCATCAGAACTGGACCACAGAGCAAAGATGACGTGGAGGAACACAACAATGAGTTCAAGATGTTGACTTTGCCTCCAAATACTTCAGAGCTTAATCCATTCCAGCATCTGAGGGATGGGCTGGACAACCAAGCCGATCCATGGAGGCTCGATCTTAATGCCTCCTAAGAATGAAAGAGTTGGCTGCTATTTAATGGCGCCGGATACCACTGCACACCTTCAGAGGTCCAGTGGAGTCCAAGTCTCATCGGGTCAGAGCTGTTTTGGGCCTGCCCTTATGAAAAGGAGGCCTGTACACGATATTCAGCAGGCGGTCATAATGTAATTAGTGAACAGTGTATGTTGCATATACTGGCTTTTTTGTGGAAACATTTACACACTCTTGACTTGAGGTCACAACTGATGCCTTAAACTACACATGAAAGTTGTTTTATATGGTCTCTGAACATTTACTCAACTGGTTGTGGATTTAAAATGAACCTTTAAATAGTTGAAACTTAATAAACAAGCAATCACAGGTAACATTCTGTCACCCTAAGTTATGTGTTACATGTTACCTAGAAGCAGCAAGCAGCAGTCACACAAAATTAGGAGACAAATTAAAGAAATAAATAAATAAGGGGAGTGAATTGTTTACTTTTACGCCTCCTTGACTCTCAGATACAGCATGGTGAACTAATTGGTTCCTCTCTGAAGTTTGAGCTGCTGAGCTGTGTTCCACTTATTTTTGTTGATGTCACAACAACACAAAGATGGCAACATTTTCCAAGTGATTTTTCCTCATTTTGATAGTTAGCGTTTGAAGAATCAGATAAAACACAAATAAAAACACATACGATGTTAAAAAAATATTTCATAAGGATTATGGCAGAATTATCCACATTTTTAAAGGTGTATGTTTGTTCAGGTGTATTGCCTGGAATCATTTTTTTTGTAATTACCTGTCTTGTTATCTTCCTGAAGTTGCAAAGTCATCTGTGTGTCTGTGATCTTGCTGCTATAGAAACAGCTGTCGATGAGAGGCTTACCTTCAGTGTAATTAGTGCTTCAAAGACAAAAAAACATCAAACAGAATCAACAGTAATTTACTGTATTTGAAGCATCCTCAGCATTTTTTTAAGTGAGTTATAAAAGTAGTTCTGAACAAGCTTTAAGACCTGGGGTACTGGTCCAAACAGAGGGCAGCTGTCAGAAATATAAACCTTACGAATGGTTGGTCTACCTCAATCGGTCTTAAAGTAAACTTCAGAGTCATCAGAAGGTGTCCTTTAGAAATAATAGGATTTGCAGGCAAAGGAGAAAAAGACCTGTTAGCTGTCTCTCCCTCTCACATGCTCTTTGAGATGCAGCTTTGTCTTTGATAAATATTCCCATTTATATGCAGGTGAGTGAGTAGGTGGATGCAGGTCTATTATGCCTTTGATTTGTATTTCGTAAACAACACGTCAGAGATGATGGCAGAGATGGGGAACAATCAGGTTCAATAATTATATCAGCCCTCTTCCGGAACACAACGCTAATATTAGAGATTCTGCAAATGCATCTTTCAGTTAAATTCAGATTTAAAAGCTGCATTATTCATCAGCAGACACAGGCTGGGAAACTAAAGCTGTTTGTTTGAACTGAAATGGGTTTTAAACTGGCATAAATATCTAAATGTCACAAATGTCTCACTGAAAAATAATGACTTCTTTTAACATATTAATTTAAAAAACCCCAAAGGAACGCAAATAATGTTTAATGTCAGCTGTCAAGCAAGCAGAGTGCTTAAAGCTTGGATGAGCTTTCCCACTTGAATGATAAGCGGGTGTATCAAGTAATATGACTTGTTCATTGATGAATAAGGCACAAGTAGGTCAGTTTTAGTTTGATTTGTCTGTGGATCAAAAATGTCAGTCACTGAAGTTTGTGAGGAAAATCAGCTATCCATTGCCATCTTGTAGGCTACCAATCACAATCCTTGTCAGCTGTGAAGAAGGTGACATACAATCGAGGGGGATTACATGAAAAAGACAAACATTCTTTATTAAAAAATCTTAAGTTTTATTGGAGTAGTATAAGGTATATATAATTAGCAAGTCTGTCAATAACAGCCAGCAGGGTCCATGCATGTCGAGGCCAGAGGCAGAAGAAAAGCTACATATTTACACATCCTGCAAACCTTGAAGTTCAAGTGTGTTGTGTAGAGCTGTTGTTGGGTGTAGTATGCTACTTCACTATCCTTGCAGTTGAGGCAGGCCATGGTGGCTACTGGATCTCCTAATAGTACTAACATGGTAAGAAGCTAGGCTCAAGGCTCAAGGCTCAAATTTTATTTTATTTATTTATTATTTTTAGGTATACTTCCTGTAATGTAGTAGGACTCAGCTGAGTAGTAGTAATAGAAACAAGAAATTACGTTGAGCTGTCGGGTTCTCTCCAATCAGAAACAACAAGTGTTGTGCCTACCCTTTCCGTTTTGTGAAATGTTGTTGTGTTCTGTGAAATGTTGTTTTCTCTTTGATGTTGTCATGTTTTCTGAATGCTGTTGTGTTCTGTGAAATGTTGTTCTTTGTCAAATGTTGTTTTCTCTTTGATGTCGTCATGTTCTCTGAATGTTGTTGTGTTTTGCCCTTCAGGGCCACAGTAATGCTGCATCTAGAATTCTTTCAATCTGCATTTTTTTTTTAGATTTTTCTTTATTTGTTGTCCCTATCCATCTCTCTCATTCTGCATCTCTTTTTATCCCAATTTCTCAGATCATGCTGTGGCAGCAGATGAGTCTGGTTTTGCTCAAGGTGTCTGCCTTTTAAAAGGAACATTTTCCTCACCACTGCTACAAAGTGCTAGCTTATGTTGGATAATTGTTAGGTCTGGTTTTGTATTGTGTATGAACTAAGGTTACGTAAAAGTTAAGTTTTAACAAAGTAATACAGTTATTTGAATTCACTTTAGTAATTATTTGAATGGATGAATGTATTTTAGTTTTCATATTTAATTTCACCCACAGAAGAAAGATGTTTGAATCCATTAGAGTGGCATAAAAGGACTGAGCCTGGGAGCCAAGAATAAAGGTTAAATTGACAACTAATTGCCGTGTGGGATAAAAAGAAAGAGTGCTAATTGACACCTTTAGAGTGTTAAGACTTTAATAGTCATCATTTGAACTAACCTTCTGATGTTTTATTTCACATACAATACTAGTTGATAAAAAAAACAGTTTTCAAAATTAGATATTTAATACAAATAATAATTGATCCTTTAAAAACCTTTCATTTGAATTTTATTCCAAACTCAGGGTCCATTAAGATGTAGGTTTGAAATGTTTCTTGTACTTTTCTTTCCCAAAGACCTTTAAAGTGCTAACAGAGTTTCAATCTGAGCACTTGGTAATCTGCAGCATTACCACTCATACGCTGATGTCACAGGCTGCTAGCAGTTTTTACTCCAATTCACAACCTGATGGCACAGCACCAGGGCAGTTTTGGGTATGGTCACTTCAGCTCTCCCACGAAGCCACAGCTGCCCTGCATTTGCCACATAGTTGTCCAAGTAGGTTTGACCAAGATGGCACAGTGCAGTCTGGCATAATGACATAATGACCCACTGGCTCCCATCGGAAGTAATCTGATGATAGTTTATTTATCTCTATAAACAGTTATCAGCTTACAAGTGCAGCTAACAATCTGTCCCAAGACAAATATGTAAACTTGAAAAGAGGAATCTGCTTGACATGTTGTGACAGCCAGTCAACATTTAGATTTCCTGACTTCCTGGATTGCATTAAATATGATCAATCTGTTCACCATCCCACAAGAGAAGTATCTTTTGACTTGTTTTCTTCTCTTCTTAAGGACAGACCTAACAAAGCTTACATTTTACTTTTTACAAATCTGCAACATGATGTTGTTACTCTGGCATCTTATGACCTGAAGAGGGAGAGGAGATGAACGTTCATTACACATGGGTGGACACTGGGAGACGCCGGCACTAACTGCGATGGTGCGCTGGAATGATCCAGACACAAGAAAATGCAGTGTTGCAAGGAGTTTCTCCATAGGAGATATGGCATGGCTCCTTTTTGTGACTGGCTCCAAATCAGCCATTAGGTCATCCAGCAGCTCAAAAATGGCATTGCTGGATATGTCTCCACTATTTTTATTTCTGACAGTCCAAATATGTTGACACATGCATGGACAGTTCTCTCTGTCCGTCGTCTGTCATTGCACCTATGCCTCCTTCTCGCCACAGTGACCACAGCCATTTGTGCGTAACGCTGTGCCAGTCAGAACCTGCCTTTCAAACGTGCTAAATATAGATGCAAAAACACCGACCGCAATTGGTTGCTGGTTTGATAAATCACATTGCGTGTGCTAAATGATTAGATTTGCATCTCCTCCTCCCAGTATTTTGTGCGTTCTGATAATCTACACGCTAAACGAATTGCACATGCTATTTTGCTCATTTGGCGGACGTAATCCTCGGTGCACCCGGTTAGCACATCAGCCTTGCACGCACAATCAAGTTTTCACATGTTTTTTATACACCCAAACCTTTAGTAGATTGGGCCTTTAGAGTCTTTCCTGTAAGATGGGGCTAGATCTTGTCCTGTCTTAATTGGGCTTTGTGAATAATGTAACACGTGCTCTGTTTGTAAAGTGTCATGAGATAAAAAAAAAATTGTGAATTGGAGCTATATAAATAAAGATTAAACTTTTTTGTAATGGGTTCATACTGCTCAATTAAGCCAGAGTGAAGCCTCTGTGTAACTTACTACACACGTGTAAGAAAATGGCTCCGCTCCTGTTCAATCCGTTTCATTATAGTTGAGAAAACTCATTTCTTCATCGTCTTTGCTATAAGCTTGCTTGCTAACCACATACTGCCTGTCATCTGTCCATCTGTTTGTATGTTTGTATATTTGTATGTATGTATGTATGTATGTATGTATGTATGTATGTATGTATGTATGTATGTATGTATGTATGTATGTATGTATGTATGTATGTATGTATGTATGTATGTATTTAGCTATCTTGCTAACTCTCTGCTCTTTGCAACTCTATGCTATAGTCCCTGGCTGAAATCCACAGATGAAGACAGCTTTTCAGTGTAATATTTCCCAACTGTGTTGGATTTGGAGAAACAGTGGGCCACATTTTTTGTGAGCCATGGCGGAGTCATGCTAAAGCAGTCCTGCATATGCTCTGCTCATTTCCCCGATGACCTGTTAACCAACTTTGCCCAGAAAGCTCAGAGCTTAGCCAAATGGATTCATCTAGCACCAGGAGCCTGAAACACACTCTCTGTGTAGTTCCATGTTGTTATTTTCACCTATAATGTTATTGATGCTTGAAGATGATTTTTTTTAATATTCTGAGTCATGTTCCCAGAGGCTTTAATGTAATTAACTTCTACATTCACAGATGTTCACTCATGTTAGCATACTTCAGCATTTCTGTAAAGGAGAAATAAATGCTTATGAAGTCTGGGTTAATGTGATATTATCAGTTTGCTTGAGTCATTATAATTTAATTTGTGAATAAGACAGAACACTTAAACTGGATTAGTACCCAGATTCAAATTATGGCTGCCTGAAATTGTTTCACAAGTTTCAGAATGTCCAAGGGCAGATTTAAATCATCACATGCTGATAAATTACACAGTGCTCTTTCATCTGGAAAAGCAAGTTTGGCTTTAAGAGCACAAAATGTTTCAGTGCATTTTCATTAAGTGGCCCGCAGCTGTGCATACTACAGCACTCTCAGCACAAAATTGGTCCAAGCAGCAAGGTCACATTGATCATATTTGATGTAAAGTGACAGGCAGTATAATGAAACAGCTCCTCATTGCTCATAACACATGACTCAGTTTATCAGACCCATAAAACAGAAGCTTTCTGTCTCTTTATTAAGGCTTACCACCTTCTGTGAAATGCCTGCTTCCTGACTTGGAGACATAAACGCACTCTTGTTGCCTTCAGAATAAAATCAATCTTGGATGGAAACTGTTCATCGCTAACCAGAATGCCCAAAAAGTGCATTGACACTCACAGAGGCTATGCTGTAGAGAAACGATAACAAATTTGTTTTGAGATAGGGCAACACCCAAAATTGAACATATTTCCAATAAACTCTAATGTCTACTCTTTGTACTCATTTCAATTATATTAAAGCAGTATCTATCTACTGCCCACTTAGTGCTAGTAAAACTGGAATAGTGTAACCCCAGTGTTCACACATACAAAAATAGAAAATTAACCTCAATGTGTCCGTCAACGGTCTGAAAGCAACCACTGAGTGATCAACAATGCAGTTTACAGTGATACTTTCCCAGACTCTGCTTTTTATTTTCCAGAACATTGGATTTAAAGTCAAATAATGATACCACTGCTGCAATTATATAATGTATTAAATTTAGGCCAGACTTGTTTAAAGCAATGAATAAACCCTTTATGACTCAACACTTAGCTTGCCAAAGGCTACCTAGCAGTCAGTTTCTATTAATCTGATTTCACTTTGTGCATTGTGTAACATATGAAGAGCAATTTGTGCTTTATGTTTATAGAGTTGTTAACACTCCATTCAGTGTTGCATATTGCATTATATATTGTTCAACCATGTCTAAACTGAAAGGCACAAAAAGGGCTTGAAAGGCTTTTAATGCAGAACAGCTGCAAATACAATATGTTGTACACAGAAGACTGAATGGTTTATGTCCACATTTGAATACTGCTAGCACCTATTCAGTAAGTGTGAAACAGACAGATGGAGGGATGTACTTATAACAGAAGAACAGCAGGGTAGAGATGATCAGAGGACAGACAGACTCCTGTCTGATAAATAAATAAAGCAAATAAGTTTAGGCAGTTGTTCAAGTTGATCTGCAGTTTTTGATTGAGAAAAAACATGTATCAGCCGGTTAGAAATGTCCTTGCATCAATCAAAAACAACATACCCGGTATTTATTGTGTTATATAACGTATATAAGTAAGAGTTTTGCTTGTTTTGTGTGTGAGTGTTACTATTCAAGAGACAGTTAACCGGGTTAGTGTTTGATTACACAAAGCTTCAAGCAATTAATGGTCAACATGCATGGTAGTATTAATTTTTCGGCATTGCATGGCAGGGAGGACTTCAGGCAAACATGAGCAGTTGATAATTTCCATCAAAAGTAAAAGGAAGGCAAAGGTGTCAGTTAGGCTCAGTTGGTGGAGTGGGTGCCCCACAGCACCTGGAAGGCAGACCATTTTTATGCTGTTAAATAAAAAAAACGTAATATAATCATAAATATTTGGATATTCAGCAGCATGATAGGAACTAAATATAATGACAATAAACACAAACTTTTTTTGACCTGTATTAAGAATACATAGTTTGAGCCATGTCCCATCTGCTTGTAAAATATGTAATTTGTGACTTGTACTGCAGCCAGCTAGGGGAGCTAGCATGTCACCCATACTTCATACAGTCTATTATCACAACCCATACTAAACCTTTTTGCATTTACTCCCATCATCCGCTCTGCTTGAGTAAACCATGACAGCTGCATGCACTCCACAGATGTCTACAAAAAAGCTAAACTTCTACGCCTGCACCTGATATAGGAGATACTATTTTAGGCCTTGACTGAGAAATTTAACACGTGAAAGGCTTTGATTATGTCTTAGGTGGAATCATTAAGTCATTAGCTGGTTTTGCAGCTGTACACAACACGTTGTTTAGGAATAATGTGCAATTTTGGCCTGTGCTTTCAAGGAACTCCACCAGCAGGATGATACATCATGATAAGCTTCTTTTCCCCCTACTTATGACAGCATTTTAAAAGAATATTAGCTTTCCTTAAAGGGCAAGGCACTCTCCTTCCAAACCTTCCACTGCCCAGGTATAGCCTTTAATTGTTGCTCTTTTCTCATTGTGCCTTTTAGTTTCCTCCTAAGTGAAGGGAAACATGGCCAGAGCTGTGCTTTACCTAACCCCTCCTGCTCTCTGTGTGCATCTGTGTGGGCATGGCAACCAGGCAGAGCAGCAATAAAGGGTTAGTGAAGAAGAAAAGAGTGAGTCATTCTCATCCTCAACCCATTTTGCAAATCAATTTAGAGAAACAGCTTGTAGAAGAGTTTGTTTTTTTCTTTTCCTAAAAGCTATCCCACGGGAGCGATCCTAACACCTGTCAAACCTTATCTACATCCACATGAGAGGATCTATTCTCATATATCAGACTGTACATACCGTAGTGTGATTTTACTAATTGAAAGTTGGTTTAACACTATTCCCTTTCTTCCATGTGTGAGTCAAAAACTACAGTAATTGAAACCTTTGTCTGTGTTCACCTCACTTTATTTTACTAACCTCTGAACAATCTGTGTTTGCGCTCATTAGTTTACTGTTTGAACTGTCTCAGTTATAATGAGTGCTGCAAAACAGACCAGCCAGAGCCTGGTTCCCATCATTAAACCTCCGTCAGACACACAAAAGGAGCACACCAGGGCGTTATGGAATCAAACACCCACATTAAACTGAACTTTCTCCCTTTATGACTCATATCTGTGCGCAGATGAACACATCTATTAGGATAACTTTCTTGCTCTAAGTTTTAAAGTAACTGCTGTTTTCTAGTTGTCATCCAAGGATGTTTTGCTCTGCTTGTTATAGAAAGAACAGTCATGTTGAATTGAAATGCAAGCAATTTAGAGCCGCCTTGTGTGACACCTGCAGGAAGTCAGATAGCATGTGGAAAAAAAGGCATCTCCCTAACGCAATTACCAGAGCACTCTTCAATTTGAGAGCTTCACTCAGGCATATATTCATAGTTTGCTTCATTAAACAAGCTTCTAATGCAGCTTGCCTTTAAACTAAAAAATGTACCTTAGAAACTGCAGGTGTTTACGAATATGAACGGTGTTATATTTCAAAGACCTTAATTCTCCTGTTTCTATACAGTTTGTTCTAAAAATGTACACTGTGTACACAAATCCTCAAACAAGTCCCTACACATGGCCTACATAGAGTTGTCAGGTGTGCACACATTTGAATTTTCCTGAGGTGTTGGCTACCTGAAAGCGTTGTTATGATGGTTCATACTTCAGTTTCAGAAAGGGGAACTGAGCAGACCAGCCAGACCTGTTCACACCTTTCTATTCCTGCCTGCTGGCCTCTCACATACTGTTCTAGGTCATAAAAGTGAAGTGGAGCATTCAGAAAGAGGTGCTGACTGACAGATATATTTGTGTCAATAAACCTAGCATGTAAGACTTCTGGCATCAAATCATCCTTGTAGTAAAAAAACATATTACATTTAAATTAAATAACTTGGTCTAATTTCTGGTGCAGGAGAATGGAAACTATTTCTGTGACCAGGTGGTGACGTCAATGCTGCACCTGTGCCAACCATTTCTTTTAGACATTTCCATTTGCATTATCTATCCCCTTTTATTCCTACCTCTTTTGACAGATGATGAATAAACCTGAATTTATTTTAGAGATTTATTCAGAAAGGATGAAACATATTTTAGTTACAGGGTCTGGTTTAGTTTTTTCAACACCACTATAAAAATACACTTGATGACCTGAAATTAAAAATCCAGGATTTAGCTTGTTTCTTTTTTAAATCAACAGATCAGCTATTTTATTTTATTTATTTTTCATTATTTATACTAAATTTTTCTAAGAGACCACTGCATGTGTTCTTCAAAGTTCAAAAGTCACTAAAACACTGTAACACAAGACACACAAACACTCAGACTACAGTACACAGTAAGACTCAGACATTGTAAGTTGTGTCATGTGATACGCAGAAAGAAGCCTGTGGTATAAATAGTATGTCTGTCTGTCTGTCTGTCTGTCTGTCTGTCTAGGAGTCATTTTGGGACTATGTTGGCCTGCCATGAACTGCACTATCACAGGAACACTCAAGCTGAACAGGATTTGATTTCATCGAAATGCATATGTTGTTTGTGGGGGGGTTGTGACAAACCAGTATCATGTGCCCACAGGGAGATAAATGCTGCACGCCACTTTGATGCAGGCATGCAGTCATTGACATACCAACATCCTACCAGAAGCCGAGCATGAGTGCAGAATTTGTATTTGCTGGAAGGCAAACATGGACACACAGGTGTGTGTTAGTGGGTTTAACTGAAACTCCTCCATGCAGCTGCTGTTCTGTTCT
Organism: Notolabrus celidotus; assembly: GCF_009762535.1. Lineage (NCBI taxonomy): Eukaryota > Metazoa > Chordata > Actinopteri > Labriformes > Labridae > Notolabrus > Notolabrus celidotus. The sequence goes on along the minus strand of NC_048279.1, from coordinate 12,817,589 downwards.
CAAAAGTGCAAAAGTTGAGCACATAATTTGTCCATATGATAGTTGGGACAATAAAATGTTTCTGTCTGGGTTTAAGTGATTTGTTTTCAGTCAGGATTACATGAGAGGCTGTACAGCTGACAGTTTCTTTATGTTGGACGCACAAAGCTATTGTGTTTGCTTCAAACTTATCAGCGCACCTGATACACCTGCTACTACAAAAAGCTTTATTCAGCAGAAAAGATCCACAGTGAGACACTCCCTGCTGGTATGTCTCTGTGACATATTCATAAGGAATTAATATAGGTTGATGTATAGCACAAGGAAAAAGGGTTTCATCCTCAGGGACAGGACCAAAAGGGTGGCAGACCTAGAATATAAGTGGCAACCCAGACAGCCAGTCCAACCCAAGACAAACCAAGCAGCAACATGCAAAAGCTGCAGTTCCTCAAGTCCTGGTTAAAAAAATTGTTTCATTCTAGATAGTTTATTTATGTATTCAGGAGAGGTGCACAGTTGTTGAATTTGATAACTTATCCATTTGATGGTAATAAGGACAGAGTTATCTATAGATTTGCATTATAAGGGGGCAGCTAAGGTGACACACAAGAGGGCGAATTAAAACACTTCTTTGTCCGTTTCAAGTCGCTTGGCATCATGACACCTCATCAGAAACAAACAAGTGACGTCATTGAGACCTCGCTCATGCCCTATGCAGTCTCTGTTCAAACCACAGTCAGAATCATAGACTGTATCAAAAATTGACGGAGTTTCTGTGCTGTCACCCATCTGTTTCTGAAGCGCTGTTTTGAAGCCAATTGTCAGCGGGTGTCATATTTGAAATGCTGAACACAACCAAACCTTGTTCGAGCTTGTGTGAGGTAAAGAGGCAAACCTTTAACCTTTTCGCTAACAGCTACAGGGTGCCCGCCTGTCAATCAAGTCAGCCATGTCCTTATTTGGGCAAAACTTGTAATTTGTTTTACAGGTAGATGTTCTTCCTGAATGGCCCTCAGCCTGCCACACCTCCACGGATGCCTGTTTTGGTTAGCTGCAGGATCATCAGCTGGGGACCATCACTCATGGATGTTTCACCCCTTAGCACAGAACATCTCCTGGTGGCGGGGCAGTGAACAGGGAGGTGTCCCTGACACTCCCTGTAGCTAGCCATCTTCAGGAGCTGCTTCCCACCCATATTTTTTTCCCCCTCTTCTCAGCCATAGCCAGAAGCTTGCCTTTTCGGCCTCCTCTGAAAGCTTCCTGGTTGCCTTGTGCCACCTAGCTCCCCGACACCCCAATTTGGGCAAAACTTGTGAGTTTAATATCTCAGAAATGAGCGAGTTATATGGTGTGTATAGGTTTCCGGTGTTTCTGCAGCCAGCCTCAAGCGGTCGCTCGGTGAACTGCAGTTTTTAGCAGTCCCACATTGGCTGCATATTCTAGGACTGGAGGTTGGCGCTTGGTCAGAATGTGATTGGTTGTTTGACTTTAAGTGATAATGTGTACTCACTTGTTTTTAAAGAGTAGAACTCTGACACTGTAACTGTATTTCTCTTTTTCACTCTGTTCGTCTCTTTCCTTTTACTCCATCAAATAGACTGATATTAAGTTTATTGGACTTCTTTCTGCAGTTTCATATGGGTACAGACAGTCCATCAGAGTCTGCAATAAGACGTGTGTGCTCTTCAAAGCAATGGTCTACAATATACAGTAGAAATACTGACTGAACGATCAGAATCAAATATTCAGGTATTACCAGTCCTAAAGCAAGATGTGCTGTGCAGTGCTTTGATGTTGATTAACTGATTTAGATTCATTTTAATGTGATCGGCATATGTCATCTGTGTTAAGTTAACTGTTATTTCTTGGTCGCACCTCATACCAACAGGCTTATTTTTCTTTGGATGTAGCATTGGCCCTTGTATCACTCTCTTTCTCTTTGTTTTTTCTGCCTTCACAGAGATTCTTTCTCTTCTCAGCTAAAGAACATTTGTAATTCTAAAATGATCCCCTTCACCCACACACTCACTACCCCTGAATCCCTCGAACAAAAGCCCTCCATTCATTAAAAGCTGTCCTTCCATCTGCCAATGGATACAGTATCCATACAATATCTTGCGTTTTACAATCTGTAGACTTATTTGTGTTCTGCCAACTCCTCTGTGGAGCAGCGTAATTCAGGGTCATAGCTGTGAACCAGCTTTGCCAAACAAAGCAACTGTGACTCACCCTAAAACTGAATCCAGACTCTTCCCATCATGTAGGTTGACCATTATATGACCTGCACATGCTCACTGTGTGTGAGCAGCCATTTCTTTTTCCTTTCCTGTTCAAGGTTTGTATGTACCACTAATGATGAGTGACCATGGGAAACCAACATCACTGGAGAACCCTGCAAGGTATTCAGGGGCCCGGTTGAGCACTTCCATTGACGATCAGGGCTGTTGTAATAATTATATCTCCTGCAGGGACAATCACGAAAGGTTATTTCCATCTGCTGAAGGGCTTGTGGGTGTGCTTCCTCTTGGCCTCTTTGACCAGAAAAAAGTGACAGAAAGAAATAGAAGCAGAAGTGAGCTGGCCAAAAGACAGAAAGATAGTCAATCATTGTCAAATACCCATACACCACTTGGGTTATAACTTTGTGATTTCACAGGTGTTTTTTTTTTTTTTTATGTGATAGACATTTAATTCTCCTAATTGATGTATTACTTGCTGCTTTATCTGAGAATGATGTGTCCACTGTAAGACTGACAGAATGCTAAACATTTTCTCTAAAGCGAGCAACATCGTGAGGAGTGGTTTAAACCATGGGTTTGTCAATGTCATGAGCATGCTTTGCTTACTTAGTGTATGATTACGGGTTTCAGGTTATGTTTGGCATGCTCGAGCGGCTTACCACTGTTTGAACATAGAGCAGACTTAACAGCATGATGCAAACTGTGTTTATGTTAGTTAGCAATTAACAGCTGCAATGGCTCAACTAATTACTTAAAATTCAAAGGACTGTTGTACGCCGTATGAAAACTTACATAAACTGCATGCATACAAATAATTCAGGAGAGGTAGAGGTGGGACATGATATCTCTGTATTTTTTAATTTCCCAGTAAGACTAGGCTCTTCCAGACAGGGTCATAGTGGAGTTTTATTTGACCAATAAACTGAATTCATCCTCACTTCCACTTCCTTGCAGTCCCCCTCTTTTCTCCTTTGAATAACAAAGTTGATCGACAGATCGGCTGGAGAACTTCTGTTGGGAAATCTGAATTTGCAGTGTTTGTTTTTATAAAGTGTTTGTTGGGTTTCCCTTGCATTGTTCATGCAGTTACCGGGTGTTTCAAGTTAATGCAATTGCCTTCACTTTTTGCAGTACCTTTTTTAATTGCAGCTTGTTTCTGTTTTTTTGCATTTGTTTTACACTGTTGCATGTATTCTTTAATTTGCAGGCTGGTTCTCCTAATGGAAATTGTTAGGGTAGTTTCAACAAGTTTGCACACGTTGGCCACCATACTCAGTGTACGGTCACTTGCAAAACCCTGGAGCAAAGGATGGAATGAGCTTTGTCTCGGGCTATATAGCTCATTAAGTACTTTGACATGCCTCTAACTGCCCAATTTTAAAAGCTATCTACAAAACACAAAACCTACAGCCAGGGGCTATTTGTACTTACTGCCCTTATATACTCTTGGGTTCTGGCTCTTTACAATTATTTACAGTTGTTTAGTGTTTCTTGTACTTGGCTGTAAAAAAACATCCCAACATCCTCGTTTGTGTTAGGGCTGTTATTTGTGACAAGAAGAAAAACACATGTCCACAGGCTATAGGGAAATGATGATGCATCCACTCTTTCCACTTCCCAGAATGACAACCTGCACAGGTTGAATCTTACTTGAACCCTTTCACACAGAGTGGTCACTAAAATGGCCACCCACTGGTCAGCCATTGTAAGTGTACCAGACATTTCTCTGCCATAATCCATAATGTGCATCCATAATGTTCACAATGCTCAGAGTCATTACTGACCCAGTCTGTGGCATAGAAAAGCTCAGTTGGTATTGGCAGCAGTGTGAATTTGAATATTAGCTAAATATTTAGGATCACAGAGCAACATTAACAATTACATTTAACATTTAGATTTAACATTAAACATTTAGATTTAACATTAAACATTTAGATTTAACATGTAACATTTAGATTTAACAATCAAAATTTTAATTTAACATTTACATTTAACATGTATATTTATATTTAACATTTCTAATTATATTATATTTAACATTTAGATTTAACATCTAACATTTTGATTTGTATTTAGCATTTTGATTTAACAGTGATTTTAGCTTAAATATATTTGTCACAACAAAATTAAATGTGAAAAAGATCACAAATATTTCTCTAAATGTGATAAAAAAGTGACTTTCAAAAAAACGGAACCCCGTAGATGTGGAGTTTCTTGTTCTGTAAATCCATCAATTGATGTTTCAAAACTCAAACATGCAGGGTTTTATTTTCTCAATCTATGCTGTCCCATAATATTTGCTAATATTTGTCCTCCCTCAAAATGTATACTGTTGTGCTGTACTGGCAGGTAGTTTCCCCCTTAATCTCCCTTTTTTCCTTATATGAGACAGGGCAACTTCAAAACTCAAGGGCCAAAAAAGTCAAAACTCAAATTCAAGAAGTCAAATTCATAAATGTGTTAAAATAAATAAATGACTTTAAAACATGTTTCTCTGTTATTTACTAATTTATGCAGGGAAGGATAAAAGTACTAATTTATTATGATGCAGAGAAACAAGCATTTCTGAAGAAACAGAAGTTTGTTCATTAATACAGAAATTGGCTGCCACCTGGGGTTCGAAAGGCATGATGTCATCAGCTTGTCCAATCAGGAGGCAAAATCAAAAGGACAAGTTATGAGGCACCACCTGATGCCAATCACCGTCAGAGAGTCTGTAAATACAGCTAATTAGTCACAACAATTGCACAGCCATGTGTCCTATCCCTGGGACATTTTAATCATTACCTGACATTAATTTTATTCTCACAGGAGAAAATTGTCAAGACCAAGTGTTCTACAGCTTCAAATGCTCAAAACCCATGCTTTCATTGCTTCTTTATCATCAGAAGAATTTTTATTGTGAAAGAATAAGCATCACAGCACACATTTGACAGAGAGTTTTAAATTACTTGTCTTGATATGACTGCAGAATATTCAGGTGTTGTTAATCTTAGCTGGTATTGACCAAGTGTTCCCTGCGTCATTTTCCATCACCATGCTGTGACATTTGCTGCAGGAGATTGAAAAGGTTAATGACGTTAAAAAAATTATGAAGTCCAGCTTGACAAAGACCCTGAAGTGTTAAACCTCTATGAATGAGATTCTTGTCTTAGCATCAAAGTACAAACATCCTGGGCTTTCCCAGAAAGGAAGAAGGTTTCTTTCTCATCAAACACTCCACTGTGACATTGTCAATACAATATCAACACTTGTCTTTCAATGTATGTGATGCAGTTTGTGAATAATTGATTGTCCTCAGCTTATTGAGAGTGGTGGTTTCCAGCATACGTTTGAAGTGTTAGAGGGCAGACTGATGACATTAATCACATTTCATTTTACATAAGTGTACTGTTAGGCCTGGAGAAGGTACAGTTTGCAACAGCTCCTAATTTTCAGGTTTCTAAGGACCCAGGAGTTCACTTTGTATCAGAACATAGTGTTCTCACATTTTACATTACTAATTCGTCAAACTGGGATGATGATGCTTGTAAACAGCCCGTTCTCAACCTCTGTTGAAAGTGACAGATTGGACAGCACATCAAAGCATCCACATATGACACTGTAGGAACCCTCGAGCATAATATCTAGATATAGTCTATTAGATGTTTTGATGTAGTGTTTAACTCATGTGACATGATAGTAAGAGCACTAATGTCTTCTTGGTTTGGTGGATGGGTTGTACAAACACAGGACACCAGGGTTGTATTCCTGTATCAAACAGATTGTTAACATTTTCTTATTTTACAAAGTTGACTTCTTTTAAAGCTACTGTGTGTCATCTTTGGCGCCCCCTGTTGACAAAGTGATACCTCATATATCTCTGCTACTTGTCCTTTGCTTATGTATATTGTATTTTCTGAAAAAAATATCTCACCCTGTTTTTGCTTTAATGCACTGTTTTAGATTGTGCTATATTTCATCGCAGATGGATTCACTGAATCAACACTTGAGCCGTTTCAACACGGCTATAAAGTCGTTTTTTATCTCAAAAAGCTGTGGCAGAGATCGGCCGGTGTTTTGGTTTCAACTGTGACCCTGTTAACTGCTGACTTTCAGCCAGATGCATCCCTCATAAACATCTTTAGACTATCATTAAATATCTGATGAGGATATATTGAAATCTTAATAACAACTAAACTAGTTTGCATTCCCAGGAACCCCCTCTGTGTTTAAATAACTGTGTAAACTCCACAAACACTGACACGTTCAGCTGAAGGTCTCCAGTTTACAGGGTCATTTTTAGAACCGTAACACCGGGAGATACGCATTCGTGGTGGGTTAAGAGAAGACTACTATTACAAAGCTGTTAAATCAAGTGAATCAGCTTCTTCTTTTGAAAAGTACCCACACATACAAAAAGATTGAATACATTTTAAAAAAAATTAAGAAATGAAATCAAGTGAATCACAGATGTGTGTGATGTTATTGTGGATGGCGGGCGGAATAAAAACACTGCAGGTAATCTACCAATCAGACATGTTCAGCATTGCAGGCCCTGTCCCCCGAAAGTCCCGGGATCTTTGAAAAGTACTTCCCCCAAGCAGGGGCTTTTCCCGAGTTCTGGGTTAAAGTCCCTACGTTCGAAAAAACATAAGGATAATGCATGGGGAGTGATTGTTGTAGGGCAGTGGTTCCCAGACTTTGACCTGCCAAGGACATATATAAATACTCACACATACATGTAGCATTAGCTTCTGGCAGGGACCCAATTTGCAAAATTTCTAAAATTCCTTGTACATTAGGACAGAAAAAATACAGAAATTAAACAAAAAAAATCTCATTTGTTTTTGTCTTTATTTGTATGAGGGTTAAATAATTTTGTTACTCAATGATTTGATTTGATTTGATTTGATGCCTTTTTCAAAAATAGTCTCTCCTCTTCCCTCCAAGTTTCCACGATCCCTTGGTGTGTTAGTCCTTTGAAAAACACTATTACAGTGGATTGAAACCCTGACATTGGGAGTGGAAGCAGGGCTGCAATGTCTGATTTACCACCAAACACTGTTTTTTTTTTAATTGCACTGATTTGAAAATGATTATATGTCAGCTGTTGTCTGTTGTTATCACAGTTTTAGCTGCATCCATGGTATCAGTTAATTCTGTAGCCTTAATACACTGAGTTGATTTAGCTGTTATTACTCACATAAAACCAAACATCTCCACTGAAAGTAAACTCAGATAAGGCGAACAGGATCTCATAAATAAGCTTTCTTTCTCATTTACTGCCATATCCCATCCCACTGTTTACTTTTAACGCCATTTCCAATTTTGTAGATTTCTCAGTTGTACCCCATCGTTTTTGTTTTTCTTCTTTGATTTTCCCACAGTACACAGAGCCAGCATCAAAGGAACTGGACTTCTGTCTGTCACACTGATATGATTACAGGAAGTCCTCCAGAGGCTGTGATCAGAGCTTCGTCGCTTGCAACAGTGTGCTCTGCATAACAAAAGTCTTCTATTGATAACAGTCTGCTTAGAACTGAGGGATTAGAATCAAGTGACTAATCAGTACTTAACACAGCTGTGTTCTAAAGATAGAGCAGCAGGAGATGATCCTTAACATGTTGAGTGGTTTTGGTAACATAAAGTAACAAAAAGTAACATTGTAGGCAGATGAGCTAAAATGTAGCAATGACAAAGAGTCAGACAAGCTTTGTTTTTCTGTATGATTTTAAGCAAACACTGTGGTTCAAATGTTGAAACCATAAATGTGCCAAGATTAAACCATTATCTGTCTATCTTGCACAGCTGCTTTTTGACCTGCAGGTGTGTATCCCAGAGCGAGCAAAGGATCATGACGTGTTTCCCTTTCACAACGTCTGTCCAGACAGGAAGTGTGACCTGGTTGTGGATGTGAATGGCAAAGGCCAGAAAACAAGAGGAGAGGATGGGTTGAGGAACTGACTGTGGCCTTGAGGAAGTAGGGTTATGGAAAATGTAATGACAAAAAAGAGTTCAACAACAAGGTGAATGAATCACACTCTCTGCAGCAAAAGACTATACAATACAATGCTGCCATGTAATGTTACAATGTTACAATGTCATTTAGCAGACGCTTTTATCCAAAGCGACGTACATACGAGAACAAGAACAACACAAGCAAAGATCTAGACAAGAGGAAACAAGATCAGTAAGAGTAACAAAGTGCTTCAAGTCAATTTGGGTGAAGGTACTGCCAAGCAGTGTAAAGGTAATGCACAACAGTAAGTAGGGATTTTTTTTATTTTTTTTTTCAAAATAAGGAACATCTACAATGAAGCAACCAAACAATTTAAGACCTTCTATTATCATCAACAATTAACATCACCACAATAATGACCAAAGTACCAAGTGCTGGGTCACTCAAGAGCTGAAAACAGATTCTCAGAGAAGAGCAGGACAGTGCGAGTCAATTGTAGCTAGAAGACATGATCTGCCACTGGGGACAACAGTGGAGAACAGTCTAGCTAAGTGCATAGTGCTTCCTAAAGAGCTGGGTCTTTAGCTGTCTTTTGAAAGTAGAGAGGGACTCTGCAGATCGAATGGAGTTGGCCAATTCATTCCACTATTTAGGGGCAACAGAAGAGAAGAGTCGAGCAAGTGATTTTGATTTTGAGGCCTTGTGTGCTGGAAGCACTAGGCGCTTTTCAGAGGCTGAGCGTAGCGGGCGAGAAGGGCAGTAGACCTGGATGAGGGGTTCCAGGTAAACTGGAGCGGTTTTGGTTACTGCTTTGTAAGTCATGATTAGAGTTTTGTATCTGATGCCAGCTGCAACTGGAAGCCAGTGTAGCGAAATGAGCAGGGAAGTGACACAAGCTGTCTTAGGCTGGTTGAAGACCAGACGTGCTGCTGCGTTCTGGATCATTTGCAGAGGTTTAACTGTGAATGCAGGGAGGCCCAGGAAGTAATGTCTTACTTTGGAATTTTTTTTAACTTATAGATATAACAGCTATCTGATTCATCATTTTAAATGAACTGAAGTGTCACAGTATCTGTAATAATGAGGAACTAATTGCAAACTTACAATCTAAAGAGGTCATAATCATGATACAACATCTCCAACTTCTGTTTATGTCTAAAATTACTATCTCGTATTTGATCCATTGTGGTTTGTGTGTATGAGTGTGTGTGCAAGACTGACTATTCGACATCAACCTTGCTCACAAGCTGGCAACAGTGACCTGTTATTACCACAGACTGACAGGTATGTAGTAGTTTGTTCCATTGTGTTTCCAAAGGTTGACACATAGCAATTTGCTTCACAGCGCGAGTGTAAGACTGACAAGTACATCTTGCAGATAAATATGAATGCGGAAGTAAGACAACAGTAGCAGCAAAACTTTGACACAGCCTAATGAGGCATGTACCAGATTAGAGTGTAAGAGAAAAGTCATTACTGTATGGTTTTTGACAAGTAGAGGAAAGTCATATTTAGTGAGTTTAATACTCAAGAGATTAAAAACAGATCACAAAGTAAAAAAAAAAAACTGGTCCAAAACTGGTTTGGAGCTTGGTCTAGTAAGCTATAATTCTATACGTTGACCTAGATTTAACAGAGGCAATACAACAATGAAGTCACCAGCTAAATATATCTCACATGTGAAGCTAGGAGGATTAAGTAGTAAGTATCATATATCAAATAATCTCCATCATCTCCAGTTGCACCTGCCTGAAGATTTGTACTGATACTCTTATCTGTCCCATGTGGAGCTCGTCTTTCTTGAGAGTTCCACATGGTGTAAAATAAAAACTTGCTAACAGTTAAATCAGGGTTCATAGAAATATTGGTGTGCAGTTTTTACCGTGTACAGCTGATTACTCACCCCTGAACTTAAAAACAAGGCGTGCAGCAATGGTGTACTCAGGCTTTTTGAGGGGGATGGGTGAAAACAAAAGAAAAGGGCATCTCCTTTCCAACCCCTGTACTCACAGTTTAGCGAGAATCTAAATGTATTGATGCAGATGTAACAAGAGGGGCTGATCTAACACTTAATTCCTGCATCATGGTGAACATTTTTGTGACCAATTGTGGTGAAAATTGAATTGTGAAAAAGGAAACACGATTTGTGTACTGTATTTATATATTATTGGTTATAGTACATGATTTGCATAACATAACAAGACTATATATGAGCATCGAAAGGGCACTTTTGTGCATTCAATCCAATGAAGAGGAACCAAGGGGCATTTTTTTTTTATAATTTATTGACTGCAAGGGCTTCCAGAGGGTATTTTTCCACATTAAGTTCAATAGAAGTGCATCGAGAGGGCACTTTTTTTTGTTTTATGAATAGGGTTTCCACCACTAGCTTGCAGCTTATATTTAGAATCTGAAACAAAACAGCATTCAAGTGCATCTTCTCACAGTTTTGACATTCTTCAGATTGTCACTTGTGTCATTTTAAGGTCTTCATTCCAGAGCCAGTGAGTGTCTGTGGGGTACAAACGTGTAACATAGCAGGCTTTGCTTGGATGGTGTGAAACATGAAGAACCTGCTTCAATGAACTGTACAACTTGTCAAAAGCACGGTTCAGTTTTGTCAACAGCCCTACTGTACTGCAGTGTACAGCAATTACCCAGGTAGCATCTGTGTATATTGAATTAATCTTAAGAGCCAGAGTTCTTTTAATTGAACAAAATATTTCAGTACTGAATCTTAGCTTTTCATAATATCACCATATGCACTTTTGAAACTGGCTATAAATGACTAAGGAACTAAAAGGTCATATCATGAATATCAATTATTTTTAATGCCATTCATTCTTTCATAGTTTGATAAGAAGCTCTGTCTCTCAAAAATACTATACAGCTATTAATACAGAACCTACAATCTTTTAAAGCTCATACATCTCAAAGAACACAGGCTGATCATTTGTAAACCAGCTCTTGGGGTCTTTTATGATAAAGATCAATGCTCAAACCAATCACAGAAAACACCAAACTCATGCAGGCCCTCTGTGTAATGAGAAAAGATTAGTTTTTTAATGGGAGAGGGGAGGATGAAAGGCCACAGTCTCTGATGCATGCTTGTATCAAAGCTTCATCTCCCAGAGAAGTATTGATTGTGTCAGCGTGGTGTAAAGGATGATTGTCTGTCTCTCAGTGGGTACAAACCATTTGGCTTCACTGTTCCTTGCAAAACCAGACCAGACCAATCTTCAGACCAACCAATCTCAGCCTGTGCAGACCGAGGTCAGTGAGACAGAGCTCAGCACGGAGAGGGTCACAGGAGGGTTGTGTGTAATTGGTTGAAGCTCAGTTTGTTCGGCCTTGTCCACACTGAGTGCAGAAGGATTTCTCTTTGTGTAAATGAACATCGTAATGCAAAGCAAAAGTATAGAGAGTATTTTCCTCTGAGGTCAGCAGGATAAGCTGAGGTGTGCATTTAATCTACATAGTCCTTTGGGATTAGTCCTACGTATAAAGAGGAGGAATGAGCAGGATAGCTTAGTTCATCAAAGTGAATGTAACACATTGCACAGCGTAATGAATGGTGTATTTTAACAGCAGGTGCAACTTCCTTTTACACTGTGATGGCAAATTAGTGTCTGAATATGACAGTGTTTGGAAAGCTGCCTCGAAAGCAAAACTGTGTAAGCTACCAATTACTTCACACTGGAAGAAGTTGAACTACAACAAAGGTACCCTTGGGGGGCATCTGTTAACTACAGATATACAGAACAGTAAAAATCGAGTAAAAACTGTAAGAAACAATCAAATTGACAACTCAAAATATGATAAATAAGTATTATGCCATTATGAAATGCAACTGAATGTACTTTATTCTAAAACAAATCCACATTTCTTCACTTTTCAAATAAGTCTTCTCCAGGGGGAACTATCTTTGACGTCTTAGTTGTGGTGGCAGCCTGACAAATCATTCCCAGAGCATGACAAATTAAAATTTGTCGGGACTGATCAGTGAAGGGTTCAATAACAATGCAGTTACACCAGTAAATTAACATTTTTGAAAGTGTTGTTTTCTACTCTCAACCATTAGTTCATCTGTAACTGAAGACAGACCGTGTCTTCTTCTGAAAGCATTCAAACAAAATGTGGAGTTCCACAAGGATCCATCTTCAGCCGTCTTTTAGTTTATTGTATTCCCAAACCTTCCCTACAAGTTCTTGTTTAAAGGCTTTTCTGGTGGAGAAACTCCTGTAAACATATCGATAATATACAAATGTTAATGAGATAAGTGACATTTGATGTGAAGTTAGCCCATTAGCTAAGAAATAAGTATTCCTCATTCGACTGCCAAACAAATGTACTTACTACAGGATTAAATTTATTGCATTAAAGTCTGCTGGCTTGCTCAATGTGAGGAAGTGAGGAATGCACTATCACAGCTGTAATTACTTTCTATGTGTGCCAAGAAAAAGACTGCCCATCCGACTAAGAGGAAATTTCCAGTTTGAAACCTAATCTATGTTCCTGTTTAACGCACTTCTCCTCATCTGTTCCCCTCAGCAGACGTAACATTAACAGATCACTGTGGTCCTTGGGGAGGATTTACAACTGTGTGTGTGTGTGTGTGTGTGTGTGTGTGTGTGTGTGTGTGTGTGTGTGTGTGTGTGTGTGTGTGTGTGTGTGTGTGTGTGTGTGTGTTGGCAGTTGCATGCTCATGTGTGAATACTTCCCACTCCTGGGTACGTCAGTGTTGTATGTCACCCTTCTGCTAAACGAGGTTTCCACTTACACAGGCCGTTGGCAGCAGTCAAAGTGTAATATGTGGCTCTGGCTGGACCCTATCTCTCTAACAAGTCCAAACAAGGAGTACAATCGAGGCTGTGGTCAGTTTGCAAATCAGTAGGACAGAGAAACACAGAAAGGGTTAATCCCAAATCTGAACTGGTGCCAACACAACAAAGTACCACTGTTTGGATGACTGATATTCATTACATTCCCCAAGGAGTACAGGGACAAATATCATCACGTTACTTCAGAGCACCTGACATGGGTCATAGGACCCCTCCATTCCTTGCTTTAGTCTCTTGTGCTCAATGAAGCTCTCTCTGAACCCCTCACCTCTACCACATACACATGTGCACTTAAACATTATAGCTCCACACAAAAGTCAAGAGTTCCCAGGCTTCTTAGTCCCCTCTTAAAAGCCAGAGAACATTTATGTGCTGATTAGCACACCAGAGAATGAATGGTTGAGCAAAACTGTAGGAGTGATAGTGTACAGATAACTAAATGGGAAGCAAACACGAACACACATTCTATCTTCAAAATGGGAGGACACAGAGAAGAGATAGTGACAGGAGTATAATTGCTCAACTTCAATGTTGCCGATGTAATCAGGAGATCCAACAGCAGAAAGTTTTGTGATGTATGGAACCCAAGGAAAGTTTATCCAAAGTTGTCAGAGACAATGCAAAGTGAAAATGTAGGAAGATGCACATTTTGCTTGGTTTTCCCAGTTGGCGCTGTACAATCTGTACAGCTCAGTTCAAACACAATGTGTTCTATTGTTTTCTTAACTGTAATCTTTCAGGTCACAATGTAAAGCTTCTTAATCACATTGTAAACTTCTGAGACGCCGCACCTGTCTGGTTATTCTTGCTTGATGCTTCGGGGAAAATGTGTGCAGTTTAGAAAATTAACCAGTGAAGACATACATTTTAGTGGAAATAAAGATGTTTGACATGTTAAACAAACATTCATATGTGGTGATTTGTAGTCTTGCACTGTCATTGAGAGACCGTTAGCATTTTGTTATTAGAATTTATTAGCTGGCTGTGTAAAATACTTGATTCTGGTTGGTTAAAACTCTAAATTAATTCTAAACAACAAAAACAATGAGACAACCAGATCACACTTTTTATAGTAGATCAATCTACAGAAAGGAGTGCAGCACATTTAAAAAAATATTAGCTTTCATTTGCCTCTTAGATTAGATAACACTATGGCAGGAAAAAAAAGGATCCTGTCTTAGGTTGGTCCTGAGGGAAATAACAACAGCTCCCAGGCACAGATGTGAGAGCAGCGTGAGGAGCTGAAACCATAAGAGGTTGTGATTATAGCAACAGTGCTATTAGTTGTGACATTTGCCTCATTGATGCTTTAAGGTTTGTCAACTGCAATCCACCAAGAAGAAGGAGAGTCGAATGAGGACAGAAAAGACAACATAAATATTCCTGCATGAGTCCCATTCACCTTGTCTAATGTTACCTTGAACAGAAATGTTCAGTGTTATGTGATTTATAACTATTTAGTAGGCTAGTGTTCTGATGAGTATGAACTGAACTGCTCTGTTTAAGGAGGCTAGGAGGTTGAGACTATTTATATTTAATTGTATCAATTAACTGTCTTTAAATAAATACTTTGAGTCAATGTGTTTATGTCTTTTGTTGGTAGCTGGGGAATAAGCAGGATAACGTATAGTGAACAGGTGGTTATGTGAATTAAAATCTCAACAGGGTGAGCAGGATTCTAATTTGCATAACTATATGTTCACTATACATTATCCCTAACTACGCTCAATGTACTTCTGTTCTTGTTGACAGCCTCACAAAGCTTCTGGTGTGGCTATGAACTCACAAAAGAAAATAAACAAAAGTTCATTCCAAAAGATATTAAAAATGTCCAGAAAACGTAATCCAAAAAGGTCAAACTCAGAACAAGAGGGAACCACAGGGAGCACAAAAACAAGGGCCACAGAGGGAAGACACAGGAGAAAGCACTGGTAACACTCAATGAACTAACACAGAAGGAAGGAAACACAGAGACTTAATAATCAGACACAGGTGTGACACAAGACACAAGTGAAACTTATGAGGTGCAATAAAAGTGGAGGGAAACACACAAGGACAGGAGGTAAAACTAAACCAGACACACAGGGAGCAAGAACCATGAAATAAAACAGGAAACACTGTAGACTTAAATCTGGGGTTGGTATTCAGATTTACATTCACTTTTTGTTATACTGGTTGAAATGATCGTTATGTCCTGATGGCAATCAATACATAATGTGTTCTTAAAAAAGAGTGAAAAAAAGCCGCTATCTACAGCCGGAGTAAACCTGGGAAAACACCAACCAATCCCTGCCATCAGGAGACAAAATATGAAACCAATCAAATCCCGTTCTGCCGTTCTGCCCGCCTCCTGTTTCATTTTTTTTGTGTGTTTTTAACTTTCACTATGATAATGTTTTGGTGTTTTCGTATTGCTGAGTGAGACATGAGTTGACGTAGTGCAAACACAAACGATGCTGAGGACTCGTGCATGTGAGCGAGGACATCATTTTGGAGGAGGGGGGGTGGGGTTTAGACAGATCCTGAGGAAATGCTACATTCAAATTCATGCTAGTTTTCCGTGACTACCAACCCTAGCTTTGATAGACTTAACAAATAAACATGGATGAAAATAAACACACAAATAACAGCAAATAACAGCAAAGATACCAAACAAGGAGGAAACAAAACTGATCAGAAGCAACTCATGACAGTGCAATGCTGTCCAGATATATAGCAAGAATTAAGATACAGTATATAGTTAACTCAAAGTATCCCACAATGCATCATGACACATGTTGTACTTGAGATGGACACTTACCAAATGCTCCATGACATCATGCACTGAACAAAAAAGTAACAGCAATGATGGAGCTAACGTCCCTTTGTACTGAATATAAAGTAATGAATGATTTCCATACTCTCGGCCTTAGTTTTTTTTTATAACGGACATTTAAAATAGAGATATATTTTATGGCCCTCTTTGCCATCCATACTGCTAACAATGTGTGTAATGTATTCAAGTGCTCTTAGGTACAATCACTTCTCTTATTCTGAACAATTTCCTGTGAGAGGTTTGGCCCTCTTATGTATATCAACAGTTATACCACTTCATATTTATGAAGAGGAAGGGATGAAGAAGAGCGCTTATGCATCAGTGTGATCACCAGCATAAATTTAATCTCCTAAAGTGTCCTTCAGAAACACATTAAACCCTTAGACACAAACCTCTGTGTAACCTCAGGATGTGGAGGTGACAAGAGAGGATATCTTAATGTGATAAATAGAACAAGAAAGTGTTCAGATGTCTGTCCATGATATAGGCAGTAGTGTGACTGCCATTAATACCACATTCAAAACGATAACAGATGAGTAGTATTGATGATGAAGACAGGGAATGAGTGTGTCTGACTCCATTGAATAAGTTAACTGAATTAATTGTTATTGGGATCTGTGTTGTGATGGGTATCTGAAAATTGATTCCAGCCAGGTTGATAAGCTAAAGGTCATTTCACATAGAGAGATGGTGCACAAATGCTCATGAGGATCCATTTAAGGAAATTCAGCATTCTTTCTCGGACAAGCAGACAGTTTAATATTTACAACTTTGAGGAAGTTTCAGTGCGCTATTAATAAGAGAATTGAGATAAATCTGCTTCACTTTAATGCACTTTTTATGGGGTGGTGTTGAATTGTTAAAAGTTGAAAAATTGGGGCTTTGTTACTGAGGTCAGTCTGTTCCTGTGGTGTGATATGTTGTATTCTTTAAAGCAGACAGTACTGATGTCTTTATTTAGATTAAGAGCACATAGCCCAGAGACTGTATATGACTGACTTCAAAAACTCAAACTTCCCTCAGTTCCTTTCTCCAAACACATCATGAATTTGACCATGAACTATCATTAGTCTTCACATGAATCTCTCCAATCTGCAATGCCAAAGAAACATGTGTGATTGACATCAAGCCAGCAGCCAGTCACTGACCTCACTCATGCCTCCTAAGTGGTTACGCAACCTCAATTTGCTTCTTCCTCTGGGTGGTATCTGATAAGTGCTGAACAGTGTGTCTCTTGGCAGCAGAAAAGAGGAACGAGAAGTGAAGGCGAAAGCAGAAAATATAGAGAACACCTCCCAGTGGCACGGTTAGGCCGCCTCAGATTAGCAATCAACACTTCCGGAGTTTGCTTTTAGGGAAGGACATTTTTTTTTTATGGCTTACTGCTGACTTTTTATATCAGAGGAGAGTGCAAATTACATTGAACCCTGAGAATTATTTAGCTATTTCATGGTTACAATCCATCCTGACAGCACAGACTTTTTTAAAAAAAGAGTATGTAACCAGAAAATCTCTAATCTCTAAAAAAGTGTGCTTTTGTTTCCTTAAGCTAACCAGAAACATGAGTCATGATGTACCTTCATCTCTTCTCTGCAACTCCAGTGTGATACACACATGAAGTGTTTGATTCACTTAAAGAATATCTGAATATAGTCCTAGCAGCAATCCTCACTTGATTAGGAGAGCGGTTAAATGATACACAAATGTAATTTCTCTGGGACAAGGTATACAATGTTCTGTGGTAATTTAATGTAAAATGACATATATCATAATTTACTGTTCTTCTTAATGGTAGACAGCTAATTGATTTAAGGCTCATTTGAACCCCTTACCACTTTGAGTGCTCAGTTTTTATGGCACAATGAAAGGGGAAATATATGTTACCATACTGCTTTATTAAGAGATCATCACCATTAACTTAATATGTAGAATACTTTGCAGCTTAACCTTTCTTGCAACTTAAAGTAATGAATCATAACTTAGCTTTTAGTGTCAGTAGACCTCTTAAAAACACTTTTTAATGCTACATTTAAGCTAAATTAAACAGTTTCTTGCTTTTTAATGCATGATTTAAGCACCATTTTTCTTATTTTCATAGATAAACAGAAAAAAAAAATCCAGACTTAACCAACCACAATTCAAGAAGAATATGTCTGCACTGTTTGCCACCAGTACAGGATAAATACATCCCCTTTATTCCTCCAGGGACCTGCGCAGTACTAATATTAGCAAGCATTCAGCATTACTTTTGAAGTCATTTCTCCTTTTGCTCTCAGATACTCTTGAGGCCAGACTGCCCTCCCCACCCCACAGAGTATAACCAAAGAAGTATAATGTGTTTGCACAGTTTTGTAAGTGAGTCTGCTTGCAGATTTGCAAAAAGGGTCAAAGATTAATTGTTGATATCTATGATGAGGCAGAAAACCTTCTGTTCTTCTGTTTTTGCACAGAGGACCAACGTGACAAGGAAATAAAAACAAGGTAATTTTTTTCCTCACACAGGAAGTATTAACATAAATTTGCACAAATGGACGACTGCGACTGCAGGAAATAATCCAAGGACACAAGCCCTGTTCAGCTTAACCTGTGATTTTTGTACATTTGTGAGGCTGTGTCATTGTCCCTTAAAGTCATTAGTGTGATAATGACTGCTAATCAGCCTCATCCTGCAGGCTTGTCCCATCCTTTTCAGACTGAGATCACAGAGGTTCATCACTGGGGGAACACTTATGTTACATTTATCTCCATTACGTTGTACAGACAGAGTCCTAGAAATGAGAGGGCCCAGCAAAAGCAATATGAGGCTGTTAACCTGCAAAGTCGGTTTCAGGGTGTGTGCTCATGCATGCCGACAGGCAGTCTGACCCCCTCTGGGGACTTCATTATGCATCAATGTGCACTGTAAACTGTTGACTGATGCAGATTAAATGGGAATAGGTAGACAGCAGAGGACAAACAATCAACACTGCAGAAACAATATAAAGATTTAAATGAACTCTCATATTAGCAGTAAAACCACAGAGAGCAAACATGGACTGCAGGTGATCTGGATAACTGTTCTTCTGTCTCTTATCTCAACACTAGAATATATTTTTTAAAAGATCTGTTATATTTGTCTCTAAGATTGTTTTATAATCTTAATACCATTTTAGATATTTATCTTAAATTAGATTGTTGTATGAACACTGTGACCTAACACACAAGCTGGACATAGTGGAGCACAGTGGAGCCATCACTGAGGCAGCTTACACGCAGTATTGTTGAGGCATTCTTCCCGCAGACTCAGCGCACAGAGAGAGCTTCACTCATGTGCATTTGGCTGATACTGTAATGATGACCTGATATAAAAATAATTTGTTTGATCATGAAGCACAATGTTCCCCGACAGTTCTGAGTTTTTTGTTGTGAAAAACAACTTCTCTGCAGACAAGAGTTTCTGTTTGTAGATCTATCCTCACTGAGCTGCATTATTATAAACTCTTAT
This sequence comes from Notolabrus celidotus, assembly GCF_009762535.1. NCBI lineage: Eukaryota > Metazoa > Chordata > Actinopteri > Labriformes > Labridae > Notolabrus > Notolabrus celidotus. The sequence goes on along the minus strand of NC_048279.1, from coordinate 12,798,289 downwards.
TACCAGCTCATTGGTCAGATCTCTTGATTGTCTTATGAAAGCATGTGGAGACTTAGTTAAGTATGGTCTTGTTGTAGGCTGTGCACAGAAGTATGGGCAGATCATGCCCCAGGTGGGGCAGGACAGACAGATGAATCTGGCTGTACCTTCATATCTCTGAAACATGTGAACCGTCTACATAAATGTAACTTTACTGAATAGGTTTAGAGGATATCCATGTCTATATGCACATCTGGCTCTAATGCATAAACTACATCTTCAGATGTTCGGATGAGATCAGAAAGAAAACATAAAGATGTCCACGAGGGACTAGAGAAATATTTTAGTAGCTATAGTGGTCTGTTAATTCTTGGGATCATTGGATTAGTGGTTGGTCCAGGATGCATGTGCACACACCATTGAAGACAATTGTGTCACAGGCCACATCCTTACAGCCTGAGGGCCAGGATCTCAAATGCATTTTCAAAGTGTCTTGGGTGTGTTAACAGCTGGAGTAAAGGCTGTCTACTTTTGATCCGATCATTTAAGCCACATGTTAGAACCAGGTGTGGCCAGGCTAGCCCAGAGACAAACTGTGATAATCAAGTCACCATGCGGCCAGCGTTAACTACAAAGGTAACCTTCTGGCCCTGTGACTAGGACTGTAGTCACAATTTGAAATTTGAAATGGTTCATCTCTCATGATCAGAGCGTTGTTTGTACGATTGACATTTCTGTGTTGTTAAAAGATATTCTTAGCATTATGCATCAGGCAGCCTGTAAGTGTCAATCTCTCACACATGCAAGACAGTTTGGGTGCAACTTCTTACCCAGGAAACATCCTCTCATGTGGCACAAGGACCTGCTGAACGGGTACATGGATACACATCAGAGTGAGATTGTCTTTGTTAATTAGCTGCCATTTTGGCTACATTTGACTGATATTCAACTATATGGTAATGCTTCAGCTTAGAGTAACAAGAACACGTGTGCAGAGTCATAAAGACAGTGAAGTGAAAGTAATGTCTGTTGACAAGCAATCACTATATCAAGTAAGCTAACAATTACAACTACTTGCCAAAAGTCACAGCTGTATTTTTACATTTCCTCTTATTTTCACGGAAATGTGAGGATATGATTAATTTGGAGTGAATTATTATGACAGATAGCTGGGAGTTACTGCAACTTCTCTCAGGAGAAAGGTTCAAAGACCGGTTAGTTATTGCTTGGGAGAGAAATTCAAAAAATATTGTGAACATAAAATTCCTCCCACGATAATTTCTTTTGACCTGAACTTGAATCTGAGCAAAGATACTTTTCTCTCTTCAGCCCTCAGCACAACTTCCTGATCTGACAGACAAGTTCAATCAGATAGATTGTTTTGCTCGTGCTCAAGAGCAGAGACCCAGAGACCCAGAAAAAAAATATATAAATGTTGTTTATATTTGAATAATCTGTGATGCATGAAAACTAAAGAATGACCAAAGTGTTCGCACTGCACAACCAGCAGAAAAAGCTAACAGAGCTATGGTGTATTTGGGAAATATAATTTAATGTATTTAAGCTCCAAACTGTCCCTAATAACAACAGTAAGTACTAACTCCTATTTCGTGTTATTTTAATTATTTTACCATTTCATATGGTGCTTTTCATTCTGGCCTGTTTCATAACCAACTAAAAACTCACTTACTGGAGCTTTAAAGCAAAACAATTGTGAGTGTGTGTTAAGTGATTGACTCTTTATTTTCTGCTAAGCACCTGACTGAAAGAAGAATATTCTACTAGTAAGAGATGTTCGCCGTTTAATTATGTTCTATGTCGTGTGATAGGTACATAAATGTTAGTTGGCTCCAGCCATTTTCACAGTGAGCATTAATTAGATAAGTCCAGCTATTTTCAGCAGCTGTAGTGGCAGCTGTCGTCATGCTAACACAGCTGTGTCCTGGATACCCCAAAGCAATACCAGTACTACACATTTAAACAGCAACTCTATCCAAATGTGATTGAAACTCATGTTCCCACGAAGATAAGTAAAAGAAATGACTTAGGAAAACACCACTTTATGACCTAAAACAAGACCATAAGCATCAAGACTGATCATGTTTATGGTATGATTTTAATATTGGTACTGCTGTCCAGTAGGCGTCAGTTGAAGTGAATGACGTATCCTGTTAAAACAGCCTTTGTTTACATCTTTGAAAGCAAACAGTGGATGTGAGTGATCAGATTTTATAGACAGATGGCTCTTTTTTATATAAGAAAACACAATCTACACATACAGAGAACAAAATCAGTGAAGAGACAAGAAGTACCACTTTGTCCACAGGGGATACCAAAATGGTACAAACCAAACGTTCTTCAAAAGAGGTTCAACTTTACATCATTTGAACAAATAGGTCATTTTGGGAGGTTTTCATATTTTGTCAACTCCTTATATTAATTCTAACATTTGTCATAAATTTGACACATTACTCTTCATTCAGAGGGCAATTTCAGGCCTCACTGGAATTAACTGCAAAGTCACAGGCTAGCCTTCTTGTAGAAAAAGAAGGAAGAAGAAAGAAAAATTGATGATGCATCAAATTAGTGTTTTACCAACAGAATCAAACAGTGCAAGTGGGATTTGATTGAAATTAGAGCAATTTCATAGTCATCAATATTAATCCCAGTGCACATCGGTCTGAAATGTTCCTCAAAACTCCTTTTAGAGACTCTTAAACATCTGACAGGACAATGTTTTAAAACTACTGACCAGCACAGATCAGAAATACTGATAACAAAAATGTCCCTTTTGACATGCATGTATGCCCTCAGTTGATTTATATGTTAAGAAGAGAAGATCATAAGACAAAATGCACCATGCTGTAAACACATTATGTGATACTAATCATTGTGGTTGTAATGGCTACTCTCAGGTTTCAGCCAATTTGTGTTCTTACCACAAGATGAAGTGAAAGTCAGTAGACCCTGATAACAGTTGTGCTGCAGGAAATGTGAACCTGCTGATAGGGTAGACGTCTCAGTGTCTCTAACATGAAATGACACAACATTTTAGATCAGATAATGTTAATACAAATTCAGATATCTTGTAGGCCTAAAGATCTATGTAGATCTCTATTCAAAGTACAACACTTACAGAGTATTTACAACACTGTAACTTAATGCAGCTGTAGAACATAAATCTAAACAGTAGTGATGTTTATATACAACCTGGATACATGGCCCATAGATTAAATCTATTCAGTCTAATACAATTTTCTGGCCCAGCACACACCAGAACAAAGTTTCCGGCTTCCAGGTGCCCTCCTATGTTATGCAATGTTCTTTATATGCACAGTAGTGTTTTTCTTGTTGGCCCTGGCCATACACATTGTGATGGCATCATAGATTTTCAAATCCACGATTCACTTGAGAAAAGATTTACATGCATAAAACATTTCAGGGTCAAAAATACATTACACCGGGGCGCTGGTGGCCGAGTGGTCTAAGCGCCCCACATACAGAGGCTACAGTCCTCGTTGCAGGGGTCGCCGGCTCGATTCCCAGCCGGTCGACCATTTCCTGAATGTCTTCCCCCACTCTCTACTCCCCACATTTCCTGTCTCTCTTCAGCTGTCCTATCAAATAAAGGCAAAAGGGCAAAAAATATAACTTAAAAAAAAAATACATTACACCAAGGTTTTAACTGACCTTGTTTGGGTTAGAGTTTTCTTATCAAAGGATTTACAAATGTCTAGCTTTAATGGTGGCCAGTTTCATAATTTCAAGTCTGATTGCTGCAGATTTTGAAGTCGACGATTATAACTGTGTTGAACGGAGCTAATCTAACATAATAATAAGTGAATGAGCCTGTTTTGTGTGCATCCATTCATCTGCTTTTAGATTAAACACTGTCAAATGAACAGCAATCTCTCCTCTTAAGTGTTATCATTAAAACATAAGGATCCCATCACAGCTGCTTTGCTCTGCCCCTCTCTGGCTTAGAGTAGAACTTCTTACGTCTCATGGCTTCAGCAGACACAAACCATTCATGACTGCAGCTATTTATACCGGTTGGATGTCTGCCAAAGTAACGGTAAATAACAAACCCTGAGACAGTTGTTAGTTTCAGATCTCTGTCTTTGGTGTTGGGCAGGTCAGAAGTTGACTTTTTGCTGCAATCAATTACTTAAACAGAGTTATGAAGGTGGCCGAAAAAGGCAAGAAGTCGTTAGTGGAAGTTTGAGAGGATGTTAGAGTTGTTTGTTGTTCCTTAAGTGACGAAGAGAAGAAATGTGTGCATGCTGTTTATCCTCACATTAATCAGAGTAGAAGTGGGAAGGACAAAGGACTGGAATTTCATGGGTCGGCCCTGCTGGCCCATTTAGGAAGATGTTTTCATACTTGGATGTAATAGTTCCTCAGAATAAACAGACAAAAAGTGATTTTTAGAGATCAGAAATGATAAACAATATTGGCTTAGGATCACGTACAGTCTGCTCCTCAGGTCTAAGGGCTAAAACAGACCCACTTGTAAAGAAAATACAGCATGTATTTTAATTTGAATTCCATAAATACTAATTGGTCTTTCAATTTCATGTACATAGTTAATGTCAGTGGCATCTCCATTATTGGTTCCTGTATGCCTTTAGTCGATCACTTTCCATCAGTCTGTTTGGGAGACAAAACAGCAGCTGTTCATTTATTTATATCTTTATTTACTGCCCCATCACCTGACATCCACACAGCCAGGGGCCATTAACAGTAAATGAGACAACATAATATTCAGGATTCAAGAGGAACCAAGACCCAAGAGTCCAAACACCAGTGCTGCAGCAATGTCTGAAACTATCAGAGACACTTTTATTATTTTTATTTGCTTTGAATTAATTCAGGGTTGAATTCCTGTATGATGTTACTTTGGCAAAGATGGATTCTTATTCCCCTTTGTGCTGACTAGAGGTCCACAGGGACTTTGCTGGATTTGTTCACACTAATTAAATCCCTACAAGGACAGTAATACATTAATTTTCCTCCCATAGGTTTAAACAAAGCTAATAACTCAGCTCAGGCCCTGACTGCCCAGTTCACCTTTAAATCCTGCCTTAAATTCCAGAGTTAAGACCGACTCCCTAAATTTGGGTTAACTGATTCAGTCATTGGGTCAATTGCAGTACTTAACCTTTAACCTTTCCCAACATGTCTAATATGAAATGTTCCCTGTGAGTGTGCCTCTGTGTGTCATGATCAATAAGACAAAGTGAGCCCAATGAGAGAACTCAGTTTTTCTGCTATAGGTAAGGAAAAGATATCCACGGTTCCCTCTTTCATTGGATACCAACAAGTTACCTTGTTTTTGTAACCATTTATTCCATGTCTGCGTAAGTTAATTGAGAATTGTTGCTATGAATTTCTGGCAAATCCTTCCTTAAAATTAGAGCAGAGGAGAGTTGATGAGAAATTAAGCTAAGCTTCTTAATTCTGACAGACTGCAGTGGTTCAAGTTCCACACTAAATCACAACAGCATCCTGTGAGATATACTGTATGTGTTATTGACCTCCCAGACCCTCATACATAACAACATTTACTTTATTTATCCTTTGTATCAGTGGAGCTCTGTCTGGAAGCCACAGCCCTGAAGTTGTTTAATAGTACAGTGAAGTGTTTTTACAACCTCTTCCTCTCTGAACTGTATCAGGGGCAAACCCAGTGAACAATGACTCAGAAACTGCTTAGTCTATATATGGTTTGATTCTTTTGAAGTAACAACGTCTATTACTGTTTCTGTTTATGTGAACCACACGTAATACCAACTTTGTGACTCTCTTAGTTAAATAAAAACACTCTTTTCCTTTAGTTTTATGGCAGTGCAAACAGCGTCGGATTTTTGGTCTTTTGTGTGGGGTAGACCTCACCCACAGTCCCTCAGGGGCCTTTAGCACAGAACCAATTAGAGGTTCAGTTTCTGGATTAATCCCAACGGGAATGTCTTTGTTAGAAAAATAAATAAGGACATGATTGGCTTGGACAATAATTTCTTGACTCCTTGAGGTTGAATGGATTAGACATGGCTGGACACTCTGCATTAGAGAATTACATTTGATATATTCACTCTTTTTTTTCGCAACAAAACCTCCTGTAAAGATCGTTTGGGGTATTACAGCATTCAAAGCAGGCACCAACATGTAAAAGCACAGCATAAAGGTAAAGAGCACATTTCTTTTGACTCAAAATGTAGAAGTTCGTGATTGAATCTAGTGCATGTGTGTGAATGACAACTCTGCATATTACCACTGGTTCATTTATTATCTTGGACCAGGTCAATGCTGCCGGCACCATGCCAATCATCAGAGATGACATTAACAACAACACACTGAATAGTTACCAGAATGAACACAATGCAAGTATGGTGGCCTTCAATGAACAGAGTGGAAGATGATCTACACATAACGTTGGATATTTTTATAGTGTTGGCATCCATCCATGCTGGTGTTAAAGAGAGATATCTGCTGCTTGTCATTTTCTTTAACAAGCTAATCATTGTTAACACAGAGCAGTGGTCAATGTTAATAGCAAGGACTTGCTTACCCAAAAGTTCCACAGAGATCAATATTTATTTTCCACATTTTTGGTATATTATTATAAAACTTACTCAAAGAAACTTTTATCTTTGATATAAGACATGAATTTCTTAACTGCAAAAGTTTTAGATTAAGAAAACAAATTGTAATTATTTACTTGATATTTAAATTATTTCTTCAATTATTTTTCATCCTCTTGGCATTTAAAGTCAATTGGAAAAACTCCACTGTTATTTGTTTAGGCCCATGCAAAGTTGAAGCCATGAGGCTTTGCTTAGCTGCTAGCTACAGCTAGCTCCTCTCTGCTTTGGTCGAAATATATCATGGGACTCATTGTTAATGTACGACTTAGTACTTTTTCACCCTGTTCTGTTAACATAACAAGTTCAGTCTGAAGCTTTGGTTCACTTTTGACAGATCCAGGCGAGTTAGTTGTTTCCCCTTTTTCCTAAACTAAGCTAGCCATCCCAAAGTTTCATATGTAGCACACAAGCTGTGCTCCAGTTCAAGGGCAAAATCCGCACTAAGACAAATCACAGCCAATAGAGGCTCCTTAACAGCAGCATGTGGAATGTGGCAAAGAAAAGAGTCTACATTCTATTTTACTTTTTTCTCATTTTAGTTTAGCCTGAGTGGTCAACGCAGGCTACTTAGATTGGATCCTTGGAAGGCTGGGTCTGAATTTGGTCACAACACACATACACATAAAAATTGAATAAATCTTCTCATCTAATTTACAGTAAAAAACCTTTATCTGTTTTTGTTTTTATAAACATATGTAAGAGGCAACCAGTAAAGCAATGTAACAGAGGAAAACAAAGAGAGGCAGTCTGTGTTTATAAGCCCTCTCATTTCCTCACATGCTCCCGCAACCTCTCCCTATAGAGGAACAAAACCTCCAGGTATTGTTTCACACAGATTACCGGAAAATAGAGTGAGGGGAGGTGGGAGTTGGGAGGAAAGGCACAGGTGGGGTCATTGGGTCAACATCACAACTTTCCAAGAAGATGAAAAGTGGGAACCTCAGAGGAGACAGTGTGGATGGGAGACAGTTTGTGCACAATATCCAGCTGTGGACAGGGTTTGAGACTATCACAGGGTTATCCAAATGTGACTTGGCTCTGTCTGGGAGTGACAGGATACAGGAAGACAGATGTCACAGACTGAGGAAACCAGTGATTAATTGACCATGCAGACTCGCTGTTTCCAAAACAGACCTCAGACCTGAAATTATATTTCATTACATTAAGGTTACATAGCTGTAAATCAAAGCCAATCAGTGTGTGGTTACATATGTGCAGGCATGCAAAGTCTGCACTAAAGATACAATCATTATTATCTTCCACATTAAAAGTAAGGACAGTGGTATACTAAATATAGACCCTATGGGGGGTACAGTGCAAGATATAAGATTTGTCTCGTAAGTTGTGCAAGAGATACGGCCACTAGGGTCACATGCACAGCTAATTTTTGTTGCAGTTCCATATTTTCACTCCTGATGCAAAAAGAGTTTGAGGGTTAGAGGTTAAAACTGAGACGGAGAGGAGATGTGCTTTCGCTGTTTCAAGGCAATGTGTGTGAATGGTTTTGATATTTCTCTGGTACAATCTACAATTTTGGCTCAACATTCAAGCTACAACAAAGCTCAAGAGGTCACGAACATGTCTGAATTAATTTGGGGATTATGAATATGCATGTTCACGTAAAAGAGCTAATATAACTTGGCACAGGACCAGAGGGTCACAAAAATCTGAGGATGCTATGAATAGCTAAAGCAAAATTTAACATACTCTGCTTAAATGTAATACAATTTTGCCGCAAACTGAAGAGCTGAATTTATGCGGGTCAGGGGGTAACAGAAGTTCAAACTGTGCTGGTTTTATGACAAGTCATAGATAATTGTTATTTCCATTTGTATGAATGCTGGGTATTTACATCAACCCCCTGGTGTTCTTTCTTCTGTGACTCTGGTCATATGGACTTTTGAGAAAAGCGGTATATGTACGAAGAACGGCGCCTGTCTTAAGGCCTCAGCTCTGGAGGCTATCATCTCTTTCCTCAGTAAGGTCATGACAGAGCTGGAAACACACACACATACAAACACTTGAGAGCACCCTCAGAGAGCTAAAAACTCCCTCTTTTCTCAAAGTCTGTTCATGATCCACGCTCAATCATAATGGTTTTATTATTCACAAACCCAGCCCTACCTCCCAGTGTACTGTATTTCAACTGAATTGCCTCTTTATGTGATTATCAGGAAAAGGACTCCACCAAAATCAATAAACACAACTGCCTGAAAAAATCTGCCCATGTATTGATGAATTGTGATATCTAGAGAGCGCTGACTGCTTTCAGTTGACAGTTGTGGCACATTCAATTTACTATGTAGCCTGGAAATGCAGTCAAATCTGAATAAAATGGCACCATCTATAGAAAATGCTGTCAGCTATGGAGAGTTGAGTCATGCCAGAGCTCAGATATAACTAAACCTACTATCCAGTGTGTTTTGTTTGCTTAATTTTATCATACAGTGTGAAGTATAAATCATTTGAGTGTGATATGCAGTCCCTCCAAAGGCAGTGTAATGGTGAGGACAGTATCAGGGCTCACACTTTAAACAAGGTGGTGGTTCTTGACTTGTTAATCCTTTAAATGGCTAATCCTTTGAGTACACACACAGATTATGGGTGTATTCAAAAAACATATGCACTCATACCGATGGTTTATTAGTCTCAGTGTATCATGATGATTCAGTGTAACCAGGGTGGAGACACAAACAGAAGCAGATACAACAAGAACACACCGTGGCTAATCTGTCCTCATCCATCGATCTTTTTCATCTGTGGCTGAAGCCATTCGGAGTCAACAGAACTCATGATTTCTCAAGTTTTAAAAGTAACTCAAACACAATCAGAATCCTTTGAAAGAGTAGTTGGATGTTAAAGTCTTTGCAGAGCTCTACGTGAATGCAAGATTCAAAAACATTGATGCAGAGAACACGACAGGTTGTTTATGTCCTGCAGGGAAAAATATGTCAAGGTCTTGGATGCAGATTCTTAGAAATTGGAGGGGTATTTTATTGTTGTTTCACCTGAAGATATTCATCAATGCAGCAGTGCATGAACAATTTATTTTTATTCCTCTTGCAATGACTCAACTCACTCTTTTGTGTATGCTCCAATTAAAATTTTATTGTTTGCATGGAAGGGCAAGTACTTCACCCAAACAAAGAGGTTTCCTCAGGACAAAGGAAGACGTCATCAGTCAAACTTCCTCATAAATCAAAGACTTTACACTCAAACTCTTTTAATTTGACAGATGATTTACATGTGCATCCAACTTTCTACTCTTTAAAAAGACTCAAAGAACCCTTCACCTGTTTTTAATGAGATCCAGACTTACAAGCAAAGCAAAACCTCTCTGTGCACAACTGATCTTAACTTATTATATCTCTGAACAAAGTGCTTGCTCTCTGAATATGAGTGTGTTCAAAGTCCAAAAAGATGTCACGCTATTCTTTAAAGATGAAGAAAAAGTCTCTTGTCACATGCAGCCCTGCAGCAGTGGGCTGCAGGGACAATGTGTTCAAACTCTCGGGAGCCCTCAGCACCCTCTGCAGGCTGGCTGTCTGATTGGCTGAGCACTGACCATGATGTCATCACTGCACGTTATAAGGGCTCTGACAAATAGCCTGGGAGACACATTAGAAGCAAGACTGCTCCACTGAGGGAGTGAGTGAGTGAGTGAGACGCACCGAGATCAAGAGAGGCAGACGGTAGACAGAGGGACATGTGATAGGGAGTACTCTGCAGGAAGTAGGTGAAAAGTGACATTTGTACTTTGCATGGGAGGCAGAGAATCAAACAACAACCTGTGGAGGTTTGTACTTTTATTTGGCTACATGCTTGTTTGTAAAATGTAACATATTTTAGAAGCTGTTACTGCTGTACCCCATCAGATTGTGATGAGTTAACTTTGTGTTGCTTCGGTTAAATTTTTTTTCTGTGTAATTAAACTCAGAATCAGACTAATTTTGGCTGTGCTGATAGGGTTAATTTCATACGCACACAGAGTTCTATATTTCCTTGTTTTTTCTCTTTTCTAATCAGGAAACTTTCAGGCTTAAATTCTGACTCTTATCTCTGTTTGCTTGTGTGTGCTTGTTATCCACATATAATCTCCTCAGATGGGAAGTACAACCCCCCCAGGATACCTCAATGTGAGTGCAGAGATGATCAACTCCTCCTTAGATGCAGCTGTGAGCGAGGAGGGCTATAGCGAGGCAACAATGATCCTGCTGGGCATGATCATGTCGTTACTCGTCTTGTGCATCGTCTTCGGAAACATCCTGGTCATAACGGCGATCGCCCGTTTCCAGCGTCTCCAAAATGTCACCAACTGTTTCATCACCTCTCTGGCCTGTGCTGACCTGGTCATGGGTCTCATTGTGATTCCTTTTGGTGCCTGTTACATCATCTTTAAGACTTGGCACTTTGGTAGCTTCTGGTGCGAGTTCTGGACTGCAACTGATGTGCTCTGTGTGACCGCGAGTATCGAGACCCTTTGTGTTATAGCTATAGATCGATATCTGGCTATTACATCCCCATTCAGATACCAGTCCATGCTGACCAAGTGCAGGGCTCGTATCGTGGTGGTTCTGGTGTGGGTGATTGCTGCCTTGATATCTTTCCTGCCCATACACATGAAGTGGTGGATATCTGATGACAAGGAAGCCAAGGACTGCATTGCAGACAGTAACTGTTGTGAGTTTTACACCAACATGGCATACGCGATCACCTCCTCCATTGTCTCCTTCTACATCCCTTTAGTCATCATGGTTTTTGTCTACAGCCGTGTTTTCCAGGAGGCCAAACGCCAGCTGAAGAAGATAGACCAAAGTGTTGGGCGTTTCCACAACAGTGACAACAGCAACCTTAAATCTATGGAGGCCAACAACGGGCGCGTCCACAAGAAGCCAAAGTTTTGCCTGCGGGAACACAAAGCCCTAAAGACGCTGGGCATCATCATGGGGATCTTCACTTTGTGCTGGCTTCCCTTCTTTCTGCTTAATGTGCTGGTGGCCATATGGAAGGAGCTGCACAATGACCTCACCTTCAGGATACTCAACTGGATAGGTTATGCAAACTCAGCCTTCAACCCGCTCATATACTGCCGGAGTCCTGAGTTCAGATACGCCTTCAAGGAAATCCTCTGCTTGAAGAGGAACCGCCTCAGTAACTCCGGGCCTGTGAATGGTTACATATACAGCAGGCACAGCTGGCAGAGCGAGCAGCAGGGGAGGAGTAAGGGCAGCTCGGAGGACAGTGACGCCAATGAAGGGTGTCTGGGGAAGGGGGCGGGGGTCTGCAGTGTTGCGGACAGATCAGTAGACCCAAATGGGAATTGCAGCAAAGGCATATCGACTGTGACGACTGCCCTTTAAAACTTGGAGGCCTGAGACTTGGGTGACCCAGTCATGTTTACACTGCTATCAAAAACTGTTTCCAACTGACTAATGACAGCAAAACCAGTCCACCTGACTGGTGAAGTCTCCAGAGACTGCCTTGGAGAAACTGAACTGACCATGCTCAGCTGAGGAAAGTATCTCTCTTCCTCCTTTAACAGAGAGAGTAAATACTGTAGGTAGATCACTTTTCCATTTGTTGCATTTACATTGAATTCCCATCTACCTCATCATGTCTATTTTTTATTTGCTTTGCTGGTTTCTTAACAAGTTCACATTAACTCACTGGCCACAGGGTAGTATCTCCGCTGTTTATTAACTAAGTGGTGTGTGCATTTTAGTACTGCTAATCTTCTGGCTCCTGTTGAATCCTTTTTAGAATTCTTGGCAAAATATCTCACAACTAGCTGGAAATCTTTTGAATTCAAATGATGTTGGAGGCTGTACAGTAAATTCCATTCATGCACGCCAAGTCAGTATGCATAGCGAGTTCTTCAGAAAATAAGGAGGTCCAATTTAATCGCCTTTTTGGTGCTTTGTTCAAAGTCATACATTCCAAATCAACCAAAGCTTTAATTTTGCTTCATTTCATTTCCCCTTTCCGTGACGGATTGCCTCAGTGTTAAATATGATTTACAACGTATTCTGCAGAACCTGTCTCTCCTCTTCACTTCTCTCTCTCTCTCTTTCTCTCCCTCTCTCCCTGCCTGTCTGTCTCCTTGCTGCTCAGAAATGCTGTGAGGCCCCTCTCCCTGCTCAGGGTTTTTACAGCCTGTTGCAGGGAGTTTCTGGTGCCAGCAGACAGCACCAGAGATATGACATTATCTTCATCTCACTGGTACAAACTGAGAAACGCCTGAGGCCATCATATGTAAGTCATAAGATACAGCTGGCAAGCTTTTTTTTACACATAGTGTTTGCCAGAATCTTTTATCAGCCCTGAAGGTGTTTAACATATTTAAGTGCCAAGCAGATGGCTTTATTGATACTGGGCTTAAACTTTGGCATTGACTATTTAAAGCTTCTTGCTGTTATATGATGACACTCAGATGCACATTTTTTTTCTATCGCACAGCCTACCATTCATATCATTCAGTGTATTTGGTCATAAGTGCATCATGTAAAACATTATTAGGTACTTTGTTAAGAAATTCTTTAAGTGTAAGGCTTAGTTTTTCTTGCCCCCAGTAGCAGTGGCATCAGTTGTTACACAAGCCCTGTTTATTTATCGTGTTTGGTTGCTGTGTTTCAGTGTTTACTGAAACCAGAGAAGCTGTTTCCTTAGTCATGGCGCAAGGGTACAAACCACCCACAACAATAAACAGGGGCGTTGTTATAACCGAGTGATAACAAAGTTCCAGAATCGGAAGGTGTCAGTGGCGACTTCTCAGGCCAATAAACTGAGATGAGAAGCTGATCCTCAGTGCTGCACCTTTGTTGCTGCGTCCTGACACTTCCCAGAGCCTCCTCACAGTAAACGGATGTATGTATCTTTATGAAATCAGTCCAAGTCTCCTCACTGTAAACCAACGTCTGTATCTTTATGAAATCAGTCTAACATTGGGATCAGAAAGAAGTCCACTTAGCAGGGCCTCTGCCATATCACTGTTTTTTCAGTCATTTTCAGATGCCTTTTTTTGATGTCGCTTGGTGTGTAGCCCCAGGAAATTCACATACCCATTTGAACCAGACCCAATAAACAGGAATAAATTCATTATCTCCACCGTTCAGCTGCAGAATCAGATAACTCCCTCCTAAGAACAACATTGAAATGGATTAGTAGATTACAAAGTATAAAGCTCCAAATCTGCAGGTCGTGATGAGGTCTAATGGGCCAACCTGAATGACACTCTATGAGGGAAGTCATCTTTTGAGTTGCGCAAGCGTTAATGGACATTTAGCTCTTAGCATGCAGGGCTTGAAACGGAAATTTCACCCACTTTTATTACACTGAATGGCTTGCAAGATCATTAGGCCAAATATGAGCAATAAAGGTGTTCTTGCAGATGTATCCCCCTTACCCCAGACGGTTTGGCGTTCTCTAGTATGTTCCAATCAAAGTGACAGCTTGCTAAATATGGCTACTGAAGGTAGAAGGAGGGGGGGTCTGTACCAGTCTAAATCGGTGTTAGTGACCTGTGTTTAGTGCACGTAGCTTTGCCTCTGGAGTGAGCTCAGCTGACTCTGTCAAAACTGTGAACTTTGTTCCCTCAGAGGAACATCTATGTACTGTATCTGTATCTGTAGGTTTGCTTAGCACTGTTGTCAAAAGGCCTTAGAAGTAGACGTAACCACAGTGTCATCTTACGTCAATGTTTGCCACGTGAAAAACAAGCTCTCCACTTTGTTGATCTTTTTCTGTTTTTCCTTTTCATGGATTTACAGCAGAGTAAATGCAGGGGTTGAATGTCATTGCAACTTTTCTTCAGGGGGATTTTTTAATTCAGCATTTTCACTGTACACCAAACACAAAGCACAAGATGCGAGACCAAGATTTTGACAGAAGACTATCCAAGCATTAACATTGAAGTATGACTCAGAGCTGGATCAAAAAGGGTCACAATATCATGTCATTTATAGAAGCACTTCACAGGTTAATGTTTGCATGTCTGATATGTATTTTTGATGTTGTGTTTGTGGACTGTCATGCCTTTTCCTTTAAAAGTGATCTCTTTATGTCAAAGTGGAGCAGGTTGTGAGCTTTACATCCACACTGCTCCCCGTTTGCAGTGGCCTCTCCTTGCACCTCAGCTCTCTCAGTTAAGAACAGTTTTATGATACACCTTTAAAGTATGATATTCATGCCTTCACCTCACCAGGCTATAGGGAGCAACCCTGTTATGTGCAATGAGTCCTAAATGTTTAACTGACACGACCACATTCCAAGCTCAGCCTATGGTTTGGGACCATATATCATGTCTGCTGATGCATTAAATGAACATTCAGTTCCCAAACTGAAGTTAGCCCAAGGTTACACATTTAATCCCTAGACATAGTTATAGAAAATCTGCTGACATGAAAGTGTGTTTCAAAGTGAATTCTGGGTTACAGCATAGCATATAAGAATTATATGTCATTTGTTAATGTTAATGCTATCACTATCATTATTGCTAATATTGATTAAGTCCCCATTTTGTACTTAAAGTAGCACTGTAGAGCACTTTCATGACATGTGTGTACAATTTTGAACACTGAAATCCATGTCTGAGTTGATGGACTATAGAAAATGTGCAGCTTGATAGTTTTTCCTCTTTATTTATACCATTGCATTTTTGCAGGAGTTCTTTTTCCTGTTTGCAAAAAAAAATAAACAAAGAGTGGCAAGAAACAAGAATCTCAGCACTGATGTTGTTGAAGGTTCTGTCCAATTGATGCATGTGAATGTAATTTTCTTCTGAAGCTAAATGTTGCTCTAGGACTCGTGAAAATTAAAGAGGTGGTATTGTTCTTTTTTCCTATTTAAAAAAAGAAATTAAGCTAAAATGTTGGATGTCAGTTCTAAATGTGGGCAAAGTTTCAAATTTTGACTTCAACAATTGATGATTCTCCTTGTAGGCAGAATTCGTCATTTTAAAAAAGAGAAACACAACTTTCTGTCATGGCAACAGTGAAGGAGGCTTCCAGAATGCTAGGTTCTGAAAAGAGACTGCACCTGAAATGAAGCGTTTCAGACAAAGGCTGAAATAAACCTGAGATATGTAATGAATATTTTGAGCTGCAAATCATGTAAAGCTATAACAAAGCTATCAGAGGGATAATATAAAGACTAAAAAATGAGCGTAATACCCCTCTTTAAATCTACTCATGAAGCTTTTTCCATGGCCAGAATAAAAAAAACCTCAGCTGAATGTTTACTTAATGTTTGCCAGCTATTTTTCCCACAACTTTTTTGTCACTGTTAAGGTAATGCCTGTTATAAAATGTGGTGTCTTATGGTATTTATGAAAAACAAGCAAGTGAATGTGCTGTAAGATTTGTACTGAAATAAATTGTCACATGTAATGTCCTCAATGGTGTTTCCTTAAAGATCTTTAAAGTTAACAACACTGTGAGGTAATCTGAGTGGTCAGATACAATACATTTGAAAAGTTAGGAGGATCTGAACGCACCAGATCAGCACTGACAGCAGTAAAGTCTATTACAGTGAGGGAAATAACAGTCACCATCATGTGATCCAGATGGAATATTAATAGGGGGGACACCGGGATGTTGTGAATAGATTCGCCTGGTGCTCCAAGTCATCACATATTAGAAAGAGTAGCTAATTTAATCACATTCAAGGGAGGTGGACTGCAGAGCTCAGAGCCATAAATATGCCCTAATATTTGGCACTTATCTGGAATCAAGAGGGTTTTTCTGTTGTATTACATTAAACAGAGTCATATGCTGAATGAAGATTAAGAGTTTAAGAGTGCCATGCATGCAAAAAAAAGCCATAACCAGAACAATATATATGTAACAGGTTTTGTAAGTCTGTACATCTGGATTTCATGATGGACAAAGACATTGGACATTACAGTATTTTGAAATGAGCTAATATGCTTAAATCAGTCATAGCTTTGTTTTCTTTATGTGACAGACCCTGGTGAGAGAATCAGGTCATTTGAGAACACGTAATTCATGTGACAATCCATAACCTACTTTGAATGTTATGCAGTCGTTCCCTTGTTTGAGAGGCTGGAACATACAGTATCTTTGGTATTTTCACTCTCCCTTTAAAGGTGACATATCATGCAAAATCGACTTTTTAATGGTTCTCTACCTGAAATATGTTTCCCTGGCATGTCTACAAACCCCCCGAAAATGAAAAATATCCATTCTGCCCCTGTTTTGATTTCTACACCTTTCTGTAAATGTGGGATAAACGAGCCATTTAAGACTTCCGTGTTTTTCTTACGTCACAACAATATCCGGACTGTAACGGAGTCAGAGCTCGGAGCTTGTTCAGCCCATAGACTGTATAAAATAATACCGAACCCTTCCTCCGTTTTTCATTACTTGCACATGTGTGCTAACAAAGAGCTTAGGAGGGAGGCATGCTAGTTGTAGGCTGTCTTAATGAACACAAAGGTCGGTTTTACTCCCCACATCTGCAGATTTGAAGATCTAGTGGATGATTTTTATTTATCATGGATAAGTGCTAGCGCTAATTAGCATAGCCACATAGCTACATGTTCATAGCTGTAGCTGTAGCTGTGTACCAAGACACACGTCGACATACTGACAAATAAAACAACAAGAAACACTTAATCTTTGACCAATCCTTCATAAAAGGTCCTGCTGCCTTTCTGGCAGAGGTTGGTTTTACTCCCCACGCATGCAGATTTGAAGATCTAGTGGATGATTTGTATTTTTCATGGAAAAGTGCTAGCGCTAGTTAGCATAGCCACATAGCTAAATGTTCGTCGCTGTGTACCAAGACACGCCTACATACTGATAAATAAAACAACAAGAAACACTAAATCTGTGACCAATAGTTCAGAAAGGTCCTGCTGCAGGCGCCTCTCTGTCAGGATCAGATTCTGGATCAGATTTAGAGGGTTGAAGTAACGCGGGTCTGTGAGCAGCCGTGTATATTCAGCCAACATGTAAACATTAGATCAACGTGCTGGAGAGTGGATAGCCACTTCCTGAGGGGGCATGGTCAGAGGAAAAACAGACCGTTCTGAACAGAGCTGAAGAAGAGGGTTCTTCAGGCATGCCAAAATCTGATTTCAAAGTGTTTTTTTTAGCATAAACTTTAAAGACATGTTTTGGGGACCTCTTAGACCAATATATGTTGATAAAAAAAGCATGATATGTCACCTTTAATTTCAACACTCATATTTTACATTGATAAAGTCATTAAGGATCAATGAGACCATTCTGATTCAGCTAACTAGCTTACAATATTAGCCAAATGTCCAATGGAGCATATAGAGATTGCTGTTTTGCCAAACAGGCTGGTCCTGTAAAAGCTTTTCTGTCTATGGTTTTACTTTTGTTCTCATTATGCTTTAACACTACCTAACATGTTCAATTTCATTTCAATGAATTACAAACTGGTTAGTATGATAGCATTTTATCCTTGGACTTGTTAGCTTAGCCCTTTATTTTTACAGTTCGATGTCTGTAGCCATCACAGTTTCCTTCATGTAGGCACTTTTACTACAGTAGGTGAACATACTAAAATGAGTATCTGAAAAACACTTAAAAGTAAGCCACTGACTGTGTGTTTTCAAAGCTAACATTAGCTTAACTTACTAGCCTGCTACAGCTGATAAACAAGCCAGTGGACAGTTAAACTGTCCTCAGCTACCTCTATTTTAAACCATTACTTCAAATAATAACTGTATTTTTATTGGATTTGGTAGCCGTATCATTGTTAACAGTTTGAGAATTGTAAACTTTCAAGAATGAAAAGCTTGAAAGGGATAGCAAGAGTACCCTAAGGGGAGGCTTAGCTGACAGGCAATTACCAGAGGCCATGCTGTGATGTATGACCTAACACTGCCAAATTCGCCTTTGACGCACTTATGGTTATCTAAACAGTCTGAAAGCTCATACTTCTAAGTCCTTCACCTGCAGGTGAATTCCCCAGTTTAACATCAACATCATGAAGTCTTTAATGTAAAGCTATTCATTCTTGTTCTCAAGACACCACTAGTCCCTCTGTAATATCTTGAATCTCAAGTTTTCCCCTGCAGCATCGGAATGTAGTTTCAGTTTAAGCTCGTTTAATGCTCCATGTTTCTCAGGGTTTAGTCTTGCACTAAGGGCAGCCCACTGGGATGTGAGCAGACATAACTCTGAAAGATCTGCCACATGGTCTCTGAAGCTTGATGGCAGATTTTTGGGTCCTGAAAGACATTGTATCTGTAATGGCCAACAGGCAGTTTGTACCTCAAATATTAGCCCATGCGTGGTTACATCTGTCAACAGAAGATAAAATGGAACTTTTCCCATATCTAGTAGTACCATGTTGTCGAAGTAGATTTTTTAAAGAAGCATCGGAGAGATGAATGGCTCTTTATTTATATGCTATGCTACTTTCTCAGATATTTGATCAGAACAGTAATGTTCTGAAAAAAGTCTGAGAGTATTTGAAGGTTGTTCCCGACAGATCATTAAGTCCCCTGGCACTCTGGTGACTACAGAGACCAAAGCACCACAATGTCTACAGTCCCCTTGTTCCCAAGGGCCTCACAAGCATTTGTGTGTGACTGTGTGAGTATTTTAGTTAGTATTTGTATGACTGTTCTCTGGTGCATCTCAAATCACAGCCTGTCAACTTCTGAAAAACTAACTTTTCCTGACCTGGGGTTGTAAAAGCAAATATGAACTCAAACGATGTACTTCAATTTGTTTTGAAGGTCAAAAGAAAATGCAATAAACACATCTTCAAAAATATTTTACTTCAAAACATGCCATAGTCTGCTTACATATTTGCTACTCATGTCCCCACCACACACTGAGTAAAGTTATACATTTAATCATCTCATTTCTGACTGTTAATCATTTTTGGTTTCTGAAATTGCAGCCAGCCTAACTCATAGTATAAGAAGACATCTCCTTTAACATTTGATTTTATGATTTTACTTCCTAAAGTCCCAATCCCTGGAGACTGTCAGTATTAATGTTTCAACTCTTTTTATAGCCTGTGACTGTCACTGGAGCCTCTGGCAATGGAAAAGAACATACATAAAGGAACAAGTCCATGATCATATGACGTGGTGCAAATCAACAGACAAAACACTAAGTGAGTGGTAATGTAAACCAAATGTACAACTGGGATATAGGGTAAGGATGTAGGCGTCAAGGATGAATCATAATGAATCATGTCCCTTTGGGATGCATGGAGTGTAAATGTAAAGGCACATGTACCTAATCTTTAACTATCCCTCTAGCCCTTCTTAGAGTCCCAGCAGGGAATCTATTAAATGTTTGGCAAAATAGGCTGCACTGTAGGGTTGACAGCCTTTACAACTCAGAAGGCTAGTTGGCAAACTGTAGTTTGTCAGCCAACATAAAACATGCTAGCAAGTTAGCCAGTCACAACAGCTCTAAAGCTATGGCTAATAGAGATCTACAGTACTCTGCTAAAGGGAGAGCTGTAGGACTAATACATTTTTATAGGCCAACCTAAATGTTAAAATGACCATGGTCCCCTTGACAAAATGCAAACAGAACTTTTTTCTTTGGCTTTTTGTGTCAACATGCACCAAACAAAGATTTGCACTAAATGCAAGCACCAGAAGGGAAAAGCTAACATTGGCATACAAACAAATTAAACCTTGTTCAAATGGCTTTAAAGTCATCTGTACTTAGCTTCCAACGTGTCTGTGTTCAGCACTGTGGCATTTAATGTCCTGAACAACCTCTGCAGGTTCAGTTAGCCAATGTAATTGTATATGCCTTTTGATGGAACATGGTAGCTTCAGACTCATGAGTGGGTCTCCCTATGAATATATTTTAAACCTCAACATTTTTTAAAGTTTTTCTTAACAGTGGAGCATTTTCAGGCTTTTAGATACCTTCAGAGTCATCATTGACATTAAGACAAAGAGGGTGAGTTTCCCTTTCTTTGACTCCCCAAACTCCCTGTTCATTCAAAGGTTAGTTCTTTCAATGAGCACTAATGAACAATCATTGAATTCAAGTATGGCAGTGATTTGAAAGAAAGTTTGTCATTTTAAGTGCTGGTGTGATTACCCCAGCCTCTAGTCTTTAAAAATGGATGACTGTGACATGAAGTGGCCTCAGATTGTTTTCTAGTCTTCCAGAGACCAGGGCATATAATGCACGTTGCATGCTAGTTCAGCATGTACGGAGCAGCTCCTCTTAACAGAAGGGCTACAAACTGTATTAATCTGTTTGTGGTTTTCTATGATGACAAATGGATTCTGGTTTTGGTTAACAGGAGGTCAAGATAGCTTTTCCAGTGAGCATACGGGTGGTCACACGGTCAACAGGGAGTGTTGTAAGACTTAATCTCAAGTGTCAGCTTCATATTAAAGTTGTATTTATCTTCATCTTGCTACTGATGGTGGATGCTGTTTGGTTTCTATTTGAATAAATGGAAACTCTGACACAGGTCAAAGAGGAAGCAGCGTAATAAGACAATTTGTAATGTTCATGCTGTCTTTATTTCCTTCTAATGGGCCAATTATCTACAAAATAACACTCAATTGTTGTCCAAGTAATCAATTTTACTCTAAGCAAGATTCAGACATTGTTTTCTTAATAGTAAGCCTTTGTTGATAGATTTGTAACATATCACCAGCCTTTCAACATGCACCTTTGTGGTTATGTACTGCCGTAGCAACACTCAGTTTGGTCTATAAAGCCCTGGAGGAAGATTAGAATATAAAGTGTTTTGTGATGTAGTCTTTTCTAAGCTCTTAGGACTGACCTTTGATAAATGTGATCATCAAGAAGCACCCTCACTGCAAAAACAGCCTTTTGAAAATCAAGGTTTTAAAATAGAAACTTCCATTAACCATGCTTTGTTGTAACAAAGGAGAGGACTGCTCAAGCCAAGCGTTGTCTTTGGAGACAATTAGACAAAATTCAGACCTTCACTGAATGGTGAATGCAGCTAGACAGGTGGCTTCCAATAAACAATGTTTCTCTTTTGGTAACTGGAAATTTTATAGGATTTGAATCATCCTAAAGAATCAAAAATATATAAAGGAATGATTGTCACATTTTTACAGTGTTCTTAAAATTGTGTAAATTCCTTGTTCTGTCCTGTCACGGCCCGACTTGTCATGCCTTGTCAATGCTCTCTTTATCCTTTGACATGAGACGACCCAGCATTCCCTGACATACTCCCAGTGTTTACTAATCGGAGACAAATATGCTTGTTAATAAAGTAAACTGAGGCCTAAAAAGGTAACACATGGATTATGGAAACTGTGTGTGTTTGTGTGTTTGTACAGTATTCAGGCTTATGTTTATGTACGCAGGTAAAGAAGTGTCAAACAGCCAACTGATCTGCTGAGCATTTCGAATGGGAGCTATGTATAGTATTTATATACAATTGAAACAAGTGGTAAATACTTATCATAGGTAGAGTGTTTGGCAGTTGCTTTTGTTAATTTAGAAAATTAGAGTTGCCTGCAGAACTCACACCTGGGTGCATCGCAAATATCCCAAAAAACATTAACCCCCAGCCAAGCCCCAAAAACTGAAGCTTTTAATCCCTTTTCACTTTCAGTTTAACTTCAATACACTGACAACATTTGGAGCTTATCGGATGAAACCCTTAGGAAGGGTTGATCAAGTATGGACCCAACAAATCACCCAAAATATGTTCTGAAAATCCGAATTCAAATCAACATGGCTGACTTCTTTTTGGACTTTCACCATGACTGTAAGAGACTTTTATGTAGATTTTGACATGATAAATAAGCCCACTGAATTTCATATATGGGTGGAATTTTTGAATATTTCAACAGTGGAATTGATTTGAAAATGTCCTTTTAACCCCCTGTGAATCAAATATATTTTCAGATTTTACTAATTTTTACAATACATGCCCATTTTTGAAGTTTTCTTACTGAGCTAAAAGAAAATATGACCTGTCCTTACATTGGTGTGACCAAAACAACTTAACACAATAACAACATTACAGTAATCATTTTTTTACTTTTAGCACCATGGAACCAAGATTTGTTTGTAAGCTATAGTGGTCATGGTAAGTCGACTCATGGGGTTCATCAGCTCAAACCTGGTTCCCTTTACCCACAATAGCTTTGTCCTGCGAGCTAGAAGTTGTTTTGTGGATGAATAGTTATCTGTGACAGCTACAGGTTATGGACTTGGCATTTGACAGTTGAGTACTTTAGAAGCTAAATGTAGCAAACAGCAGGCCTTGTCTATTCCTTCCAGATGGATCTTTCTATCACACTGCATCCTGCGTCCAATGCTGAATCATTTAAAATGTCCATGTTTGTTATTCAAAGTTTGCTGTTCAATGTTCAAATCATATTACTCCTCAGTATTTCATATCTGGTGAAAACATTTCGTACATTGGAAAAATGTAATATTCCTGCGCTAAATACTCCAGAAATTAAACTATTAGACTATGATCAGAACAGTTCAAGTGGAACTGAACTTGAAAGACCTGTAATTGGGGCAATATACAATCCAAGACATTTACAACCACATATTTAGGTCATGACCACAGTGTGTTGACAGTGGTAGTCAACATGAAACTCCTCCAGTGAAAATCTAGACTGAGTGAAACCAGAGTTACAAGTGTCGGCCAAACTTTCATCCTGACCTCATTGGGTTTACAAGAACACATTTACAGTGTGGATGTTTTTCAGTTGGCTGTGAGATCAATCAACCTGAGACTAACTTCTCCGTAATATCATTAAATGCATGTTTGTGTGTATTGGTTGTAGTGATGTGTTAAGTAATTCATCTGTTACAACAGGGAAGGATAATGTATTCAGGGATGAGAGTTGTTTTCCATGTGAAGGTCAGAACTGGGTACAAATTGAGTCAGAGTGTGGTTGTGTGTCCTGAACTGTACGGCAAACATGACAACGCCTTCTCTTACAGGTCATTAAAAACCAACACCCACAATTCTGCGTCTTAATTAGATACAAAAGGTTGCTCAGTATCATGTCATACACATGCAGATGATAGTATCTGTTTTCTGTCCGTTTCAAACATGGTGAACATCTTATTAACTAGTTAATAAGATAAACACATGTATTGTTGAGGAAAAGGTCAATGGTTGGTGACCACAATATCAGTCGTTGAGTTTGGGATTAACAGAGCACTTGCACCCTTGTTTCCTGAACACATATCCTGTTATTTTGGCTCCAATACCCTTGAATAAACTTGAATGGCCTTTTTGTTCTGTCACCAGGAGTATTTTCTCCTTGCATCTGATACTCATAGTTTTCAGTCACATGACCAGCGGGGAAGCTTGGAGGGTGAAAAGAGCAAACTAAAATGACAGACAAAACTGACAGCACGGGCTTGTTACCTGTCCATCTCATCAGAAAGAGGTGTATTTATATCACCTGACAACCTCAGAAAAATTGGAAATATGAAGGGAAACTTCATGTTTTGGGCACTTGCAACCTTTAAACAGCCTCAGCTACACCCTTTCAGTCGCTTAAAACAAGTCCTTGCCAGAGCTTCATTGTTGATGTTTACACATCTAGGCAAGAATCCTTCTCCTTACACTGCCACCAGGATGAAAGCCTAACATGTACAGACTGCTATGTGTATTTTTTCGATCCGCCTTGGTCAATATTGCTGCAGTTTGAAAGGTGAAGGGCAATAAATTCTTAATCATCAAAGCAAAGGTAGATGATACATTCATGCAGACAGGTAAAACCGGCTCTCCCTTCCAAAAGTTCAGTCTTGACACTGAAAATTAACCTTCCCTTCAACTTACCTAAAACCACTTAATCACCACCAAACAGTGACAATATTTAGCTACTGTTAGCTATGTTGCTAGTAGTGTCAACAAGAAATATCTGTTGTTGTTTTTTTTACATATAATAGAACAAATAAAGTATCAATAGCACACCAGTTCAGAGAAAGCCTCATAATAAAATAAAGTTTTCAGTGAGGATTTAAAAGAGGACACAAACTTCACTAATCTAAGATCATCTGAAAGAGAGTTCCAAAGCTTGGGGGCCCGAACAGCAAACGCTTGATCACCTTTGGTTACAAGCTTAATTTAGGAACATAAAGTAGGTTCCTTCCACAGGATCTTTAACAGCAATTCAGGAACATAAAAGTTAAGAGGTCAAAAATATATGGAGGTTTCTGACCATGTTGTGCTTCAAAAACAAGCAATAAAATCCTTAAATCAATTCCAAAAATACCTGGTAGCCAATAAAGGTTGGCAAGAACATGAGTTATGTAATCAGAAAAAGAAAAAATGGTATAACTGTGGAGATGAGTCTGAGCTGTTGGAAACAAGACTGCACAACTTGTGAGACCTGAGTATTGAAGCTGAGATTAGAATTAAATATGATGTCAAGGTTTCAAGTCTAATCTTTGACATAACTAGCCAATGGGCCCAAGCCAGACAGTGATTGATATTGTTTCTGGGCCTACAGGAAGTCATCATAATAAGCTATTGATTCATTTAGACTGGGAAAGTTATGAGACATCCAGCATTTGATGTCATTCAAGCAGAACAACAGGGAAGACAAGTCATTGCTACGGGATTTCAGTGGGACGTAGAGTTGTGTCAGCATAGCAGTGGTAGCCCTGTGGAACCCCTCTGTGTGGGGGAGGCACTTGAAGAGGAGGAGCCACTGATTCATGCTGAGAAAGATCTGTTTGTTAGGTAGGAAGTGAACCATTCCAATGCCACATCACAGACTCCAATAAATAAATCAAGACAGTTAAAAACAATTTTATAATCGACTGTTTCAAAGCTGAGCTTAAATCAAGGAGAATTAAAACAGAGTTAAAAACAGCATCTGCAGCAAGCAAGAGACCATTAGAGACCTTAACCAGAGCAGCCTCGGTGCTATGGAAGGAACCACAGCCTAATAGAAATGTGTTAAAGATAGGTTATCATTTGAAAAAGATGTCAGTTGTACAGACTATTTTTTATAAAATGTTCGATAAAAAGGCAGCTTATAATAGGTTTAAAATGACTTAACAGTAGGATCAAGGGTAGGTTTCTTGAAAAGTGGACAGACAGAGGCATGTTTAAATTAGATTACCCTCCTGGAGTGACGCCATGTCTGTTGTTTACATCGCACACGTACGGTAGTTATAAACAACCTGACTTTTATGGTGTGTCCTCTGAAGCTATCTTCCATTAACATGCATAGTGCATAGCCAAGTATATTTACTATTAGCCCATGAGCAGCAGGACACTTATGCAAGCATATCTCTGGCCTTACATGCACAGTGTATAGGGAGTCATCATCCATTGGGGGCATAACTAATGCACAACTTGTTGCAAGAATCTTCTATACTCTCCAGTCTGTTGTCTGCAACGTAACAAATATTACTGGAGTAATGAACAGCCAGTGTTTACCACACGTAGACTTTACCTGGGCATAACGCCCAGGTATTTTAACAGTCACCTGAGTAAATTTGGCGAGCCATTATAGCATTAGATGTATTTATTTGTCTTAGAGATATGACATGATTCCCGATCAGTTAATTAGCAAGCTGTCCGTTTACTCTGCTCCTCCTGCTCCTGTTCACTATGACAGACACACTCTGTGCTGCCAAGCGCTCTTATTATATCCCTCCTGAAAATGCACAGAGAGGTTTTGAAATTCTCGTGTTCAATGGGATCTTATACAGTTTTATATGAAGTGAAGCTGTCTGTGTGTAATTCAGTGAGGTTACCATATTGGTTTTGACTGGTTTAATTTGTCATGCAATTTAAATCAAGCTTCTTCCTCGCACTACTCAGCTACTGTACAAATAAGTCACAGGCAGAGATTATTTAAAACTTAGTTAAGTTTTAATGTGATGTAATGCTGATGAAGTCTTCAGATGCACTGTGAGGAAGAGGCAGAAAAAGGTGGGGCAGGTTGGTTTGTGTATGAAGAGAGGGGAGGTGTGTGAACACTGATCAATCATACATCTTATTTATGATTTGATTATTTTTCATTTCAGATTAAGGATAGATGCTTTGAGTATATATGGAGGAAAACAAGTACTGTTTATGACAGGAAAGAGGAAATAAATTACATGCAAATCATTAAAGGCATAGTTCTGTTTTTTTAAGTGGGGTTGTATGTGGTTCTTGTCAATAGCAGTTGAAAGTGCTGCAAGAAACAAATGAGCTTTCTGACAGCAAAGTAAAGTGCTGACAAATGGATAAGTAGAGCGTACACTCACATAAGAATAATGATTTTGAATTTGTTAAAATTAGTCCAATTACACAATAGAGCTAACCCCTCTGAAATGGTTGATAGCCTAGCTTCCTTTTTAGTTCTCCTTACAGTTTTTCACTAAAGGGGCCGAGCTGACTGAGATCCCCTGTAGCTAATACATCTACTTATGATAAGTACCTCAGACAACCCCACTTCAAAAAAGCTAAATCATCCCTTTAAGGCTTCTGTAAAGAGTAGACTTAGGTAGCTGTGGCTCAGGGGTTGTCTCTCAAAAAAGGCTGGTGGTTTGATCACCAGCTCCTTCAGGCTTTATGCCAAACTGTCCCACGACAAGACACTGTACCCTAACCCGTTCCAGAGGGCATAATTATCTCTACTTAGTGTAGCAGCCTCTGTCATCAGTGTTTGAATGTGTGTGAAAAAGTGAAGTCAGCACATAGTGTAAGAGTGCTATGAGTACGCAAAAGGATGGAAAATAAGGCTAACTAAGTGCAGCTTAATTACAAGTGAACCACAATGAAAAGCTGTGGGCGTTGTAACAAACCTCAAACTTCTGAGCATGTTTGCACTGTGAACATGACAAATGATCCCCAAATGTGTTATATAGCATGAGAGTGTGTAATACAAATTGTTTTACATGCTCTGTATTACCTGTGATCTTTTTTTTTTACTTTGAAGTCAGTTTCTCTGTGTCTCCAAATGCTTCTAGAAGTTTTAACTGTGTACAGAGGTGTGGCCATGACTGAAAGAGAAACCAGCGATCTCTAAAGGGGTAACTTCTGATATCACGCTTTCATTGGACATTTTTTGGTTCTGTGTTCAAATTTTCCCTTTCTTGCCCTCTTTATTCAGATCTATCAGCTGCCACGAATGCAGCAGCTACTGTTCCTGGGGTCCACATACAAAATAACATTCAATACACATTATATTCAATCATAGTGTTTCACTTACGTCCATTAATGTTTGTTGTTAAAGTGTTCCTTTAGCAGTAATTTCTAGGTCTTTGCTTAACTAGGTAACCCCAAGCAGCATGTCAGGTACTGTGACTATGTTACTTTATTTGCGAGAACAGATTCCTAATATTCCTACACATACTCCCAATGAAATTCATAAGGCTGAATATGCAGCTTTATTTGCCGCAGATTTTTTTTTTTGGCTGCATTTGACTAGTATGGTGAGCAGTGTACATTTTCCAATACAAGATATCCCTTCACCCATTTCCTTAACAAAGTTACCAATATGTTTCTACCATGTTAGCTGCTCATTGAGTGTGACACCATGCAAATTAGCCTCTTGAACCTGTCCAGTAGCTGAGCCTTTGAGTGATAGGCAGAGTTAATGATCACTGTTAGTGCCCCTGAGCAAAATACTTTGGATTTTTGCTGCTACATTCAAGACAAGTCTGTTTTCACAAATCCAATCCACTACTAATTGTGGTACTGCCATGAGTTAATCCTGTTTGGGTTTGGATTTTTCCTTGTTTTATCAGTCTTTGTTTCCTGTTTCATTTTGTAGATTCCCCTTGTGTTTCATGCCTTGGTTTCTCCCCGTGTTTATTCTGTGTTTTAAGTTATCCTATGTCTTCCTTTTGTGTGTTTAGTGATCCAGGTCTCATGTTGTATTCTTTTGTATTTTCTTGTGTTTCTTCATCTAGTCTATTGTGTTTCCTGTTTCATTTTGTAGGTCTTTATCCCTGCGGTTTATAATGAATTCAAATTTTTTCACAGCACCTCAAAACAAAAAGCCCCCCCTTCAAAAAAGAAGAAAGAATAAAAAGCGTAACATTAGCGCCGTGCATTGTGGGAAACAGTTTGTGAGTGAGACTGGTCCGATGAATCCTGAGAAATTTTCCAAAATTTGTACGATATCCAAGTAGTTTTGGCAAACTGCAGACTTTGCTCTTGTTCACATTCATTTTGGCCAAACCATTAACCATTAATAAGTTTTGTTTGTACCTTTTGTTCTTTTATTATTAAAATCTTTATTTTTTGGGTCCTCCCTGTTTTTCCCATCATGACAGATTCAGATTGAAGTGTGTTCCTTAATTCATCTAACTTAATTCCTTTGCATCCTTATGTCCTCAGTCAGAGGCCAAGCATCATGTTCCCAAAGCCAATATGCAAAACTAACCGTGTACAGTACTTCAATTGTTTCTAAGACCTTCAACTTATTTCTGCACCTGCTGGTCTGAACGTGACACATGTTGTTTGTACAGAGGAGATATGAAAGGCAAATACGCTTCTTTTTTGTTTTACAGTGAAATAAGAGCTTCACCTCCCGCACCCTCTTTTTGTATATGTTTACTGACTATATAACTGTTGTGAGTCATATGAGTCTTGTGCTGTATGGTGAAACTCCTAAATGTTCCCAAATGTTTTTTAAGATTTGACTTAGAGGGTTTCAGAATGTTGTTGTGTTGGGGAATTGTTTTCTCACGATCAAGAAAAGTCAATGTGGAAGAAAAAGAGATATTTCTCCTTTCAGAGATGGATATTTCATGCAGGGTTATTCATCATTCACTTTCTCTCATAAACTTTTATTACATTTGCTTTAAACTCTCCTGTGTAAGGCTGGGGAAATATATTTTATTTTTGTTTGTTTTTTATTTTGTTTATCTTACCTTCAGCCTCTCCTAAGGCAAATAACTTAACATCCTATCCACTCAGGGTTTTACATATTGTTTGTTTGGAACGTTTATCAGGTCACACGAGATCATTCAACCTTGTGTTTTTTATTCTGCTGATAGTAGCGAGCTTCTGCGGCTCCACACATGAACATGATAGTGTGATGAGCATAGACTTATCAAGCTGATGTCCTGTGAGATCATTTCAAAGTGTCCATGAGAATACTTAAAAAGGAAGAACAATCCAGTGCTTGTTTTGGCACACTTGGACCTGTTGTGAACTTGAGCTTAAACTCATGCCTGTAGGGGGGAAGGAAGCCGCCTTGCAACATTATTCTGCATGCAGACCGTGTGTGCAAACATTCCTTCCTTTGGCTCATTGCTGCATAACAATCTCACCCTCAGCAGTTGTTGTTTGGCCGCGCCTGTCCTCTCTCATACTTGTTTTTTTTCCCCCATCATCCATCAGCAAGTACCCTAAACAGCTCAGTGGTTAATAATTTATTACTCCAAAATGAGAAATTTTATTAGGCATGCAATTTCTTCAAAACTGATTACATTCCAACTGCACTTGATGTGCTGACAAAACCACTCAAGTCTACTGTCTGTATTTCAAACACTGTCAGGAAATATGTTTTGATATAAACCATCACCTGTTGTAATCTCACACAAGAAGATTCCTGCAAACAAAATTGTCTTTATTAGATTTTAGTCAAATTGAACCCTAACCTGTGACCAGAGGGAAATTATTTTATGCTGATTTTGGACTGCTGCCATATCCAGACACATGACAGATATCTATTCTCTTCACTTCTGTTCCTGTTAAATGTTTCTGCAGGAGCTGCTGCATCACAGCTGCAAACAGGAACTACCTTTCACCGCCCTCTTCTGGCTGCTCTGAGGAATAACACCAATATGTTGGCTTTAAAAGCAAAGTACAAAATCAACGTGATAGCTCCCTCTAGTGGAGCCTTTAAGACTTGCAGCACTGTCCCAGTAAATGTGCTGCCTCTTTTTTAAAGGTCCAAATACAAGAAAAATCTTCTCATTTGTGTTTTGACTCCACATGTGCATGACTGTGCGAGAAGTGTTTTTTGTACTGAGTGTGCTCATAAAAACTTGGTGTGATTTTATCGGTGCAATAACTTACTTTACTATCAATTCATAAGATAGAGGTGTAGAAGTGTATATATCTGTATATATCTGTTATATTTGCTTTAATTTTTATTATTTAGATTCACTTTTCCCATTATTATTATTATTTTTTTTTTTTAACTATGTAAGTACAGTGTTGTATTCTCATGTCCCGTGTTGTAAGCTGCTGGAACAAACAAATTTCCCCGAATGGGCGATCAATAAAGTACATCTAATCAAATCTCATCTAATCAAATCTAATCTAAGAAGTGTAAATAGTATTAAAAATGTGTAATATCATATATTTCATAATTCTGTGATTCAAGGTCTCTTATTGGAAGAATTGTGAGGTGTTCTCTTCACCATTAATCTCTCTGTTTTCTTTGGTCAGCAATCCCTCTTTTCAATGTCATTATGGCTTTTATGAAACACCATTTCAGTTTGAGGAAGAAAAAAAATAAGTAGATCATAAAACAAAGCTTCAACTTCCTATTACATAAATTAAAACTTCCCCTATACTGAACCTGCATTCTGATTTTTTTTTCTCTTGGGGTTAAGTCAGATGTCTGTTCTACTCATTCCAAAAGCTCGGGCTAACAATGTCGCACATTTTTAAAAACCTCATACTAAGACAGAACTCCATTCTGTCAGCTTACTGAGTATTGTCTGTGTGACAATGGCTGTATAGTTAATAAGGATTGTTCACATTTGTTACAAAGCTCTATTGTTGTTATGTTGCTATGTTGTTAAAATATTTCTACTGTGAATAATACAGTTCAGACTTTTTGAAAGCAGGTACGAGATGTTTCATTCATTAAGAAAGAATCTTAGGACCAAAAAGTGTATCAACATTGATTAAATTTTGATATGCGACAATACTTGCAACCACAGATGTTTATTTGAAAACTGTTACACTCTGGCATTTTCTTTAGCATTTAGTCTTAAAAATCAATCAGCATTCAAGACACTTCGACACACGCATGCACGCACGCACGCACGCACACACACTCAAGCACACACACACACACACACACACACACACACACACACACACTGACACACACACACACACACACACACACACACAAGTATAAACCAGGCTTCAGTCCTCTGCAGGAAGTTAACGGAGGTTTAAAAGCAGGAAATGCAGCTGAATCTGATCCGCTGTGAGTTTTTGACTTTCATTCTTACCCTCTCTGTTCTTCAGAACAGATGAGTAAGGATATCCCGGACAGTCTGCCTCTGAACTGAAGGTCCTCTGCTCTGTTTCAGCAGAGTTGGTCTTGAAGACTCCATCTCGCATTGCAGCGAAGACCCTGTTAATGTGTGCGTTAATGTTCAGAGCCTGCAGAGCTTGAAGCTTCTCCACAACTGTCTTTTCATACATGTCCTTTTGGGCTTGAAGCTTAGATTGGGGTTCAGTAGGGGGCAGTGGAGCTGGTGGAGAAGACACAGTAGAATAACTTTCCTCTTGACTTAACGTTTGCTGCTCTATTTCAGTCATGTCATTTGCAAAGCTCTTCTGAGTCACAGATATGGATGGAGGTTCAGCAGGGTATGGGAGAGGAGGAGGAGGAGAAACAGCAGCAGAGTCCTCATCAGAGCTTGTCCCCTCCTCAGTTAGAGCCCAGTTAAACTGATCCTGGACTGGAGTGCTGGCTGGAGGATCAACAGTGGAGGTCAGATGAACTGGCTCTTCACAGCTCTGGGATTGAAACATCTCACAAATCTGTCCCACTGCGACTTCAACAATGTCATTCAGCAGTACTGGTGAGAAGGCCTCGATCCTGTCCACCAAGATGTCATAAGGACACGCCACTCTGATCTTTGCGAGGATTGACTGGATCATTTCATCTCTGATGGAGCGGGAGAAGATGGCCTGATGTCTCAAAGTCGTTAGAGTAGAGGAGACCCCGTCCATGACTGCCTTTGTGACCCCAACAGACATTATACTGAGCTGCCGGGAAGGCATGTTTAAGAGGGGTTGTAGAGGTAGCACCCAGAAGCCCTGCAGGACTTTGGGGACAACTTCCAGCACCACCTCTTGTGGACGGAGCAGTCTGGCACTGGGAGCCTCCTTCTGCCTGTGACTCAGGATCTCTGCATAATCTTTAACCACACTGAGGAGTTTAGGATGTCTGTGGGTGAGAGTTTTTTAGATTAAAACACACAGAAACACTAAAATCAAAAACAGTTAAATGTAAAAGTTAATAAAAGTTTAATACATGAAATGTGACTCACTTAAAATAAGGAGGTAAGGCCTCCTGAGAGTTGAGGAGCACCTTTGCTTCATTCTCAACATCCCTCATCTTGTTGTTGACATTCACAGACCAAACCTGAAACAATGAATAAGATACTGAATGCAGTTTTGCCATATTTGGATGATAAATGTAACCATTTACTCAAAAGTTTTCAACAGGTTTTTGTCTTACCAGTTTCATTAGTGGCTTGGCCTCGTCCTCATCCAAACCCTCCAGTTCAAACTCCCAAAAGCTTCAAATAGAAACAACAAAGAATATTTATCTCTTCATCATCCAAGTGATACTAGTTTGACATTAGCAGAGTTTGAGATGTTTCTGTATATCTTAGTTCTGTAACTCACCGTTCTCTAAGATTTCCGGTGCTCTTCTCAAAAATCAAGCTGGTCATGTCTTCAGCAGTCACCTGAGATGGGATCTGATTTTTCTGCTGAAGCTTAAGGAGTCCCACCACCAGGGCAATCTGCAGAAATAAGGAAATAATTTATTTCCAAGCATGATAAGACAGAGTGATTTAGAACTTTTATTTTCTATTTGTGTTGCTAATGAAAGATGGTAGGACTCACCTGAGATTTGTAACTGCGTTCATGCCAGCAGAGCTGCAGAGCTCGGTTGTAGATGGGTGTGTTGAACAGCACCTTTGGAGAGATAAAACAATCTTATATGAAGTTGTAGTCATATAATGGAATAATTTAGATATTTAAAGTCTAAAACCAATTGAAACTCTTTGACATACCATGATGGGTCTGTAGATCCCTCTGCTTCCTTCCAGGAAGGACATTGATATTTTCCTCTGTAAAGGCCACATAAACATAGTTACATGAGCTGTGCTATAACAATACAAAAGAGAAATACAATTCAATCGACTGAATTTTCTAAAAAGCTTGAATAGCTCGCCTAAAGAACAGCCAACACGATCAATGCTACAAGAACAAATGAGCAGAATCAGCTCAGGCGATGATTTTTAAAATCTGGATTTGAATTGAGATTGTTATGGTTACCTGTTTTAAATAAAAACTAGAAACAGCTAAAATGGGCCCAACATAGGAAAAGTAATAGCCAACACAGCTATTATAGCTACATAACTATTTACAACTGAAACTATTGAGACTCTTTAAAATAAAGCTCTATTACTGACCTTACGGGGGTTAGTTTGGAAATAGCTGAGGTTGTCTTTGAAGGTTCCCACTCATCCAGGTTTTGGCAATTCAAGCTTGATCCAAACATCAACTGACTTAAACTCTCTCCTTTAGGCTCCCTCAGTTTTAAACGGATTTGTGGACAGATGTAGAAATGTGGAAGGTTTCAGGATACAGGGACAAAGGAGTATGCAAAAGATGATTGAAGTCAATTAAAAGTCATCGACTAGCTGAGTCGTTAACACTCTCAGTCGTCGATGAGTCGTTGGTGCAAAGGAGTGTCCATTGTTCTGTAGATGTAGACTACAACTAAAGAGAAACACTAATTTTAGTTCAAACTCTCATTAAAAACAATGTTGGATTAGATCCTTAACTGCATTGCCAGGGAAGTAAGACCTATGTATCACAGACTGCATATATAAAACATGGCTGTACTCTCAGTGACGTTGCCCATTTTTTTTCTCAAGTGACATTAAGATGATGGTCCCTGATTTTGAAATTGTGACTCTAATCTAGAAACAGAGAAAGAGGTGAAGTTGAGGCTCTTTCAGTCTACTTGCAAACAGCTACAATGCGCCAAATTGTCAGTCAAATCTGCCACACCCAAAATAATGTGTAACTATGCACAGTTTCAAAAAATGAAGTATAGAAGCAAAAACTATTCCAGTAGTACTACAGGCTTTAAACGTATCTTAATTTGGACTCTTCAGTGGTTTCCTTGGCTTTTTAAAATTATACATTGTTGCAATTCAACTTGTGTCTTTTTTTGTTTTGTGCTAAAGTACAAATCACAGCATCTTTACATCATTATGTCACAGCCTCCTTTTTCGAAAGACATTAACTAACATTAACCAGTTACCGACCTGAGTTCACTTGAAGCAGTTAGGTTAAATGCCTCTTGGACATTCTGGCATATTTGTCAAATATTAGAAACCACTTACAGAAACACATAACTTAAAAACTCAGCACATTAAGGAGAGGGGCTTTCGCTGCTCAGCTGAGGGATTACCATGAAGGCCACCAAACTCCAACAGCAGTATGTGAGATATGAGACCCCCAAAAGTTGTGGATTAGTTATGAGAAGGACAAATACTCCTGGTTAGATGCGCTAGACTAAGTTATCTGAACTAAATGTTGTCAATTTATAGATATTGTCAAGTGATGTTGCGAAGCCATGCACCAGCTCCTCTGCTGATGTAGAATTGGATAGAGACAATGAGTAAAGTTAGCTGTCACTGAAATTGCCAAGTCACTGTATTTCTGCATCTGTCACTACTTGTGAGGTTTCTTGTCTCCTTCCCTCCCTTTTATTCCACTGTTTCCCTTTCTCTGTGTTTGTCTTGTTTGTCTGCTCACCTGGAGATGGACTCAACTCACCTTGCTGCAATCAAGTCTGCTCACCTGCTGCTAATCATCAATCAAGCCATCAGCTCTCTCTGCAGTACTTAAGCCCGGCTCAGTCCTCCACTCATCGTCAGATCGTCTGTTCACCAAGCATGGTATGCAGCTCAGGCCCTCTTGAAATATGTTTTTTTTTTTTTTAATCCAAATTGTCTCTCTCTGTGCCCTGATCTCCAAAGCAACTTTTCAAGAACCAAACGCCCAGCTCCAGAACCACTCACCATCTATAATGCACCCTGGAAACCTGAACGCCACCTGCAAGTTATCTCATTAAGACCCTGTTTTCAAGACTTCATCCGTGCCTCCGTTTTGTCTGCACTGTAGGTCCTACCTGGATTCGTTACACTACTGGCCTACTACTTGAATGCGATGAGTCAGGCTGCTGTTTGATTTGGTTGCTGGTTTGATCACATTTTCACTTCAAAGCTGAGACCACCACTTCTTGGCAATCTCAGCTTGCTTGTTTGCCTCTGCATCAACGTCTGAATGCTTTGTCCCCATTTATCTGAACAACCTGGGTCAAGGAGCTAAATGCCTGGAACAAACATCAAGATGTCAAAGCACCATAAATGTATTTGTCTGCTAAATGAAACCTTGTTTGACTTTATGATATTGTTTCTTTTATTTGATCTGATTCCCTCCTGTGTTTTCCCTAACCTTGTTGTGCTTTCTTTACACTCAAAGCCAGTGTAATATCATCATAACTGAATGGATGGAGTCCATTAGGAAAAAAATAACATTCTTTATTTTGAAGTCATATCTTCCAGAGATACAAAAGACATTAAAAAAACATATATTACAAGCACAGTACAACAGTGTGATAATCTCTAAATATATTAAACCAAAGGCACATGCTTTAATGTACTAAATCTCAGTATTAACATCTTTTTCCTACAATAAGTGCCATGTGGCTGGAACGTTGGAGTCAGTTTTCTGGTCGACAAACATGTGACCAGAAAATGGAAATGTCAGTGAAGTACGTTAAGTGTCTCTGAACCAGACTATGTGTAGACGTCATCTAAATCCAAGTGCTCACTGTGTGCGTCACCAGATTTATCTCTCTCTGTGTGGTCAGAGGTGTTGTCCTCAGCTTTATCAGTGTTTACACTAACAGTCTCTGTGTGGTCAGTATCATGCTGATTGTCTGTAAGACTGACATCTTCTTCTGCATGAGCAGTTAGCGTGTTCTGTTCACTCTGATAATCAGGATCTGTGTTTTCTGAGAGTCTTGTAATGTCCCTTGTGTGTTTACCAGGTATGTGGCTGTATATGCTGTGTGCAGCATCAAAGGAGGAGCTTTTCCCATCTTTTTGATCCTGGTATGTTTGCAGAGTGTCAGAGGAGCTGCTGGAGTCTGTGATGTGCTCCTTCGCCGTGTCAAAGGACTCAGTAAAAATACTGTCACTGTAAGAATGACTGGCCATGGTTTCTGTCTCATAGGCATCAACAAATGCCCCATCTGTATCAGGATGACAACTTTTCTCATCTCCTATCCCGTTAGTGTCTCCTAGAAATGAGTTCTCTTCATGTTTTGCATTTTCAGATGTAAAAGTGCAATTGCTTTTTCTCTCAGCCAAACGTTCTGTACATTCCACATCAGAGTCTGTTTCCCTCTTTTGGCCCGGCTCTGTGGCTGCATCGTCCGCGTTTATCATTCCAACAGCAGCAGCACCTCCCTCTCCAGCCAGAACTCGTTTCAGACTCTGGGCTCTGTCTCTGTAAACTTGGCAGAGCTGAGCGTCGGGCATGTGGTTGCCGTGGATCTCAGCCAGTTTCATGTACACCACGTAAAGAGCCTCAGGGTTAGCCTCGTCCTCAAGAGCCGCGGCCAGAGCCAACTGGAAGTAACCCACTGCATCATAAGCATCCTGGAGAGCACACAAATGAGAATCAGATCAGGTATCATCTAAATTAAACACGTTATCTTTACATTAAAATGCCTGATTTTCATTAACTATGTGTACTGTAGATGTGAAAACTTCAGTGTGTTTACTGGAAGAACACTGCATCTTTTCCTGTCTGCTGTTGTACCTTCAGATTGTGAAGAGTGAGATTGCCCAGTCTGCAGTAGACCTTGGTGTAGTAGCGAGCCTCTGTAGGGTGCTGCAGAATGGGTGGACTGAGGGACAGGGACTTGAGGTAGTAGTTTTCAGCCATCTCATACTGCTGCATTTTATAGTAGACTGTAGCCAGTCGGTGGTAAGCTGTCCTCTCATTCACTTGCATACCTGCAGAAAAACAACAATGACGTCTGCTTAAGCCTTTCTAAAAAAGCAAAAGTCTTATAAAGAAAGTAGGCTTTTAATTTTAATTACAATTTAACAGTGTAAAGTCACAGATTCTTGGATATGCCGTGATTATTCTCTGTACCTGTTTTGCTGGCAGTCTGAACAGCCAGTGTTGCATACTGCAGAGCCTCCTCCTGCTCGTCCAGGTCCATTAACAGCTCAGTCAGTTTACTCAACAAACGAAACTCTGAATGAATGTCCTTGATGCTCCGTGCAAATGGCAGGCTGCCATCCTGAAGCCAAACAAAATTTAGTTGAATAAGTTCAGAAAACAAAAAAACCTTGAAAAGCAACCAGAAATGAGCACAAAGATGTTCAAATGAAAGCACATTAAAGTTATGAGTCTCCTTTAGCATCCACAAAAATGATTTGTATAATTTGTACAAAACTTTAACATTAGAGAGGTAGGTATGTGTCTTTTTTTCATAGATTTCCTTGTATCTAAGTAAAATTAAACTATGTTTATTTTAATTGTTTCCCTCTTACCCTGAAGAAAGGAAGTGAAGCCACTCTGTTCCTGTGGCCTTTAAAGTAGACGTCTCCTGCTTCCTCATAGATGCTCATGGCAAAGTTAGGATCATTCATCCTGAGGGCTGTCTTCACTGCAGCCTATCAATCAGATTAGATCATCAATCAATATTCAATGCACATCCAATGCACATCCAATGGTACAATAAAATTAAAAAACACATATTTTGAAAGTCGATGTAGCCTGGTGGTGACTAAGGGGTTAAATTAATTTAATAATAAATATGGCAGTAAAAAAGCAGGGAAATTAAAGTGAAAGTGAAATTGTTACATTGCATTTGTTAAGAGATAAAAGACACATTAATGAGCTTGCGTGTTGCACTGTTTACGTTTCAGTCGTCAGAAGAACCCTATAGTTAACGAAGCTACTCTACGTTTCCTTAATGTGTAGTTAAGTGATGCGTGAGGGTGTTTTCAAGAAGTTAACGCGAAGTTAAAGAGAAGTCTAGGTCCTACGAACGGGAATGACTCTGGGAACTTTCTGTTGCTGCTTCAGCATGTTTTTCATCTGTGATACCCGACAAGGATTAGCTGTTTCCATTTGAACTACTTGTGTTACCCACTGAATTTCTGCTCCTTGACGAGAGGACTGCTCCAGACAGACTGTGTGAGTACTACCTGTCGGATTTGTGCTTCATGAGTAGAGGAGGGTTTAGCTAAGCTGTTACTTTGCTTCCCTGAACGTTTGTCTCGTGAGAAGAGCATTCCCGGAAACAGTATGTGATGGTTTTTGTTTGTGTCTTGGAGTGACTGTGAGCGTGTGGGGAAACATGTAGGCAAAATAATCGTTTGTTCCTCAATTTGTTATTGTTGTTGTTTTTGCGTGAAGGGTTGTAGTTGTTTATAGTTGTTGCCAAGTGGTGTCCATTTAATTTGATAGAAGTGTACATGTATGTATGTGTATATATCTGTAATAGTTGCCATATTTTATTTTATTTTTACTTATTTTATTTTATTATATTTTACCCTTGTCATTGCTATTATTATTGTTATTATAATTTTTAACTATGTTAGTACATTATTGTATTTCCCTGTCCTGAAGAATTTCCCCCAACGGAGGACAAATAAAGTATATCTTATCTCTTATCTTATCTTATGCTACATTTTAAGGGTACCTACATGACAAAAAAAGTGATATGTTTCTCTGTTGAATGATTATCTAAAGTGTCTAATATTTGTATTTTCACAAAACTTAATGTAAACATTTAAATGTTGCCTTTTAAACCTTCTGGGTTGATTATTAAAGAGTAAATATTGCACTCAGCTTGGTTGAACAGATATTTCTTGTGGTTATAGATTTAGAAAAAAATAATTCACGCTTTTATTTCCTTCCGCCTTGACTACTGCAACTCATTGTACACCTGTCTTAACCAAAAATCAATCCACCGACTTCAGACAGTGCAAAACACAGCAGCCTGGCTTTTAACTAGAACAAAATAATCCCCACATCACCCCAATTTTAGCATCCCTACAATGGCTCCCTGTTGTTTTTACGATCGATTTTAAGATACTTTTAATCACATTTAAAGCACAACATGGACTCGCCCCGCAATACATTTCTGAGCTTTTATCCCCCCATAAACCAGGACGCAGTCTGAGATCCTCTAGCAGTGCTCTGCTTGCTGTATCACGGTCTA
This sequence comes from Notolabrus celidotus, assembly GCF_009762535.1. NCBI lineage: Eukaryota > Metazoa > Chordata > Actinopteri > Labriformes > Labridae > Notolabrus > Notolabrus celidotus. The sequence continues at coordinate 12,758,452 of NC_048279.1, read as the reverse complement.
GACTAAAAACTAAAGGTGACAGGGCCTTCTCTGTCAGAGCCCCTGACTGTGGAACAGCCTGCCAGAAGAGATCAGACTCCCAGAGTCAGTCCCTAATTTTATTTCACTACTCAAGCCCCAACTTTATAGTGAAGCTTTTATTTTGTGAATGTATTTTAATTTTTAACATTTTACCTCTGCTTTTATTGTCAGTTTGCTTTTATTGCCTCTCTCCTTTTATTGTCTGTTGTAATTGTTTTGTAAATTAAGTTAATCCTACACTGGTAAACCTTTTGGTAGCGACCTTTAAAACAAAACCTGTAACCCCATCATTTTCATTAGAGCAATCTCCCACATCCTAGTGAGAGTGGCGAGGTGTTAAATTAACACAACTGAGTTGTTATACTGAATGAAACCTCACAAACTTCACAACAGCCGTATATATTGCAATCTCCTCACCTGCAGGTACATGTCAGCAAGCTCGTCCTCCTGGATGAGGTAATAGATTCGTCCCACCTGCAGCCACGTCTCTGATTCCTCTTCTCTCTTCCCCAGATCTATAGAAATCCTCAGACTCTGTTTAGTGTAGTCCAAAGATTTACGAGATGATCTGCAAACCAAAATTCACAGTTTAAAATTAATATCCGAGTCATGATGAAAAATTTTGAGAGGGAATAAGAGTGTGTGAGACACTGAGACATAAACTAACTTCTCTGTGTTGAGTGAGAGGTAGAGGCTGCTGAGGATTTCCAGATACTCTCCCTCCAGCCTCTTGTCCTTCAGCTCTCTGGACACAGACACACAGTGCTCGTAGTAGACGATACTCTGTCCGTACAGCATTATGTCAGCATACAGCCGACTCAGCACTTTGGCCACCACCATCTGACCTGAGAGAAAATACCCCAGATATGTTACATCTTCCTGAGTACTCTCTGAGACATTTCTGATAATGGACAGGCGTTTAAGTGGGAGCTGATGTTTCCTGTACTTTGGCTGGAGCATTTGCCAACTGTAGTGTATCACAGATGTAATGGAATTTATGAATGAAAAAAAAGTCACAGCACAAATATTTCAGAGAGTTCACAAACAGTTTTATCATTACTTTATGTATCCACAAGTGGCGTTGTGAAGGCCAGTTCTTAACTGTTATGTTTTAGTTCTGCACACCTCATATCTCATATGCTTTAATTTAAAAACTGATAATAAACAAATATATACTCCTCCATTTTTTTATCAGCCACACAAGTTGTTATGAGTAATATTCATACTATTTTAAAGTCATTAAACGTAGTCAACATTTTGAGTCATAGAATAGATGTTTCTTTTGTAGCTCTCATATTACATTATGGCTGGTTGTGGGTTATTTTGTGTGCAAATATTACAAAACTAAATACAACGTTTAGTAATTAAGTTTATTCACTTTTTTTGTCCCAGAGAAGCAGTCAGCTCAGCTTTGCAAATATGTGTAACAGCTTGTTTGGCTCCGTCCGGTACCACAACTGACCTTGTTTTAACAGTGAGGCTTTTGTGTGGATTAAAATAACAGATATGGCATGTTGATATGTGACTGATGATAGGCTAATCTTTCAGCTAAGCGAAACTAAGCTAGGTAGGGATGTATCAGAATCTCACAGCATGACAATATAAAGGTAACAAGTCCACGGTACGGTATTTACTGCGGTTTTCAAAAAAAAAAAAAAAAATCTGAAGACTTGGGAAAAACAATCCTGTTTATACAGCTCTTCAGTAGCTTGTGAAGTCCATCCATCCACAGTGAGTGAGTTGCTCTCTGCTTGCTTGAGGCGGTGTGTGCAACATTAACCTTTGTTTCTTTGTAGGGAGCTGGTTATAGTGTTTGACAAAAGTAGGACTGTGATGGGAATTTAGACTCTGGCTCTAGCATGTTTACTGAATCCTTCATTGTTGACCATATATAATCATTGATACATCTTGTGATCTGCTGAGCTTTGATATCATTATGAGGAAATCAGGCTGTGAACGCTTCCTCTAGAATCTAGGGCCTGGCTAGATGTTTAACATTTTATCTTCTCAAATCTTTTCATGGTGACAATTTGCCCAATGGTTTCTCCTATTACTTGCATTCCTGACGTGCAGGCCACCGCAGTCTTAAAGTGTCAACATAGTGGGGTTTTTATTGTTGATTTTTTGCCGGTCAGCCTTTCTTTTGTCTAATTTCTTGACAAGGAGAAATCCAAATGCTTCTACAAACCATTTGGAAGACTGCTAGAGTATCAACAATTTATTATCATCTTTATGTTCCTCTCTATCTGGCATCTGCCAAGTTTGCTGAGGCAGCGAACAGAGTGCAAGGGATGAAGGGCACTCATAGGAAGATGGTCTCTGTAGTTTCCACTTCCCTAAGCTTGCTCTAATGTGGCTGCTCGAGGTTTCTGCCTGTTAAAAGGAAGTTTGTCCTCACCGCTGTTACTAGCTAAATACTGCAAGGTGCAATGGTAATGGTGGAATTAGGATGAGATAAGACTGAGTCTTATCCTGTCTTGGGGTTGGATCTCTGTTAATAATTTAACATAGAGTATGGTCTAGACCTGCTATGGTTGTAAAAGTGTCTTGAGATAACATTCATTCTAATTTGGCGCTACACAAATAAAGATTAATTGATTAATTGATTGATTGATTGATTGATTGATTGATTGATTGATTGATTGATTGATTGATTGATTGACTGATTGATTGATTGATTGATTGATTGATTGATTGATTGATTGATTGATTGATTGATATTATCACAGATATGGCAAAGCTGACAATACCTTACATTTCATTGCTAAGCTAAGCTAACTGGCTGCAGGTGATAGCTTATCTAACTTCTACAAAGCAAAATGTCATCAATGTGTCATTTTGTACTTACTGTGCAAGTTTCTAGCATGTAGTGCAATAAGTAGCCCCATTTCATAACACGTCCTGATGTCATGACTCCTCCCTCTGTCTTTGTAGCTCCGCCCCAGCCAGAGGTATGTTTGAACATGCTCCTCGTCTGTAGAGCTTTCTCCAAGATCCAGGAAGAGACGCAGGGATCTGTGAATGCACACAACATCACAATGAATGACACTTGGTGAAAAGTTACGACACTTACTGAATAGAAATTTCTCATGTTTTTGCAGGATGAGACATCTTACCTGACCAGGAAGCGTTCTGCTACCAAAGAAGCCCCCGCATCCAGAGCCAAGCAGCCCAGGTTGGCCAGTGCAAGAGCCTGGTTCCTCTGATTTCCACTCTCCCTGGAGATTACCAAGGCCGAGTGGAGATGCCAGCCTGCCTCTTGGATGCAACCCTGCCGTCTTAGACACAGAGCCAAGAGGTTGTGGATCACGCCTCGCTGTGTGGGGCTGTCTGTACCCTGGAGAAACACATATTTCAAATAAGAAACACCAAGAAGAGAGCTGTTTTATCATTCTTCTATAAAAGCTGATGATTTTACAAAATGATTAACATTGTTTCCTCTACCTGGAGTGATGTGAGCAGTGGTTGTAGGACAATTTGGGCTTTCTCAGCCTGGCCTGTCAACACCAGCAGCCACCCAAGTAGCACAGAGGCCTCAAAGCCCTCCTCCTCGTTGATGTGGTCTCCAGTTTCCACAGCTTTCTGAGCACAGTACACTGCTTTATCCAGAGCATCATACTGCTGATAGACTGAAGCCAAGCCCTGACACAGATCCCTCTGAGTCTTCATATTCTCCCCTCGCTCAGCAATAGCCAGAGCCTGCTGAAGGTAAATTACAATCTGAGCAGGGAGCAGGGAGGTTCCTTCTTTCCAGCATGGATTCAGACGTACAGAGTTCTTGATGAACAGCTCAATCCGCTGGAAAGCATCATGAAGGGGGTGATCTTGTCTAGAGTCCAGGCTAAGGGAGGCCAGGGCCAGGTAAGGCATGTATTTACGATGATAAAGCCCGCTCAAGAGCCAGTTAAGATCCAGAGGAACTATAGGAGGCCCCTCGACTCCAGAGATAGTCACTGAGAGAAACTGAAGTCGTTCAACAAAAGGAAGAGCGTCGTCCATCTTCCTGAGGAGCAGGAAGAGGCTGGAGATGAGGTAGCAGACACGAGCCTCCAGGTGTTTGTCCCCCATCACTACAGATCTCCTCAGGAGCAGCTTCAGCAGCTCAAACTCATCTGTGGAGGTGAAGGTGTGGCAGGGGAGGCAGAGGAGCAGGGCACTGGCCTTCTCCAGAGTCTGAGGGAGCTTGTCGATCATTCGCTGCTTCAGGTAAACGGCAGTGAGGTTTGTGTAGAGAGCGATGAGGAACGGAGTGTCAGAGAAGCAGTCCACTTGAACACTGAGGGCCTCCTCATAGTACACACGAGCCTGAGGAGAGGAGGAAACACAGATATCGTCAAATAAATAAAGAAAGAAAGAAAGAACAGAAGCCCACCAACACAAACACCTCACATATTTATACTAGAAATGAAGAACAAACCTGGGAGAACTTCAGCTTTCGTGCACAGAGTCGCCCCAAGAGGAAGCAAGCCCGTCGATGTGCCCAGTGCATCCCCATCCTCTTAGCGCACTCTCTGACGCTCTCCAGATGCCCGGAGAGATCCTCCTCAGCTTTACCACTGAAGGTCAACCACAGGAAGGAGTAGTGCAGGTCGTACAGGGGCAGGAAGTCCTCCTGGAGGAAACAACAAACAAAAGATTTGAGAGGGGTCTCTCAGCAGGCTGTATGTGTACGGAATCAGGACTGACTCAATTGTGCTTATTTTTGTTTGAGCTGTCAAACCTTTAGTTACTTTTGGTGAGGTGGATTGCTTTTGGATTTGTAATTGTGTTTAATTAGCAATTGAAGTTCTGTATGTAAAAGCAGTTACATTTCCAGAAACTTCAAACAGCAGCCAAATCATTCAACTGAAATTATGAAGAAATTCAGATAAACTATTCAAGTCCTGCTTTTGCCCTGTAGTAAGTATCTCTGCTGACCTGGAAGTGTTCCTGGTTTAGCAGGGTCAGTATGGGGTCACTGATCTCCGAGTCCTCCCCCTCCCAGCTGCTGTCCTCCAAGAAGAGTGGTGGGTCTTCCTGGAACTCGTCCAGCTCCCTGAATGTGTCGTCCAACGTGAAAGACAAGCGCTCTCCCTCTTGTGGCAGAGGATTGTGGGAGTGATATATGGACAAGCGGGGATGGGAGTGAGAGACTGAGGTGCGAGGGGAGGAGGTGTAGGGGGGTGTCCCGCCGCTGGCGTCCGACATAACGCTCTGACGGGTGCTTGTGGAGACTTTGTGCCCTGAGAAGAAGACAAAGACAGTCAGTTGTGTTTCAAATTGGAGCAGAGAGGTCAGAGTACAGATTTAGTTTGAAAAATTAACATCTGATTTCTTAATAAATGGGGAGGTATTACCATGTTTTGGCCGATTCTTGATGTACATGAAATCAGTCTGATCTAGTCTGTCTGGAAACACACAAGGTAAATCAATTACAGCTTCAATTTTCCAGATGGAAGTAAAGACAGAAACATTTATTTTTTCAAGAACGACAATTTGTCTGAGAAGCGCAGCACATCGAACCAAACATGACTTATATTTTGTTGTGTCCCCAAGCTGAAAAAGTACAATATCTGTTTATTAGTGTGGTCATTCCATTACCTAGCCTGTACACAGAACTGATGTCAGACGAGAAAAGTCTTTCCAGCAGGCCACTGTCACTTGGCTCTGAGCTGCAGGGGTTGACCTGAGCCAGTCCAGCCCTCTCCTCTTCGGTCAGAAAGACCAATTGTCTGTCTCTGTGTGGACAAAACAAAGGCAGCATTATCTCGTCTGCTGTCTCCTCAGCCTCCTCACCACATCCACCCTGTCCAGACTGTAGAAAACACTAAATCAGATTTCATCAAAGATTATCACGACACTATAAACAAGAGGTGACTCGAGGATATGATCAACATAAGCAGCTTTGACATGAAAAAAAATATGTTGCTCCTTACAAGGGTTTGGCGTCCAGAGGTTTGACATGGGCCTTGTGTACGAAACCAGTGTGACCAGTGGAAGTGTGTGTCCCAATAAACACACCCAGGCCTTGCAGTAGCAGACCCTGAATCTCCACAATATCACCTTGACTTAACTGGAGCTCATCCTGGCCCACTGGACTGTAGTCAACGAGTGCTACACAGGAACCTGTCACTGAGAGCAGCAGAACAGGATGAGTACAGGACAAAGAAGATGGCAAAGTGTAATACTATAGAGCATGTTGATGTATTTTTTTAGTACTCTGCAGAGGAAATGATTTGATATAAAAAGTGCAAAATGTTGAAGTGCACACAGGTTAGTGCAGTGGTTTCCATGTAAGCACATTAGTATTTGATCCACTTTAGCTGTGCACTGCTGTGCTCTGGTATCAGGAGGTGGAGCAGCTTGATGTTATTCTCAGTCTTTGTAGAGAGTGAAACGAGCGATTTTTCGGATGTAATATGTTGATAAATTACATATGGCATTCAGACTAGTTACTACTGCTAGAATTTCCTGACATTAGTGAGGAGCCATTACGTGATCTCATTCATTACACCCAGAAACTAAACCTGAAACGGACCTTAGAACTGAGTGCATGAAAAACTAGAACCTCCACCATACTTATCTGGCAGACACTGAGCAAATTCAACTCAAGTTTTTTTACATCTGATGACTTAGGTCCAATACTGACTCTGCATTAAACTCTGATTTGGTCACTGCGAACTCCTGAGAGAAGAATCTGGCTATCACCCTAAAGGCTAAATGTTTCTTTATATCCACCAGCTCATATTGTAAGCTAACATTGTTTGTCTGTTGGTGCAAAGCGGTCAATTACAGGTTGTTTTTTTTTCTGAACCAGCTGCCAAAATCAACAAGATTAAAGTTGTTAACTAATACAACAAAGTTAGGAGTTAGATAAATAAGTAACAAGCTTAACTATAAGCTGGGGAGCTAACAGGGTTCTGATGGGTCAATCCCTACATCCCTTCTACACTGTCACTTTCCCCCTATGTTTTTTGTCAGTTAATTTTAGCTCTCCTTGATCATATCAGAGGGAGAGTTGATGTAAAGCTAAGCCGAACTAGGTAAATGTAATGATTAACTACATGGTGGACGATGTCAGATTTCTGAGCTGGAATGAAAATAGACATTTTTCTTCATGGCTTGTGAACAAATTTTGCACTTATAGTACTTGACTTGGCCAAGGTACCCAGACAGCCGTTTTTTGTTCATAAATAACTTCATTACAGTTTCTAACATTATTAAAGATCTGGCATAGTTATCACATCCAACTGAAAAAACATGGATAAAACCCCAAAGGTCAGTCTAGTGAGTCATGATGCTCTGCTACATGTGCTGCAGACAGTGCTTAGAGTATTGTTGAGGCAGAGCACATATACATGACACCACTTGTGAAACAAGTTTAAAATGTCTGTGCCTGAGTACAGGACACTGTACAGGATGTTGTGCATGTTATATGCAGAATGTCTTTACCTAAAGAGTGTTCAAACTGTTCCTTTTCTGATGGCGTGCATCCAGTATTGCCTGGATACTTCCTCAGGAACCACCTGACCAAACAGGAAGTAAGGTTAATAAAACTATGGGAACTTGCGTATGAATGTTAAGCATTTCTGCTGCTGCTCTTCTTTTTTGACAACCATTCTCACAAGATAACTTCTTAATCAAACAGTTGCTTTCATAGTACAGAACGGCATCTGTAACAGAAGCGGCTCATTTGAGGAACACAGAATGACTCACTGATAGAAAGGGTAAGGCAGTGGTTGCATGGCGTTGACTGGCACCAGGCCGTGATTTCCTGTAGAGAGCATGGTTCCCTCCCACATATTGTCCTGCCCCGTGTCCCTCACCGTCAGCAAGTCATTCTTTTTAAACGACAGCTGTTCTTCATCATCCTCATGCTCATCACTTCTTGTGAAAAGTGCTTTAGCAAAGAAGGATCCTGCAAAGACATGGGTGTGTTAGCTGAGCTCTTCAACTCCTTATTCACATATGTAAATATACTGTAGGTAAGAATACTAGAAATAAGATGTGTAAGGTGTTTCAGTCAGCGTTTTTATGTTGGTAGAAATCAACACACTTAAGTTTAGTATCAGCAAAATTGCAACAACTAGTGCGCCCTCATTCAGTCCCCGGCAGATGATGGATGTTTTATATTCTGCTCTATTAACTTAATGTAATTCTCATCACTATTTGCCAGCACTGCAGTCCCATTATATAATTCCATGAAGCTTTTTGCCTCTGGGAAATGTTCAGGAGAAAGCAGGAGGCTTTAGCCAGAGGAAATCAATATGCATTCCTGGAGGGAAAGCAGAACATTAGTTTTGCTTTAGCAGATTATTTCTTGATGCATCAGAATTTGGAGCACATTGCACATATTAAGGGAAACACAAGTCTTACTTAGATCACTTGTTGGATTAACTAATTGGGATTTGAGGACAAGAACAGACATCAGTCTGACTTGTAATTATAAGTCTGTAACACTTAAGCTATTAGCTGTGTACAGTAAGGCACATTAGTTCTTCCAATTCAAATAAGAGTCCATCGCTTTCAGTCTTTTGGTAGCATATTCTTAAGGCTTTCAAAGTGTTAATTGGGGTCACTGGAAGTGGATTAAAAGTAATAAGATCAAATGGCAGCTGTAGTCGGGTGCTGTATAATTAAAGTGACAAGATTAAAGACATTTCTGACAATAAGTCCTTCAAATATTCTAACTATTCAAAGAGAAAGAACCCCCACAGATTTTGAGGATGAGAATAAAGTGAATAACTGCAGTCATATGTCTCACTCGGGTTACATAAAATGAAACAGCGCAACATACTGACCCTCCTGTAGTAACAGGCCAAGATAAAGGGTGGCCAGATGTTCCTCGTCCACAGTGACGTTGATCTCCAGGTCACTGAGCAGCTCCGGGTCCAGCCAGACAGACTGATCACACAGGAAGTTTTCCAAGCATCGAGCCACATAACCTTCAACAGAGCACATCCAAATGTTGTAATAATGCTATGCCAGCAACACTGAATCCCTCACATCACCAAAATAGCAAAAACAGAAACAGTAATAAAAAGTGAGACATATGTGTATTTGCTCTCAAGCTTTTAAAGAGGCGTTCTTTGCAAACTCCATAATGAAACAAGTCTCCTTCTGGAGGACTGTGTGGGTGTGGTTGGTCAGATTTTTGTGTACTCTATTGAGAAATGCAGAATCTGAAGGTTCTTGCAGGACTGGATTTTGGTCCTGGTTTCCATTCTAAGTAGTGGTCCAGTAGTCTTGTCCATAAGTTTTTCAAAGGCCTCTGGCTGTATGTAGGAGTCCATGAGGACAGCAAGCGGGGCAGAGGCAATCCATCTTAAAGCAACACCGACTCCCATTGGTTGTCATCTTAGAGCGACCTAGCTTACATTAGTTCTTAAGTTGCAAGTTGGATTTAAGATTAAAGCAATTCTTAGGAATAGATGTCTTGGATGCACTGGAAGCCCCAAAAAGGTGTTAAGCAAAGTCATACTGTACCTCTTTATCACGTGATAGCCAATGGGATTTGAGATTGGGATTTGTGTGACAGGGACCTTACATCTGTGATAACCAGGCAGCGCTGCACCTGTTGTGATTATAGACTGAATAATAAATGGACTTAATATCCGTGACATCACCTATCTATTTCCGAAGCGCTATTTTGAAGCCTATCGTAGGTGGGTGCCATATTGGAAGTGCTGAACTCAACCTAACTTCTGTAGAGCTAGTGTGAGGTAAAGAGGCGGGCTTTGAGCCTCCTCACCAACAGCTTCAGTGTTTCCACCTGTCAATCAAGTCAGAATATCAATTTTTTGTACCAGGCTGTAGACATGTTTATTTCTGTTGTAAAGATCGGCTTTTTGAATTGGTGTGTATGTGGATTCCGGTATTTCGGGGGCCAGCCTCAAGCGGACACTCAAGGAACTGAAGTTTTTAGCACATCTGCATTGGCTTCAATTCTTGCAGCTGGAAGTAGTCGCTTGGTTTTGATTCAAATTCAACTGATTCTAGGTTCTTATTGGTGCCTAAATTACGACACTTTTTCTTACTCACTTCAAACCACTGAGAAGAGCGCAATCTGCAAAAAATAAAGGCCTATTCATGAAGGACCTGATATAGAAAATATTGAAATTTATGAAGTGGGTGTAGTTTCTTACCTAATGCTAGGTAGGTTGAAAACTTCCAGATCTCCTCCACAGTCTTAAATGTGAGTACAAATCTGTCCTTCTCAGCGTGGACAGACACCAGACGTGCTGACAAGTCCTAAAGAAACAAGTCTCATGTATCAGTAACAAAACATTTATACTTCACCACAGACTGTACAATGCATAGTATACCATTACACTGCATCATCCTGTTCCTCACAGCTTAATGCACCTTATGCTTCCTCAAGATACAATATGTTTGAGTGGTGCCTTGTAATGTCTGCACTGTCAGGTCTGACTGTCACTCACTTTAAAGAGTTGGATGACGTCCTGACTGTTGCTCTCCACCACTCGGAGTCGGGTGCGCAGTGCCTCCTGTAGGGCGCGGTCAGGATCCCCACTGGAGCGCCTCCTCCCAGTGAACAACAGCACAATTTCTAGACAAAAGACAAGTAGAATGCTGTGATGAATAACGCCTTAGTGAGTTGCATTGTTTCTCCTCGTGGAATAATATGGACTCAAATCTAATCCAATGCAAATAAGCTTAGAAATACAGATTAGCTCAGAGAGAGGACTTGGCATCCATTGTCTGCCAAAAGTTGCCAGTGAATAAATGGCCAAACGATTTATTACAGTCCTTTAGCTGATCCATCACACTTGCACAAAGTACTTTATGTACTTCTCTGTCTGTAGTCAGAGATTAGAATGATTGAATTTAAACTGAGACTGGAATGAAATGGTCTTTTTTTTTTACAAGAAAAAGAGAGACAACTTTCGGGAGTTCATTAAAGAGTTTCTGAGAGAGCACATATTTCAGTGAGATGCTCTGTGGGCACAACGTTGTCCCTGGAGGTATACCAGAGCTATTACGGCTTCTTATTGGACTCTCAGTGTGGCCTTTTAAATCCATTTGAGAGGAAGAACCTGGGGGAGCGTGATGGATGGAGCTAAACTGCTGAGTGAGTAAAACATTAGTAGACAGGGAATTATGCTTAATTTGTATGCATGAGGAATGCTTCCACGTTTAAAAAGATTACTAGTTCAGACTGGCTAATGTACAAGCTAGATTGACTGTAGAATTATAAATGTGAAGCAATGGAGTAAAGTGAAAGCATCATCAAATCACCTGGAGAGAATTTCTCTCCCAGTGTTATAGTACTCCCTCGAAGGAAGGCCGCTTTCTTCTTCCAGTAGCTGTCAGGCTCCGCCCCTCCTTCACCTGACTCCACCAGAGGACCATCCTCCTCCTCACCTGCCCCTGACAGAGGAAACAAAGTCAGGACAAAAGCTCCTGGATTAAGCTGAGATAGCTATCATTTGTCTGACTCAGCGCCAAATGAGGATTAGACATGATCTTTCTTTACCCATGCTAAGCTAGAGGACTCACTCCAGTGTTGCTTGTGTTTTTAAAACAGTGGAATGTATTGGGTTTTCGGGGTGATAAAAGCAGATGTGTATACGTATGCAGAAAAAAAATTATCTGAAATAGTCAAAGGTTGGTTCAAAACAAGTTGCTTTGACAATGTAAGTCCAAGGCGGTTCTGGATATTTAACTGCGAGAGTGTTAACAGATGACGAAGGTGATGGCAATCTCTGTTTTACCATTTAACGATACACATCTGGGGGCAGTTTGTGATCACATGGTACAGGTTCAACATGAATACGAACACTGGCTTTAAGGCCCTTCTTGTGTGATTACTTCAGATATTTCTTTAGTGATCAGTTGCCTGTTAAATATACCAATGGGTTTATTTAATGTTATAATAAATAATGACAATATGTAAATAACAGCAAACGTTTGATAGGAAACTTAAACTTACAGTGAAGAGTTAAAATGGTTAAAGATGAATATTGCAGGATGAGTCATAGTCAGTGCAGGTTGTTAAAGTTTATAACCTGAATGTAAAGGTGTTCAAAGTTAATGCAGTTAATGCCCCCTGGGAGTTTGTTCCAGCTCCATGGTGCACAGTAATTGAATCCTGTTTCTCCGTGTTTAGTTTTCCCTCTACAGTTAGAAGCTCTCAAGATCTGACAGGCCTAGAGGGTTCATGTGGTCAAAGATGAAGACTGCATAGTATGGCAGATTTGGAGTTTCTATGTAACAGCAGGCCTACTACAAGGTGTGGAAGCACCTTTCAACCATTTATCCATTACTTAAAGCAAACTAGGTATTCAAAAGTTTTGTAACCATATTGCTTACTTATGCTAAATAATTCAACTATTCACTTCGTATGGCTCTTTCACAATTTTAGAAAATACATTGAGCAAACTGTTGATCTAGAATTACTAGCGCAGGCTGTAAAAACATATCTATAACTTGTTGCAATTGATTTTAAATATGAATACATGAAAGTTTCCCTACTAAAAATATTAATGTAAATGCAGTTAAATTGTGCTGGGCTTCCCCTGGCTTGTTCCATTGTGCTGAAAGGATGTCCCAAACACTTCCTCTGCCACGACCACACAGACAGCAGCACAGCGTGCAAACAAGCCCCATGATGTCGTCTATGCTCCAAACTCATAAAGCGTTGGATGACGGCATGATTTCAGACTGAAGAGGATGAATGTTGTCTACCTTGAGTCATGGTGTCATTTCCTGAGAAGTGTTCACCCCCAAGAGTGTAGGGTGGTTCCCTCCAAAGAGCATCCAACTCGGCTGGAGAGATGTCTGTGAAAACGGAAACAAATCAATTTGTCAACCCCAATGTAGAAAAACAAATGTAGTTGGCTTTAAGTGGTTAAAACTTTATTATAACCTTCTCCAAAAGTTTTTATTTAGGTCAGTGCAATTATATTAGTACAAGTTAACATACTAACTTTTCATTTTGAGCAATACACACTTTGCTTTCATAGCAAGAGTTATGATTAGATGAGAAGATTGATACCCCTGTATTTTATGTTTGATGAATAGCTGGAGCTAGTAGCTGCTTAGCTTAACGTTCCAGAAATGAGAGAAACAGCTAGCCTGGCTCTTCTTGCAAGTACGAAACAGGTGTGGAAGCACTTCTAAAGCTCATTTATGAAAACTTTGCAAATGTGGGTCATGTGTCAGACTATTGCTTTGAGTTTTTGACTGACAACCAGCTGAGACTCCACAAAGTTTCAGCTACTAGCTTAGAAAGTGATCTGTTAATAACCAATGATAACAGGTTGTTACTTTATTTTTACTTAGGCTTTTGTTCAGTTTAATCACACTAGTCATACACAACAGGAATTGAGCTGTTGATGTGCTTGTATTACATTGTGGTATGCTAGCTATAGTTTTTTTTTAGCTAGGTTAAGCTAGCTTATTGTCCACCAAAATACGTTTTAGGGCCTGTGTCCACTGACAGTGCTGTGTGCAAATATGCCCTTGTGTCAGTACATTTTTGGTCACGACACTCACAACAGTCTAAGTCATAAATAGTTTAACTTTTGCTGTCACTCTTGTCAATGTCACATCTCCATCACCGTCCAATCAAAATCAAGAAGGGACAAGACTGCTAATATTAACTTTGTAAACAACTGCAGAGGTGAAATAAACCACACTTGATTTTTTTTAAGGTAAAATTTCCATGTCTAAGCTGATACTAATGCTACGACACGATTTCTATCAATTGTTTTCATGTTTACTTTTTTAAATGTATTTTAATAAAAGTAAATATGAGGCATACAGAGCACTTTAAAACACACTCATCACTATGAGAAGAAGGAAAGGTGCCATTAGACAACTTCTGTAACCTGGTTACACGCTGGTGAGAAGCACTCTGATATGAGGTCATGGGCACTGCCAGCACAAAGAATGCTGTTAGTGGACACAGGCCCTTACTCAATGTGGAAATAGTATCAATCCTCTCATCTCCACAAGAAAACAATACAGCATATTTCCCAAAATATTGAAATAGGCTCTTAGGCATGAGGGGAAGTTAATGTCACATAGGGGGGTGGAAGCAGCAGTTTACACTGGGATGACCAAGTTCAAGCAGTTGGTTAGTGAAGGTGTTATCAGGGGGTCTGAGGGAATTCAGACCAGGCACAGACACAACTGCACTGACATCAGAAAAGCCTTCAGGCTCACACAGCTGCCCTGCCCCTGACTCCTTTATTTCCCTGTCGGCACGCTACATGTTTTCAGACACACAGTCAGACACCACTTTAAATCAACAGGGAGAATACTGTGGACCAAACATTAACAAACAAAAAGCAATAATTTGGATTAAAACACGTTTTCCCTTCCATGCCTTGTCAGTGCCGCAACACAACAAAACAGTGTTATCTTGTTGCAAAGCATTTCACAACAACACAATAGGATGCACAACTTAGAAACACAATGCAATATGACATTAGGCCAAAGAGGACAAAAGCCTTTTCTTCCCCATCCTACCACACACAGCACAGTTAGCACCAACAGGACTGCTTAAGTCATCACAAGCATAGTCATGCTGCTACAAAGCAGAAACACACCATGCCCTTTTTACCTTCATGGCTAAGTGTGTTACCCATGTTGTGTCTACACCTACGCTCCTGTCTATCTGAATTTAGCACTCATCTCATGACGGTGCAGTAGTAGTAGTAGTAGAAGTATCACAGAGAACAGGCTCGGACAGACCTGTAAAGGAGGAGAGGCAGACTTTGATGAAGGGTCCACAGCAGTAGGAGCTGAGCAGCGGTCTGCAGCAACAAGACGCCATCTGGCTCAGGAGCCGGCAACTCCCAGAGATCAATGCCATCCCATCAGTTCCCCCCTCAGCCTCTTAAACAACAACTCACTCTCTTCCTCTCTGCTGGACAAGCCCTGTTTCCCTTCCTACTTCTGTAGTCTCTTTCCTGCCTCTCTCACTCTGTCTTTCCACCAGTTACTGTTTACCGGATGGGTCTCACGTGTCTCTCTATTAGCTTTATCTCCTCTTCTTCTTCTTCCTCTCTGTCAGTCTGGGACTGCTCCTGTTTTTAATCCTTCTGTCTCTTGCTGTCTCCATCTCCCTCCTCCCACCACCCTCTCTCTCTCTCTCTCTCTCTCTCTCTCTCTCTCTCTCTCTCTCTCTCTCTCTCTCTCTTCAGTAGCTGCCCAGTCAGTCAGTGAATGCACAAAGCACTCTCTGCGATTGGTATGGCTGTGTGTGGGGGGTTGAAGGCCTCAGTGAAAGTTTCCCTATAGTATGTGTGTGAAAATATGCACAGAATGTGTGCCACAAAGACAATGTTTGTGTCTCATTTGTGTGTGTGTGTGTGTGTGTGTGTGTGTGTGTGTGTGTGTGTGTGTGTGTGTGTGTGTGTGTGTGTGTTGTGTGTTAGTTGCTGTGTGGAGGATGGCTTGCTGAGCCACTGTAATGAATGCCACACAGGGACAGGCTGCAAGGTCAGGAAGAGGGTGGATGAGCGGGGGGTGAGTGGCCCGGTGGCATAGATCGAGGATCATGTTATACACAACACAAAGTTCGACACAGCCCTGCTCTGTGCCATCAGATGGGTAAAGGACAGATAATATGGAATGAACACACACTGATATCATCCTCCTGCACTGAGGTGAGGTCAACATTAAGAACAGAATGAGGATCAGATAGTGGAGATTGAAGAAGTCAAGGTTCTGACTGTTCAAGGTTTCATTATAGACAATGAAAGAAGGGTGTACACATCGGAGAGATCTAAATCAGTGACTATTTGAGAACCATTCTGATCAGAAGAAGAGATTAGCAGGGGTGTGCCTAACGGTGTTTAGGGGTGGCATGGGCCCACCTTCAAGGGAAACCCCTTGTGCCATGTCAAGTTCCCAATCCAATATTGGTTTATCATGTCAGAGGTGGGACCGATGTGAAAATCAACTTTTTGGTTCTGTTCCAACCCTGTGTCAATCTCAAGCTATGTGGAAGAGCAGAATACAGCATCTCCTCGAGTGTCCAACTTGGTGGCTGGCTCAAAAAGCCTGGGAAGCCAACAAACACTCATGTTAAGAGGCCTATATAGCAAAATGAAACATGTTGACAGCCTGTTTGCAACATGTTTTTAATTGAATAGCTAATTACTTAGTTTGGGCACACTGTATGAGTGGTGAGTTTTTAGTTGTTGTTGTTGATTTTTGTAACTCATCCATGTCAAAGACCTTACAGTTAACAGTTTTGCATATATTTGCATAAATTGGGGTATGGCTGAAGTAATAACGCGCAAACCTTTGCTAGAAGCCAAAGGTTTGCATCTGCTTCACCTATTTCTCTCTATCAAAATTGACCTTAAGTAAAGCTGAGTCAGCATTTCTGGCATCATTTGGCTTTACAATGCCTCTTTAGCAACCACCGGATGATGTCACTGAGACTCTGTCCATGTTTTATGCAGTCTTTGATTGCAACAGGCTGCTAGTAGCTGTATTCCATGTGGCACGTACTGTATGTTTGGGTGTTCTTTGGTAGACTGTGGATATGTAGCAGCTTTTTTTTTTTTCCATAAACAACAAAGCTTAACACTCTGTAATATTACTATAATATAAATAACTATAACATCTGTATGTCACTGTAATTTTAGTAGGCAAAGTAAACATCTATTGAGAATACAAAAGGGTAGGCAAAGCTTTTTGTGTTCACATACACACTAAATGCCTCCCCTCCCCACTCTGCATCAATCAGTACCCACTTGGACCCCCCTTGTAAAATGTTTGGACATGCCCCTGGAGGTTGGCAATAATGCTGAAAGGAAGACTAAAGTGTTCACTCTGGCAGCAACAAAATACCCTGCTGATGCTGTATCTTCAAAGTGTGTTTGGTTTGTTGACCCCAATCTGCTGACTGACGTAGCTCAGGAAGGTACATGATCGAAAGATAGAAAACAATTCTTGATAATTATTTCAAGCAGTTCTGACACTATCTGAGCTCATGATTTACTCAGTGAAGAGTTGCTACAGGTGAAGGTATATTATGGGATAGAGATTCAGCAGAATCACAAGATCAAAAGTGTGATACCTGAAGATTCAAATAGCATCACATAGCCTTTAATATAAAAAAAATAATTGCTGTGTAAAATGCTGTGAATCTGAAACAGCACATTCCTCGATGTAACTCAGTTCATTTAGGTGGAAGTGTCAGAGCACTGAGCTTGTACAGTTAAAATAAGGAGAAGTGCGTACTTTGAGTTATCACTTTATACTTAATAGTATTCCCCATAACCATAACTTAATTTATTAAGAGTACAGATATGTGAAGATTAACTTGAACTTTGAATTTTCAGCTTTAATAATTTGTTGGGTTTGAATTGAATAAGAAGCCACTTTATAAACAAAATACTGTAGAGCTCATTCAACCACTCGGTTAGACCTTGTTTTAAATGGATATAAATGGGTTTAAAGGGATATTGCAGAGATATGCACCTCTGTTGATTAAACTAGTTTGTTTGAGAAAAATAGTGACATTATCTTTTTATGACAGCACAGCACACACTATAGACTTAAAGATTCCCTGCACTGCAATGTCTAGTAGCTGTATAAGTCACAACTCCAAAACCCAACTACATTTCCCATTGTGCAACTTAACAGCCTATTTTATGAGTGTGCAGCAAACTGCAAATCTTTTAAACTCTACATGCCAACTTCTGTAATGCTAATATCCTAAAAACTGTATGTCACAAAAGGATGTTCACTTTGTTAGAATCATTTTTTATGGTCACCAAACAATGAAAAAACTCACAAAACTGTGAATACTTTTAAACTGAAAAATGAAGGGCTGCTTAATGACCACTAAGTGCATTAAGGCACACCAACTAATTAGATGTGACCAGCTGAGGACAACAGACTCATAAACTTGCTTCCTCTTTAGCCCCCTGATTGTTCCACTGCTAGGAAACCGAGCAGCTGATATCCTTGTTGCAGACCAAACTCTTCATCTTGTTTATGTGTCAGCTGGATGGTCACCATTGGATCCGTGCGTGTGTGTCCTATGAGGCAGAAAGCTGTAAACAGTCCAAAGGCGTGTCAGAGCATATCCTGATACTCTTTGGACTCCCCCGTTTGTTTCTCATAGTGCAACAGATTCTGTCTAATCTAATAAACACAGGCTGCTCAAGGCTGATATGTTCAGTCACATGCTCGGCCTTTGTTTGCACTAAAAGCTGCATAAAGGGCAGCAGTTGTCTCCAGTGCCATCCTCTTCAAAACATCCAGAAACTGTCAATAAAGAGGAACTTCTGATCCAGTATAAGTCATGTGTCAATGTCCTCTTTACGGAACACCTGTTGATATTTGCTGACAGTACAAGTTATTCCTCCCATGAAAGATCACACACTGCGTTGCTAAAGTCTCATGATGTTACATATGATTAAAAACAAGTAAAGCCACTAACATTAGCATGTGTTGCCTGGAGTGACAGGGGTTGATGAGTCCAATCACCAAATACCATAAATGACCCTTTTCTCCCCACACAGTCTGAAACCACAGCAAAAGCTTGAACTGCAATTGTGACACTCAGCGGTCCATGACAATAGCATTCAGCCTAATGAGAAACATATGGTGTCAGCAGAGTCTGGGTATGCTCAGATTCATGACAAGCAGAGGTTGTTTGGGGTGTTTGTGATTGTGTATGAGTGTGTGTGTACAATCTTGGTTTGTAGAGTTGGAAAATGCGGTGCAGGAGTTAGCAGTGTGAGAGTAATATGAGACAGGGGGTTTGGACTCTAAGTTTAGCATAGCCCCCAGTTAGCTCACTCTCATGCCTGTGTGTCTGGGACAGAG
Source organism: Notolabrus celidotus (assembly GCF_009762535.1). Taxonomy (NCBI): domain Eukaryota; kingdom Metazoa; phylum Chordata; class Actinopteri; order Labriformes; family Labridae; genus Notolabrus; species Notolabrus celidotus. The sequence continues at coordinate 12,739,630 of NC_048279.1, read as the reverse complement.
ATCCCTGCAGGGAGATTCCCACAGTGGTGCATAGCAGCATTTATACAACACTGTGCAGCTATAATTACAGATTTGTAAAGCTTTGTGGATGGATTAGGTTTGTTTTCATGGTCTGGTAACATTTTAATTTAATGAAACTTAAAGAAGAGACAGGAGAAGACTCTAGGTTGTCATGAATAGTTGTGCTTTCTGCTCTTCAGGTGACTTTTACATACATTATCACACAATGAGTGAGCGAAATAAGGAACTGAAATCACTACATGGCAGTAACTGTTCATATATAGCTCCACTGTCTTTCACCTCTTTGCCCGGTGAGCTGATCACAACTTTAAGGTTGTGTGACTACAAAGTACAGCTGAGTTCGACCTGATAAACTAAAAACATGTTTTAAAAAAGCAAAAGAACAACTCTTACCTTTGTGGTGGTTCCAGCTCTCCCCTCTCAATTCATTCCTCATGTGCGTGAAAGAATGAGTGTATCTACATATGTATCTCCCTGTGCATGCATGTGTGTGCTCTCACTGTCTCACCAGTGAGTTGAATCTTATGACAGCTGCTTAAAATGCCGTCACTCTCCAACTGTCATCCCAAAAGCACAGAAGAAGAAAAACAGAAAAAGAAAATGTGTCAGTCAGTGAGTGTGTGCGCCTTTGAGAGCTACAGAGGCTTTCCCAGACAGCATGTCACTGACTGAGGAAGTTTTTGCTGCTGTTAACTCCTCCCATATTTCTTTTGGACAAGGGCACAGCCTACCCCTTCTCTCTCTCTCTCTCTCTCTTTCTCTCTCTCTCTCTCTCTAATTCTCCCTCAGCCTTTTCCCCATACACACACACTTTAACACTGTGTGTCAACACTTGAGCCTTTTAGAGCTTTGAACCAGAGAAAAGAGGTCAGGTAATAATGACATTTTAATCTCTCCTTTAAAAGCTATTAACACTGGATTTTAGAGGACACCTATGCACATTATACGTCTGTTTCCTCATTCTAGAACACCAGTCACACCAGTTTGGTTTGGCTGCGCCCGCTGTCAGGAGATGACAGAACAAATCAGCTGCTCTGAACAATTGCTGAGCCCATACCTCAAAATCACTTTTCCTCATTCCTGAGCATTAGAGCCGTCAAAGCCCTGCCCAAACTCACACCGCCTGCATTCCATAAGGTGTGCTGGAAATGTGAAATATTAACCCTCACATGCTGCATAAACAGGAGAAATAACAGTATCCTCTCTATAACGCTCACCTTTTCATTTTGTGGGTCATGTCTGGTCATATCTGTTTGTGAGGAGATAACGATCCCCGGGCGTGTGTTGCTTTGGGTCCTTGTGTGTGTGTTTTCACCTGCATAGTTAAATATAAACTCTGCGGATGATTGTGTATCCCCAGCCCCCAGTGCACCATGACAAAGTCACCCTGAACACAGAAAATCAGCCCTGTGCTGCACATGTGACCATGCAATCGGCTATGCAAGGCTGCAGGACACACACCATTTACTCTGCTCTGTCTGCAAAAGTATGTGTGTGCCAGAGAAAGAGAGGGAGCGTGGCTATATTGAATAGCAACAAATTGGAAGTAGACAGGAATCGGTGGAGTAAGCAGTGTAGCATTATAATCCGGGACTGTAGTGTGTGTGTGTGTGTGTGTGTGTGTGTGCGTGTGTGTGTGTGCGTGTGTGCGTGTGTGTGTGTGTGTGTGTGTGTGTGTGTGTGTGTGTGTGTGTGTGTGTGTGTGTGTGTCTGTGTGTGTGTGTGGCTGGACAAAGGGCAAGGATTGTGGGGTTTAGTGAAGAATGCAGAATGCAGTACACTGCTGATCTTTGCCAAAGATAGTGGGCGCGTGGCCTGAGAGTGATTGACAAACAAAGATCACTTCACCTCCGATAGGAAAACACTGAACAGATGATTCGGCTAAACATTAAAGCAACAGATCAGAACTGCAAAAAAGAAACATAACATCATGTCTCTGTCATGTGTTCATGTGGCCTCATGAAAAGCAGAACTTGTGCTCTGTGTTGTCGTTATATTCTGCTTTATGTGCTTAAGGAAACTGTTTCTACCAGAAGCGTGACGTCAGCAGCGTACAGGTTTATTCCAGACACATAATAAGGATGTTTGCTTTGATTGTCAATCAGAGGTTACTGGCGCCTTTGCAGGGACAAAAATGTGTTGGCCCTGACGGCCTCCTGCCCTGCTGCCTTCAGTGCACGGGAAGGCCAGCTTCCTGTTTTTCAGCCCCATCATGTTGGAAGACAAAAGCACAACACAGGATTGACACAGCAGCACAATCAGCAGCCGGCACACTTCAGGCCCACAGAGCGCCCACCTACATAGTGTCACACCCCAACCAACACACAAAACACTCATATAAATACACACACCTTGATAAGAACGGCTCATTTAGGTAAATCATTATCCTTCATATCACATCATGCTTTGACCTGAGCCAGATCAGTAAACATACAGTATTAAAGATAAAATCACTGGACTCCAGGTATGTGGGGTGTTCTGTTGAAATTACACTTAAAGCAGCATGGAGAAATCTTGTTAGCACCTGGTTCATGCAGCCTTTAATCCTGCTTCAAAACTGCTGATTGGCAAAACATATGGAAAACTAAGGACTGTTTTTAAATTCTGGGGTTATTTGGTTCAACCATTTGCCCTCTTTATCATCAGCGTGCCCGTGATGAAGGAATTTAACATATTAATCTCTTGTAATTTTAATTCATTTCTCTGCAGTTTTACAAAGCTCCCCTTTGAAACTGGGAACTAGACTGTACTAGGGAATAAAGTAGATTAAAGGACAAAAAGAGAACATCTTGTACAGCCATTAAGCTTCAGAACCAAGGAGTTTTAGATCGGGCAGAGAAGCAGAGAGGGAGAAATAGAGAGAAAATGTGGCGCCTCTCACATCCCGCCATTGTCCAGCTTCCTCCAGGCTTCAGGACCAGGGCTTCCTCGGGACAAGGGACAAGGTGAGCTGTTACTTTAATAAAAACATGACACACACACACACACACAATGCTTTTTAAAATCAGCACTTACATTCACAAACAATGAAATGTCTCAAGCATAACCAAAACTTTTAAGAGAGTGGTTATTAATAATACCTGGCTATAAATTTGCATACTAATACCTTCAAAAGTTCATGTTGCTTCAAGAAAATTTAGCTTTATATCATCTTCTGTTTTCCGGTCTTTTACTGTTATTAAAAATGTACACCTTTTTCTGTGGCATTGATTTCATTTATTTCTATATTTATTTGACAATCTTTATTTGCTTTGTGTGTAATTTCCCCGGACTAATGACTGAAACACCAGATGGATGTTTCACCGTTAGATGGAGATCTTTCCACACAAGATGGCACTGAGAATGCAAACACCCCACTGTGTGAGAGCACACACAGCTCTTTTATCATTCATACAGAGTCAAGTGTTTGATGTTGTATGAGCTGTGATGTCTTACTGCATTACTTCACACGCCAGTTAAGGCAATTACTTTCTTTTCTGCAACAACTCACAGCAGTGTATCTCTGCCAGCAGTTTCACAATTAACCCCTCGTCCTGAACACCAGCTCCAACGTAAATAATCCAATTAACTAATTTGCTTACGTCGATTTTCCAGAAGAGGGCGGTGTCATGACAGTTTTAGCAACAGGCAACAAGTCAGCCAATTCATAAATCCTTTCCAGAGACTCTAAATCAATTGATTGGAAGCGATTGTTTTTAGTTTTATCCAAAGGTTGGTGATCCATTTTGTTCACTCACGTTTTAAATGACATCGCCGTGAGTTTAAAATCGATTTAAAACTATTAAAACATGAAAAATATCTCTACCTCAGTCCAAACCTTGAGTGAAAAATGAATGCAGTCTACTACTTTTAAACATTTACCACTTCTTCCACAGTGATGTAGGCTACAGCATCCCCTGAGCGTTCACAGCAGCTCAGAGTGACGTCGATTAACTCAGATTAAAAAAGGCAGAGTGGTCAAGTCAACGACAGGCAGGCAGAGTCTTACTGGAACTTCCAAGATCGTACTTTCACAATAAAACCTGCATTTTTAAAATGACTGCCTCAAAATTCAAGTGACACTAAATAGGCCCAAGCTACTGGTGCTTTTATACACATTTATAACAGCTACAGTGAGCTATGAGAAAGATTCTGTAGAGTCATTTAGTATATATTTACATCAATGCAGATTTAAGGTGTCAACATATATGACCATATTACTGTTTTGTAGTAATATGACTGCACTATGATGAAAAACAGAACTACTGGCTGTAGTTTTGATATTTCATTGGCTGGAGTTGTCTCAATACACACTCTATTGTGCTTAATCAGCACTAAACATTGCAAGGCCACTGGTTGGGACTTATCTGCATCATGAAATGTGAAAAATGTTAAAACCTTCTGATTAGTGTAGCTGGGAAGCGCATGCCTCACACATTCACTCTGTACATGTCACCCTGTTTAACCCTTTGCTCATTATTTAAAATTTAAAACTTTTTGGAGGAGGATCACACTGTGGGTTCCTCTGGAATGCATTCATTTTAATAACATATAAGGATTTCAAATTGTTAAGCGAGTAATATTAGTAAAGCACATAGCCCTTGGAATCAGCGTAATTTAATGTTAAGTTAATGTTAAGCTAAGACTTTTGATATAGGCCCAAGTGTACTTTTTTAAAGGTTACGTTTTGGAATCTAAGGACTCCTTAGGCCGTTTCTCAAATGTATTCAACCAAATGTATTTACATAAATAGTTTGAGGATCCTTACATTTTCTGTCTGTAGCAGAATTAGTATTATGTAGAATGTATGACAGAATTTAAAAAAAACATACTGGTCACCCTGATTTAGATTATTAATTAATGCCTAGGCACAGAAGGCCCCACGAGTCACAAAAATCACTTCACTTTTATTTTACTTTGAAACTAACAAACAGGAAGTGGTTTGCAATTGCTGCGTTGACGCTGTTTCAGAGGCGCGCGGTGACAGCAGCAGCACACGAGCAGGGAGAGCGCGAGGGAGCTGGAATCAGCGAGGAGCGAAAATGTGAAGGTGGAATCCGACTGAGCAGCATTGTGTTGTGACTGACGCCTGTTTATCTCTGAGAGGGGGAAAAAAACATCACCGTCATTCACACACATAAACTACAGGAGCTTTATTTGGAATTTATTATCACTGGAATTATCCCCGCTGTGATTTTTCTTTTTTTTCCTCCTGTATTTTTTATTTATCTCTGTTCCAGGCTCTGTCCACCTTGTTAGAAATTGACTGGGAGCAGTGTTGCGGAGAGTGAGGAGAGGAGCATCGTTTTGGTTTTCACTGGATCTTCTTTTTATGACACCTTTTGGATGGAGTAAAGTGTTCCGTGTAAAGATTCCCTCTCAGTGTGTGGGATTATTCTCGACGAGGACTCTTTGTTTTAGTTAAGAGCACACTGGGCATCATGAGTTCCAGTGGTAAGTCCTTTCTTGCACGCTTTATCTTTACACTTGACGCACGGAGGACAATACCTATAGATGAGAAGAGGAGAGGGAAGAACTGAAGTACCATCAAACAATAGTTAGTCTGTAATTGATGGCGAAGACAAGAACATTTCTACTAATTAAGGCTGAAATTAATGTTTAACCGATTAAATTGACTTCAACATGATTTTAAATATGTATCAAATGATATTTTCAAGTTAAAACTGTAGGAAAATTAGGAAAACAATGCTTCAGGACAGTGTTTGTCTCTAAGATAGGCTTGAAGCAACTTGAGGATGCGTTTGCTAAATATATCTAGAGGTCAAGGTAGCATTTACCCTGAGTTTGTCCTTACAGGAGCATTTCTCACATTCTTCATTCACATACCAGCTGTTGCTCAGACACTCCCAACGTCTTCATCTCTCCCATCACTCCCCTTTCATCTTCTCCTCTTCTCACTCATCCTCTTTAACTCCACCACAACCACAACTACTCCTGAACTCTCTTGGGGGGACCACCCAGGCTTGCATCTGTCATCCCCATGATAAAAAAAAACTCTACCTGCTTTCTCACACTTTCATTGCAGCAGGGGGAAGAAAGCCTTTAGGGGGGTTTGGAGGTTGTGTGCCCTGTCCGCCAGGCTGGTCTCATGGAGTTTAGTTCAGTGTGTTGCAGCACATGACAAATAAGTCTGATAGCCTGAGGGCTCGTGTCATACATACAGTAGACTCAGGGCTCAGGGGCTGCTATGATGCTAAGCTGACCTTGTCTCAGCTGACTGTGACCCTGATCCTGTGTCAGCTGAATCAGAGCTTTCCCTTTAGGGCTGGCGGGTCAGCTGTGCGCGTGCATGTGAGCATGTGCATGCCACAGCTTTTGTTTACAAGTTGAGACTGGTTGATTCACAAGTCAGACCACTTTTAAAGAAAACACCTCTCTACTCTCCCTCAGCTGTCAGTGCGGCCTGTTAAAGTTGACATGCACCAGGTGCTCTGTGAACTGTAGGTGTCATGTGCTTCCTCCCCTGTCCTCCGTGTCTACAGGAGGAGGAACCGAGTATTACTGCATCATTCATAATCCTGCCTGTCATTGTGTGGCACTCCATTATTCATCCACTGCTCTTAACCCTCTGGTACCGAGCCTTTTGCCTTGAATGCTGTTTCTCTTGTCGTGCTGTGCCGTGCGATGCGTGTCGAGAGTGGTGTCACAGCTCCTCACTGTACAGAGAAATTAGTAGAATTCTTTTGTTAAGCTCGAAAATGCCCTTTCTCAGCTGACAGGGAGGGGGAGGAGCACGTGTGGGGCCAGCATGCAGGGAGCTGTCACAACCCTTTTGTGATTCTATAAAGCATGCGGCCAAACAGGAGTGAGCAGCACAAACACACACATCAACAACATGCCAACCTGTGGTTTGCGTTTGAGAGAACCTGTGTGTGCAATTTGTGTGGCACAGCAGGCGGATGGTGGTGTGACATGTGTCAGTAGTCTGGCTGTAGGCATGAAAACACAGCAGGCTTCAGAGCTGAGGAAAGAACATCTCTTCCTTTCTCTCCTCCTTCCCTCCTCTCTTCCCCTCTCCTCTTATCCCTCCAGTCAGTTAAACATATGCTCCTCTCCTCTCTCGGCACTCTCAAGGTTTTCGGACATGAGTGGGCCTGTTAGGCTGGGCTGTGTGCGCACTGTTTTCCGCTGCATTGGGTGTGATAGCCCAGAGGCCATCGACACACGCGGAGTAATTACACACAGCTCTGACTGTCTGTCTTCATCTTCTGGGCATTATATCTCTCATGGTCACTGGGTTTTGTGTGTGTGTGTGTGTGTGTGTGTGTGTGTGTGTGTGTGTGTGTGTGTGTTTCTGCCTGGCTGGCAGCCGAGTCAGGGCTGTGGGTGGTGTAGCAGGTTAGATGCTGGTGGAACAGACCTTGATTTTTTCCTCAGATACTCTCAGAGAGAAGAACATTTTTTGAGTTTAAAGACCTCGTTCTACAAAACTCCCTCTCAACTGAAATATCAGGCAGTGTCTGAGATAGAGTGTTCAGAGTCTGTGTGTTTCCAGGGAGTGATAAAACACATGTTGATCAATATACTGATCATTGAGCTCAGGGACCTGAGGGATCTACAGAGCCATACATCACAGACAGCACTGACACCTCTTCCCATCCCTCTCTTTCTCTCTGTGTGTAGCAGAGTTCTCGAGGATCAGACTGGATGCATCCTTCTGGTGGCTTAACTTTAAAAAAAGACATTCTGATATAACTTATGAATTAAAGGCAGAATAAGTACAAATAAACTCTGTGAACAAATAGGCAGGCTAATGTTTTAATTGGACAGTAAACATTCAGTTTCATTTTTACTTGCAACAAGGCTGATCAGAGTTTGTTATCATTGGAACATGACCAACCATGGAAGTTGAGTAGCTATATTGTGCGGTATGAATAAGGCTTTTAAAATAAAAAAACATCTATAAATCAATATTTGTGCCAACTTATTGATGTATTTAGCATTGACTGTATGTCCAATGGACAGCGTCACTTCATCTCACCAATTGTGAGCTTTGAAGCCAAAAGATCGCCAAAATTTGCACTGTCAGAGCCAAAGCATGCTCATAAGCAAACTGACTGGATGAGCCTTGGGACTAACATCACACCAAAACATGCATTAAATGTACTAATAAGACGTTGAAGATCCCTCAGGGAGGTACAGTCCATAGCAGGGCACATTTATGTGTTGATTTGAAGCAGACACTTATGGCTTTATAAAGTTCAGTGACTTGTGTTAGTGTTTGTTACATTTTCCCCCCATTGTTTCTTCTCTACTCTGCTAATCCAGTACAGAACGCTGGGGAGCCTGCATTGGTCAACAGAGCTGTTATATTATATCTAAATAATAATAATAATTTAATTTGTATAGCACCTTTTAAAAACAAAGTTTACAAAGGGCTTTCCATAAGCAACAAATACAAACAATGATGGTAAATAATGAAAACATATCAACAGTCAGATATAAGAATAGACATTTCTTAAGATGCTACACAAGATCACTATGAAATAATAAAAACCAGCATAACATAAAAATGACTTGATTTTGATAATAGTTCTTAGTTGATAGAAACAAGACTGGACAACTCTCTTCACCTGTTCATCAAAGGCAAGGTTACTGTCAAAAATCCCTCCTAAGTTCCTGGTGGCTGGCACTACATATGATGATAGGTTAAACTGAAATTTCAGTTTTGTTTTTATTTAGTTGGAGACAGCTTATTGACATCCAGCTTTTTATTACCTTGAGATAGTTTCTGTGGGAGCTGGTGCATTCTGGATGGTTATTATTTAAGGGGATATATAGTTGTGTGTCATCGACGTGACGATGGAATGAGATGTGATGTTGGCGAATTATATCACCTATTGGGAGCATACATAGGGAGAAATGGGGAGAGCCTTGAATTGAGCCCTGGGGTATAGTATAATGTCACATCCTCTCTTTTTAAATAGCAAAAACTAAACTTCTAAGAAATAATAGCGCTTGGACATAAATCAACATAAGAACTAACTGTCATGAACAAGAAATGTTTGATGAAAATCAGTTTGATGTGTGTTTTTATTTTAAACTTTCACTGACTATGAAAGTTTAATGGTGAATAGTGGTGGAGTGGGGGGGTTGTTATGACCAATACTGCAACCAGTCAGCAGGAGGTGCTGCAAATCTCTTGGCTTCAACCTGATCCAAAGTGACATTGTCCATTTTAATACACAGTCTGTGGTGTTTAGTTGGTTGTTGGGTAATAAGTGGGAAAATATGTAGTGAATGGGCAACTATGAAAATTGAAACCCTTGAGGGTGAGACAAAACCCTCTGCTTTACGTCGACTTCTTGCTCACCCTGTCAGGATTCAGATTTACATCATCACCTGTTAACTGCACATGATCCAGGCTAAGCTAAAAGGGTGAAAAATGTTAGCATTACCTGCTAAATAGCAGCATGCTGATATTGTCATTGTGAGCTTATCAATATGTTGACCTCAGCATGAGCCTTCGTGCCTTTTAGAGATATAATGAAATATAAATTGTTTGTATTAAGCCTTTCCTAGAGATGTTTCTAAAGCACTGTTATAGCATCAGTGAGATGAAATGCCACTTTAATTTACAAAGGTCTTAAAGGAAACAGATTGGCTTTACAGTAGATTTAGTGAGTATCCCTGTGAGCTTTGGCATTTGAAGCTGATTGGAAATGCCTCAAGCTGAACTTTTCATAATTCTTTCAAAGGTTGCTTTGAACTGATGGTGGGAATATAAGAATCATCATAAGACACATCCCATGAATATTCATGAAAAGTAGTAATAAAGATACATCTTTGTTCACACCAAACTATGAATGGAAACATTGATCTGATGACCCTCTGACAGGTACTTTCTTTCTTATGCTCCACTTCAAGCAGGGAAAGATATATAAAGGTAAAAAAAACACAAGGCACTGCCAGAGAGAAGACTCTTTTTTTTTTTTTTTTTTTTTTTTTGTTTTGACTTCAGCTATGTTTTTCCTCCTTGGTGGGCGGAGTGGGCCTGGCAGTGGGTACACAGGGAGGGGGGCTGTATCATATATGATTCCTGCTCTTCTGCCTCATCTGGTGAGCAGTCCAAACCAGAGCCAAATACCATTTATCACTCCTGCTGCCAGACGCCTCAGTTCAATAACACAGAGAACAAAGGTGGGAGACAAAGATGCACAGATGCAAACACAGATGCTGAGGATGCACACATGAATATTCAGTTGAGTCCACAGTCAGGTACAACTGGTCTGTATTTACAGGACAACAAAACATTATGCACATTTTTCTAGTTCATTTGCAGCTTTGGCTTGTTTGGTTACATCACTGGTATTCAGATTTATTTCTTTATTGATGAAAGCCTTTATGGAATATAAATTATAGACTTCATTGAAATAAAATGTATTTGCCAGTAATCTTAAAACTTAAAGATCTTAATATGAATAGAAGAAAGGGAAGATGTATTCAGCTTAAGTCTACACATGGTGGTTACATTGCATGTTGCCTCCTCAAGGTTTCTGTCTCTGCGACCTTGGCTTCTGGTGGGATTGAGTGATCATTCAGAGTGTCAGAAGAAGTCTGACCTCTCTCTCTCTCTCTCTCTCTCTCTCTCTCTCTCTCTCTCTCTCTCTCTCTCTCTCTAGAGTGGCTGTATGTTTGTGATAACACTGGACACCATCATCGCTGTGATGGATGCTCCAGGCCAAGGTCCTGACAGAGACGAAGGGTGATAAAGGGAGGGGGGGAGTCAGAGGGACACCTGATCATTGGCAGTATTAGATTGCTTACAGGAAAGGAAGGTTGTTGCTTGGCTGTGACAATGTATCATCAACAAATACATTTGTATAGTCTCTGTTTTTTCACTGTAGTTTCAATACAGTGATTTCTTGAAATTGGCCTCCTGTTGCTCAAAAGCCAAACTACACGGTGTGTATGTAGAGTGGCCTCAGCTCTTTTATAGCATTGCAAGGGTTTGGTAGCTATAGACTGTCATTGCTGAGAAACTTAGTGTGCATTGTTTGATTTCCACTCACTATGTGATCAAAACATGACTTTGAAAGATCATTAGAAGTTTCTCTGATTAATAGAATAGCCGCTAACAATGTGTTTGCAGAGGACAATGCAGTGATTTGCACAGCTTGTAAAGTTAATTGAATACACTGCTAAATTACCAAGCACCTGCACCTCTCAGCTACTGCTAAATGGAGGAGAACACCACCTCTTTATTGTCCCATGCTCTTTGTCTTCTGATATTATCTTCTGCCTTTGCAGGAGTATTTCACTACTTCAGATTGTACAAAGGAGTTTATGAGAGTTTAAGTAAGGCTCTGACTCGAAGTGGAGGGGTCTTGTCTCACCCTGTGGGGATTCTATTTCCCATAGCCAACTGTGATGGGTTCATATCTGCCTGCTGCGGCCAATTTAACATTAACTTGTCCTCATTCAGCTCTCCTTCTTCTCTGAGCTCTGTGGTTGACACCTTTAAAAATAAACGGCAAATGTCACAACTTTTTTTGCTTTACTTATTGTCTGAGACATTGCTGGACAGGATCCATTATGTATATGTCCTTGTTGTTTGGCCTGCTAATTTAGCATGCTAACCGAAGCTAACATTGTAGCCACATTGTTTACAAATATGATGCTAACGGAAACTAACGGTTCAACCTCACCTTACGGTCTATGGTGTCAATAAGCAGAAGCGAAATGTACCAGAACTCTTTTCCGCGGATTGATTTGACATGACGTTGATGAAAGTTAATAACCATCGTCAAGGGGTTCTGACCAATCGGAATCAAGCATCTTACACAGCCGGAGGATCAGTAAGAGAGCCGGATAATAAGCAGACATATAATTAACATATAATTGGCTTAGTGTTACTTGTTTCAAACAAGACACAACTGATGAACATGTTAGCAAAAACCTCACCTACATCCAGTTATGAAGAGAGCTCTGGCTATGCAACAACACATTTCATACATCAATAATTCATCTTGATTAGACATTGTTTTTGTAACGCTCCTCCTTGATTCCTCGCCGTACTCCTCACTCCACTCACTTGTCACTGCTGATCTCCCAGCATTCCTTGTGACTGAGCTCCCAGCATGTTGTTTCCTGGGGCTGTCAGGTCAGGGGCAGAAATAGCAGCAGCTTCTCGGTCCCCAGGGATGCTGTCGGCCTCACTGACCCTGGCCCTGTTCTTATCACCTGTCTACCGGGGGCCATATTCTCCTGGGGCACTGGGCACTGATTTGGAGTCTGTAGATTACATCTGTAGTCTGGTGGCTATCATTAGAAGAATGACTCAAGTCCTCAGCATGGCAGAGGATGGAGGGCTGTTTGAGAGCTTTATAATGGGTTTAGATGGGGACAGCCTGGCTGGGTTCTATGAGAATGAACGCTCTGACACAATTTGATGGAGTTACATAATCATGCTTCAGCCCCTGAGATGATTGCTCACCTGGTTTGTCTCTAGCTTTTTGTATTCTCATTCTAAACAATTAATCTGCACTCTATTCAGCAACACAAACTTTTTGTGAATAAGCAGGAACCTTTTTTATTTACCTGGCCTCTGCCTTGAACAATGAACTCCTGTATAATTAAGCTTATTTTTATACCACTTTGCCAGACTGTTGTGTGTGCCAGAGGTTTGTTTTGGCCTATTTCCAGAGGGTCAGCATTGTAAATAAATGTCCTGTGTGTTTTTCCAGTTGGTCCTGGCTAAAGCTTGCATGTACTGCCATTTGGTCCAATTATCCCTCACTCTCACCTGATGCTGCTAATTTGGTCTGATGACAAAGGTGCTTTCTTTCCCTTGTCAGTCACACAAATGTAAAATAACCTACTTCGAAGGGAGTGTCATTATTTGAACCAGTGGCTGAGCACTTATCAGACAGGGTAGCAGGTCCCAACGGTGCTGCCAGCATTGTGAATGAAAACAATGAACTAACAGAGACTTGAGTGTGGGAGACCGGGAGTGAGAATTAATCATGCTCGCATATTTCTATTGGCCACACTCCTGTCCTGAGAAGGGAAATAAACTAGAGTCATGCATACATTATCTCCTGCACCCATGGATAAATGTATGCCCTCACACTTGCTGGTTCACACGCTGCTGCAGCATACACTATGCATGCTCTGTCGTCAACTTCTAAGCATGCAAACAGTGCTCAGGCTATGAAGCATGCAAGTCTGTTAGACTTTTTAAGTGCTGCGAGTCCTTCGGGATTCATCCGGTGAAATGGAATCAGCAGCTCTGTCACGGCAGCCCATATGCTCCGAAGTGAAGCAGCAAAGTCCTTCAGTGAGCTATTCAGGTAGGCAGAAAGGCCAGCTGGTTAGCCCCCCATTATACCCTCCACAGAGTGTAGGGCCACTCACATGCTCCTTGAGGAAGATGGAGCAAAATGAGAGATAGTGAACCCAGCTGTTCTGGCACAGGCTTTATATTAGGAGGGCGGTCTTCTCTGCTTGTGGATGCAAGATCATCTGTTTATTGCCAGATGGGCCTTTAAAGAGTCTCTAATAGCCTGAGATGTCTTATATGAGTTAATTTTCCTAACTTTTCCAGGATCAAAAGAATTCCTAATTTGTAGTTGTGTTACCTTTACTGCCCTTATTTTTAACCCTCATGTGAGAACCTGTTTCCTGACCATGGGGAATAGCTCTCATGCATTTAGGGGGTTTGACATGTAAGCGAATACAAAACTAGGAAAGGGGATTCCTCCACTTTCTAACCTGATGCAGCAGTGTGTATGTATGTGTGTGTTAATTGTGTGCGTCAGCCTGTATGAGTGTGTGAAAAGTAGAGACAGTGGGAGAGAAAGCCTTGAGCTTACCCAGCTTACATAGGTGTCAGACCTCACAGCTTTAGAACGAGTGTTGACAGAGCTACACACTGATCTTATTGTGTGAACTGCACACAGTGCAGTCTGGAGTCAGTCTGAGACACAGTTCTGGTGACTGATGGCTGCAAACATTTGAGAAACTATTCAATCAGGCAAGGCAGGTTTGATGAACAGAATGCTAATAATTGATATGACTTTGAGATAAAACAATGCTGCAATATCATTAAAGCAGATGAGACTTGTGCTGTATCACCAGAAATCCCATTCGTGATCAGGTTTGTCACTGTCCCATCTATCTGTTTAACAAAAGATAACTTGCTAACAGCTTGAGGCTATCCTGGTTTCAGGCTACATGATCAGCCAGTTATATTTTCATTGGAAACCAGTTCCTGTAATATAATATTCCTTGAGAAATGGTTGCTAAATCATAGCCCAGCTACCAAAACAAGCTAGGCCTATAGTGGGCCTGTGGTGCTGAAGGTTTCTCTGCTTGTCAAGGAATCGTTTGTGGGCCTCTGGTAAAAGAGTTGCACATTTTATCCTCTCCTAAATCAAGAAAACAAGACTAAAAATACTAGGTTAGATAAAGTTGTGTCTGCTTCTGCATTGGCTGTAGAAGTAAGCACGTTTGGCTAACGGAGCAATCCAACCTGGCATTCCTCTTATTATTACTTTTCAGGGTTATAGGTTTTATCAAAACAGGATCCATCCACTCATCTTGCCTGTATATCACTTCATTATAGTGAAATCCAATATTATCACTTCCAGTGTTGCCAGATGGGAAATGTAGAATTATCGTACCAGAGACTCAAAATTATCATATTTTGGGGAAAATTATCGTACATCCGTCATAACCAAAACAACAAGCTTACTGTTGCGCGATATAGTCACTCTGTGTTAATAGCATCCTACAGGCACTCACAGCTTTGTGGCTTCAGTACAGAATGCTCATTCACCGCCCCACATCAGCAGCTATGATCAGCAGCCAGTGTTGCCAACTCCTCAGTGAGGAAAGTAACTATTGGCTGTCCTAAAGGTAGCTAGAAGTCGCTCAACGATGTCATCATTTAATTTGCATGACTTGAGTTGTAATGGATGCTGTAAGAGAGATGAGTAACGTTGAGGGAGAGATAAAAAGAGGTTAAAAACACCCTAAATATGTTTATAGCTACACTGATACATCAACAGTCTGGATGCGGAGGGGTGAACACCTCCTGCTCTGAATGCTGCCTGGAAAGGACTCACAGCAGCATCCACTGCTCGTTGAGTAGAGTAAGAACGATACATGCTTTCATGTCAGTCTCCAAAAGTCTCCATTTAAAACCAGAAAAAGTTGCTAGATTTGTTGCTTGTTGCTTTTCGAAAAAGAGTCGCTAGAGGGGTCTATAAAGTGGCTAAGTTGGCAACACTGAATGCAGCTCCAACTCAGTTGTGTTACACTAATGTGTCCTGACTGAGCTCTCACGGAGGAGCATCATGATTGGGTGTCAATCATACTCTTTGTTCTGAGACAAACGTCACTCGTATCTCATGCCTCAACCAGCTACGATTGGCTGGAAACGTCACGTGGTAGAAAGATACCTTTAGGGTTCACAATAAAATGTCTGGCAGACTGGGGAAGGCCGATTGCAATCACACTTTCACGAAACGGTCAAATTATCATACATTTTGCCATTTTTGGGATTATTGATCGTACATTGTACAGAGGGCCAAATTATCGTACAAATATGATAATTATCGTACGTCTGCCAACACTGATCACTTCTGTCTTGTTTTTTGGTTTGTTCTCCAGGTATCCTAGCTGTTTTTGTAGCATTATGCTAGCCTTACAGCGCTCACCTCCAAAAAGCTATTTTTATGCAGCTTTAACAGAGTCTGACTTGTTAGCTTTAGCCACCGACTTTCAGCAAACTATAACATCACTGTACTTAGTATAGCCCATTACAGATCATTTAAAGCATGGTTTTTAAGACTCAAAACATTAAATATTCAACCAGAGAAAGCATTTCTAAGTCATGCAGGTAACCTCAGTTAGCCGCTTTGAGAAATCTGCCTCCCATTCTGTCATTTCAACTGGCAAAACAAACTTTGAGGAGCTTTTGTTTACTGCTGTGACAATGAACCCATTGTTTCAAGAGGTTATTTAATTCTTGTGAGCTGTTATGTGCAAAAAAACTTGACAACAGTAACTAAGCAGGGCTTAGCAAACAGTCAATTCAGCTTGCAAAAAAGGTCATGTTGATGATTGTATACATTACCAAACTGTGCCTTTTTTGTCTCCTACAGCTTATCACCAAGGATCTTCAAGTGGTGAACGAAGCTCTGGATCAATCCGGTGCCAGCGATGTCGGGAAGCATGCAAAGGAGAGGTGGTTCGAGTCCAAGACACCCACTTTCATGTCAAGTGTTTCACCTGCACCGGTAAGATATAGAAACTTGATCCAATTACAACAACACAGGATGTGTAGCAACAAACAGCTGAAGTTGTTTTACGAAGTCTCTGGGTCATAAATGTTGTGAAATTTAAACAAGATGGGATTCAGATTCCTTGAACAGAATGTGGACAAGTCATCTATCTTGGTCAATGCCCTCAACACTCACACCCACACACACATTCTGACAAATACACACTGCATCCCCCCGCTCATCCATCTCAGAGTGCACATGCTGAGTGCTACTATTAGCCTACGGAGGGGATTGGATCGGATCAGAGACGGTGCCTTGCAGGGGACTTAGGCTCCTGCTAAGGTAGCTTGTTATCGCCCTGCCAACTTGGAGAGGATTTTCCCTCGGTTGTACGCTGCGGTCTAATGAGACTAACTCAACAAGCTTTGCCATGCTACAAGTGAGCACTGCTGACCTACAAAAGATGCAGTGGTGACATAACCTCTTATCCTCCAGCAAAACAAATAAAACGGCATGGCTTTCTCTTTTTAATGGTTTTTGATTTGGTATTTTTTATTAAGTTATGATTTATAGCTTTCTTTGCTCATCCATCTATTTAAAGAAATAGCCCATTCTATATTTTTGAAAGTAAACTAGCCAGCGAAATGTAGATAATTGAACCTAAATAGCTGTAAACTTGTATTTTTATGGCCCAATATGCTTCAGAAACACGCAAAATGGCAAATGTTCAGCTTCAATATATGCTAGAGGCCATTTTCATGACTAAAAAACTTAAAGGGTTTTGATCTGTTGAATGAGATGTTTTATTTTTGCCTCAGCCACATGACAGAACCATCTTATCCAGAAAGAATGACTCAGGGTTTTCTTGAACATGATGCTGATAAGTTAAACTTAGAGTCTTAAAGGCACCATTATGATAGTGCAAATTAAAAGGGAGTTGTTTGTTTATTTGTCATGCTGCTGTTCAGCCTGGAGCGAGCCTGCTCAGTACTTTGTTAATAATGCCATTTTTAGAGCGAGGACAGTCATGAGTTCCTTTTTTCATTTGCAGATGACTTTGGAAAAGTCCCCAGAGGGATTTAGAAGAAATGCGTACATAACAGTCACACCAATTCCTGTAAAATTAAGAATATACCAAATATAATTTACAACACTAATTGATAGAAATGTTGATTATCACAGAATTTAATGGTTTGCAAACCATTTAACCCTATATTCAACTTAAATAAAGTGCAAAGACAGCATATCAGATGTTGAAACTGAAGAAATGATTGTTCTGTCCTTGTGTTTTAATGATATTGTAGCGATAAAGATATCCCCTAACTCTTTGCAATTTCACATCAAGGAACATCATTCTATAATTTTTTAACAATTTGTTCACACATTGCAAAAGCAAGAACAAGAACAAGAGCAAGAGCAAGAGCAAGATTTGGGAGTTGGCCCTCAAATTGTGTTTTTTTAAGCATTATACAACTTTTTCAGAGTTTTAGTGTCCCTGTCAGAACTTAGACCATAATTGGTTGTGATAGTATCAACGAAATGTTAAAAGTTGTGACATTTGCCTAATTCATTTTTCGAAGGCGAGTCACCTGCAACGCCTGGAGAGGAAGGAGAGCTGAATGATGACAGAAATCAGCTATTTCTGTAGAAGTCTTATTCACTATATCTAACATTGTAGTGTCAATGAAAATGTGAATTACAACAAATAATCAGCAGAATGTCTTAATTAGACCATGACTTAAAATGTTTGTTTAATTTTTACTCATCTTGCAAGTAGACCGAGAAGAAAACGTTGCTATGGAAGTAGCCTATTACTGACTGGAATCAGAGGGAACAGGTGGGGCATGTGCCCTACCAGATTTTTTAAATTTGATAATTTATTTTTAATTCCTTTATTGTGTTTTATTACCATCAGTTCTATAGGATCCTCTCATCAAATATAGTATTTCAAGTCAAAGCAAGTCTTCTACTTGTGCTTTATATCATAACTCAAAAGCATCCACCCTACTCCCTGTAATTGGTTTCATCCAAAAGACACTGCATGACATTGTTCCTGGATAGCTGGTAAACACAGACACGCAAGCAACAGGTAACTGTGGGTCACTGTGTTTCTGAGTTTATTAGAGCATCAACCCTTTTTATGAAAACATGTTGACATAAAATGTTATGAGTTAAACATCCTGTCTGGAGAGTTTAGTGCTGTGTGAATGTTATGACAATGATAGTGCTGACAGTTGTTACAATCACAATATTACAGGAGAAAGTTAGCTAACACTAAATTCTACAAGATAATTTGAGGTTGAGATGCAGAGGAGAATATGTTCCTTCTTTAAACAAAGAGCAGAAAGCCCCTGAGGCTGATAATGCAGAGAAGTAGGTTATTTTTAGTGAGATGATATTTAACTGTATGAAATAAATGTGATTTCAGTGACGGGAGAGGACCCAGATAAATTACTTAAGCACACAGTGTAGAGATGTAGATGAATGTTTAACTTTATTTAAATAATAGTACAATGTTATTAACATCAACATATGATGTAACAACAAGAACATTTCCCTTTAATGTAGAATAACTCTCAACAGAATCATATGCATAATATTTTTATTTTATTTTAATTTAACTTAATTTGAGTTTATTTGATTAGGAAAATGCACATTAATCAACATTTCAACAGTATGCCTCAATGTAAATATGCTGGAGTTAGCACAATAGCTAAATTTCATCCGCAGCCCTAAGGCAGGTACTTACATAAAACACAAAGATTTTAAACTACAGGATGTCAGAAGAGTTAATAGGACACTACACAAACTGACTTACAAACACATTTTACATACAAAACGTTTGTGACATTATAAAAACAGGATGGAAGGTGAGGCCAAAGCCCCCGGGAACAGGCATCAAGTGAGAAAACAGATTATTCATGTGTGCATGACTGGTTTGTTTTTAACCAATGTTTAAGTGTTTTTTTTTTAAGGTACCATAGTCCTCAACTCCTTAATGTGAGCTGGTAGTTTGTTCCAGGACTGTGTGCCTCTGACAGACACTACCATTTGGCTGAATTTGGTTTTACGTCTCGGTACATCACAGTCCCCTCTAGTTTGTGCTCTAGTGTTTATCATATTGTGTTGTTTTTTTTTAATAAATTTGAGCAATGATGGAGGGGCGAGCCCATTTAAAACATTAATTTTGAAATTATGATTACACCAGTGTGTTTATCACCTGAGTGTTACAGTTGGAAAAGATGGAGCCAAGTTGAGTTGTTTAGCTCGAGAATGAACTCCACCCAGCTCATTTCATATTTTAAATTATTGATCCAAATTCAAAAAGTTACATGAAGTATCAGATCAATGTGGTAA
Source organism: Notolabrus celidotus (assembly GCF_009762535.1). Classification (NCBI taxonomy): domain Eukaryota; kingdom Metazoa; phylum Chordata; class Actinopteri; order Labriformes; family Labridae; genus Notolabrus; species Notolabrus celidotus. The sequence continues at coordinate 12,720,023 of NC_048279.1, read as the reverse complement.
AGTGAAAACATTATATCCCTCTGAGATGTAGAGAAGCAGAGGAAAATACTAGTAAGAAGTAAGTGAATTGAAATACTAAGTAATTTGTCCCTCAAAACTGCACTTCAATGCATATTAAATGTTCTGTTTTACATTTATCTCTGGTAGTTTTTGTCAGTCTTTTCATCTGATCTATTTTCTGACTTATGCAATTATTTTTAAATCTGGATTTATAATATGCTGGATGATGTATAGTGAGCAGGTGGTTATTCAAGGGTGAGACAAGACCCAGCAGCCTTGCATCAGAGTCCTGCTAACCCTGATGGGATTCAATATCCCTATCCACCTGCTTACTATACACCATCTCTTACATATTCTTGATGTTTTTATTAGATAGATATTATATTACACCAGCTAGACATCATACTCAGACACATTATTGATCCATGTTATATTCTTCGTTAGGTTTAATTTCATGTGTATCTTTATTTACTTAATATTTGACCATATCTATTTAGTTGTTTACAGATTTGTTCCTGGTTATTCTCGTTTGTTCGGTATCTTTCGAGCGTTTTTCTCTGTACATCCTGCTGCCAGCTGTTAGCAACATATAGAGTTTAACATTTTTCAGTACATTGAAACTAAAAAAAGTAAGATAAGTCCACGTCACTGGCGGTTGCTTCCCCCCCCACTTATTTCAGAGAAACTTTTCATATCCTGCCCACTCCTAAAAATGAGTCAGTAAGATGTACATTTTACTGCCCAAACTTTCCCTGGCAATCATTCAAATCTGTGTTTTTACATAAGTCTGGTCTTCAGCAGCTGTTGTTGGGGAAAAAAGCTGAGTTAGTTGTGTGTCGCTGTTTGAGCAGCACAAACGTCTCTCCAGTCTCTAAACTCACTAAAGGGTATTCACTGGGGGCTTGTTGTTTCGTGCTCCAAACATGAAGCCATCACACATATGAAAACACATGTATACAGTGCACACATATGAACATGCACAACCACACATGTGTCTGCACGCTTGCTGTGGTTGTGAGGGGTTGCTGTGGTAACGGTGTGAAGGGGGCACCCAGGCCCTGGTTGGTGGATATTCTCAGCATCTCTATGGTGCTGTTAACCAATCAAGAGGCTCTACTCTGTGCCCCTGAGAAAAAAGGGGGTGAACACAGGAAGCAAGCAGAAAAAAAGAGAAGAAGAGGGGGGATGGGGGTACTGTTTTTGTGTCGCCTAAACATTACATCATCACTTGAGTGTAATACCAATCTGATCCTCACTTACTCCTCTTCCTTTTCATTTCCTCTCTCACTCCGAGCAGCAGTACAGTTAATGGAAAACTGTCATGGATGAGCATCATGTTAAATACACCTATCAGGCAGATCCTCCCTTCTCATGTTCCAGAGAGCTCTCCATGTCCCATGAGGCAGTGGGGCACACTATTGTGCAGCCAGACTCTGCAACATCCCTGCCTGTAATATGCTCTCCTGTACGGGCCTCTGCACAGCCAGCAGTTTTCTAAAGCTTTTATTGTTCATGCATAACCCCCCTTAAACACAAACATGTTGCATGTCCTTTTCAGCTTCACCTACTGTCCTCTATTGTCTGCTATTCCAATCTCTGCTTTTCATTAGCTCCCCTTGTATATTTTCTGAGGCTCAATGGTTACAGGATTTAAGATCGAATTGCTATATTTTCTCCCATCTCTCAGTCGTTTTTTCCACCCTTTGTTTCTTTCCCCCTTTCTTTCCTGATGACAGTCACTCAAGCATGAAATCAATTTCTCATCTGGGACAGGATGACATTGGCATGCAGGGCGTACGATTTGGAGGCTAATGGCTAAACTGTATTATTCCAACGCAGCAGAGTGACAATACGCCACCAGCAGCCAATTGCCTTATCCGTCAAATATGTTTATGAACTCTGACTGAGGCGGGTGTCAACATTTGATTTCATTCTTTGCCGAGAAATTAGCGTGTGTACCCAGGTTATTGACCCTGACCAATGATATTGTCTGCATCTCAGCCCAATCATTCCCACCACAAAACCATGACAGAAAATCTTAGCTACTGCCACATTTTTCCTCCTGCTGCTTTTCTTTTTCTATCATTATTTCTGTCTCCTTTTTTCCTCCAAAGGGCTGACTCTGCCCCATGTAGCAAAACGTACATCCATCCTGTCTGTCACTTTATCCCTCCACATTTTAACAAACCACAATACTATCTGGAAGCTGCCTTATCATAATTCCTCTCTCATGCATTAGTCAGAAGACGATTGGATCACTAATCATGTGCATTTAACCTCTAATCTGAACCCATTATACAGCAGCTGATTATAGCATGAAGGAGCCGCCACGCAATCAGAAGTGTGTGGAAAGTGCTGAAGACAGAAGCCAGCTCACAAATTGATGCATCAACTCCAAACAGAGAGAAGAGCGAGTGTGTGTATGTGTGGATTATGAGGATCCTGTAGCACTTCTGTCTATACTGTAAGGGTGATGTGGTGTTGTATTACCAGCAGACGGGCTGACTCGTGCATACTGGCCTAATGACATAGTGACCACATTTACCCTGCTCCGGAGCGTAATTGGCACTCTTAGATTCCAACAGAAACAGCGGGGCCCGACAGTGGCACGAGTGCAGGGCTAACACACTCATAAATCACATGCAAAAAAGGCTAAATGTGCTTGTGTTTTCCCGTGCAGCCAACACACATAAAAGCACAGGCGCAAATACACAAGCAGCGACAGAGACAGATGCAAACACTCACACATTCGCACATAAACTGCCAGGCTGCTCCCAGTAGTTATTTATTTTCCCTGACAAAACAGATTTTTCTCATAAAATAGTGCAAAAGGGAATAGCAGATTTACCCAGACAGGTCAGATAAATACTTGACTGCTCTGCTAACGCTCAATGTCTAGCCGCTGTTCTCACCAGGGCTCTCGTAAAAAATCCCTGCATCCTTGTAGTTTCCTCTGCAAACCTGTTTCAGTCAGTTCAGCCTCTTCTTGGTTGCCATTAGCCCCCCATCACTCAACCTCTGTGCTAATAACATCAACCCACTGTACTGTGCAGCCGTTCTGCTCTCTGAGGGCGAGAACAAGGCCGAGATGGAGAGACAGACAGTGAAAAGAGGAAGTGAAAGACAAATAGCACTGGGGATAAAGAGAAAAACAAAGAGAGGTTATGAGGAGAAACAGAAAAAGAGACAGCACAAAAAAAAAAAAAAAGTGGGGGGTTACTGGGAAAGGGGAGCTTCCTGTAGCTATAGCAACCACTGGTACGCTAGTCCAATCACCACGCCAATGCCTGGTTGCTAGGGAGAGAATCCGGCAGAGAGGGAAGCGAGCACGGCAGGCAGCGGCGCTTTTCCCCGTCGACTCTCCAGGATCAGGGGTAGATGACAGGGATTATTCCTCCACTTGCCTCTTCGAGGCGTCACCTTCTAAAGGGATTTCCAAACACCGACACACTTATTGTCTCTAAGCGAGTGTACCTGTGAGAAAACAGTGCATCTATGTGTGCTGACTACACTGAGGTGGAGATGCTGAAGTGAGTAAGCTCAGTGAAGGAGTGATTTCTGAATGATAAAGTGCATCATTAGGCAACTACTCCTGCTGTGTTTGAGTACAGTACACATAAATCACTACCTCTATGCAGCTTGATCTCAAAAGAGTATATTCAAGGCTTATTTTGGGTCCCCATTCCTAACATCGTGGTTATCCCTCTGTGATCCTGTTCACGCCTCCTTTCCTCTCAGTTGAGCGTCTTATCAGCTCTCTGAGGGTTAAAAGCTGAAGGCCTCAGCAGCAGGACTGGTCTGCTGGTATGAAGGGACTCCGCTGGGCAACCATCTGTCTCCATCAAGAACCGCAGCCAAATTCTTGGGGAACCCTGTCACTCATGCATGATTTCTCTCTGCTTTAGCCTTTAGCTGTCTTCCTCTCTGTCTCTCTTCTCTTTCCCTTTTTCAAAACCACATCTCCTTCTGTTTTTTGTCTGGGGTAGCCACGCTAGCAGTTTTGATTTTTGGGTTGGAAATGTTGGTTAATGGTTTCAGACTAAAATATCTCAATAACCATTGGACTACATGGACTGCTATGCCGTATGTTGCAGATACTCATGTTCCCCAGAGGATATATCCCGCAGAGTCATTTTCAGTCTACAACTGCCAAGGTGTTGACATTTCTAGTTAGTAGTTACTTGTAAATAACCAAAAAGCTATGTGGGGGATTTTATATGAAACAAATGATATTCAGTGTCCCCATAGAATGGATCACAACGACTTTGATGATGTCTTTCTTAAGTGCCAGCAGCACATCAAAGTTTTCTCTTGGTTGTTTGCCTCCAGCCAGTTGAAAGGTTGGTCCAGAGGAATTCATCTCAACAACTATTGGAGAGCTTGTTGCTGACATCCATGTTCCCCAGAGGATGAATCATTTTGTTTTTATGGAGCTGTTCATTTTTAATTATCATCAGGTCAAAATCAAGTACAAATAGAAAAAAAGCCATCCCGGGTAGGTTTTGTGTCAAAATGCTCTGAAGTTATGTTTACAGTCCTTGTATATTTTTAAAGTACTGGGAGTAAAATGTTAGGTAACTCCTGTGTCTCAATTATACTAAATGATTAATATATATCATTAGGGACGAAGTTTAGTTGTGAGTTGGAAATAATGCATACAACAAGCCCTCTCAGCTCTTTTATTAAAAACTTCAGTAGAGCTTCTTTCTTTGTATCTATCATCCAATTAGCCACTTAATGAACGAGCCTAAAGCACAGTAGCCGTATATCTGAGTGCCTCAGTGTTAGCTAGCCTTTATCTCTTCCCCTAGTTTCATCCACTCTTCTTAATATGGTAACTTTTAGAAATGGCTGTTCACTAATGTTCACCCACTTCTCTATTATTGTACAATATGAATAACATTAACATAAGCCTCATAAGTACTCAACAGTGGTAAAATAATGTTTGCATGCAAGTTGTTTTAGTTCGTTAAAGTTAAATGACGGCATGATAAAGACTACAGGTATACTCTGCAAACAGACTGTTAGCTTTGATGTTATAATTTAGCTTCAAACACCATGCCTGAGAACAGACTCACAAAGCAACCAGTGTGGCTGTAGACTTTTGTTTGCTCCTCTTCCTGTCTTTCTGACCGCCTCCTCTCTCACCCTGTGATTTGGCACGACTTGAGAAAACACATTATTTACTCTTGAAGTGTTTCCTCCTGTCAGAGGGGCTCTGATCCAACAGGACAAGGGGAGGGCAGAGGAGCCTGGGCCCCATGTTGGCAGCACAGATGTGGGGGTGAATAGGTGATTACCTCCCCTGTTGGAACTTGTCACTGCCCCGCTACATACATGCCTCTCTACTAAACTGTGACTGCTGCTTATTATCTTGTAAAAAGACTTGGGAATTAGTTTAATGTAGACCGCAGCAGTGAAACAATAAGAATGTGCAGGAGGTTACTTTGATGTACTGTACAAAGCATGTCCATTTACTTAATGGCACATTATGAAGGCCAATCAGTGGCATAATGAGCTCTAAGGAGAGTCACATTGAGGGAAAAGGGGAAGGTTGCAGACTTGTGAGAAAAAAAAGGTGCAAAATGAGATAAAGTAGAGACCTTGTGCTCAGAGCCACAAAGATTTGGAAGCTGTCTTGAAACGGAAAGACGTGGAAAGAGAAGGGGAGGAGGCAGGGGGTGGTGTCTGCACTATTTTGGGGTTCCGGCTCGGGACGACTTTGAGAAGGGAATTTTAATTGCGTCTGTTGGCTGGAGATAAATACCTAATCATGCAGACCCCCTGTGGGTGCGTAATCAGCGCTGTTCTAATGACCACAGCTGCAGAGACCGGCACATGCTAACCTCTAATCACTAGACTTATGATCTTTAGATGGAAACTTCTTGGGTTGCCAAAAAGCAGAAATATGAATGAGACAAGACGCATCTTCTGGTACCCCTCATTAGAGCCCAATTCACAGAAAAGATCATGAAATTGGCAAACAGATGAAAGAAAGTATTGGATGTAGTTTAGACTTGGAGAGCTGAGTTTGTTGGTTTAGCTAATTGATGATACATTTGATTGTGTCACAGTGACACAAAATAAAGTTACTGTATAAAACTCAACTTCACTTCTTATTTGAAACTACCGTAGACTGTAATTCCCTAAAGGCCATTTATAGGGTAGTAAAACAGACTTGTCTGGTTCTGCTTTGGTCGTGTTGGGCTGCTGTTTTTAAAGGGTGGGTATCCACACTATACAGGGTTGGTTTGAGGCAGTAACCAAAGCCTTTCCTCCAAGAGCCAAGCTAAGCCACACAGCTGTAGAGACACCAACTGTGACCCAACTCCACCTACCATGCCTCCAACTGCAACATGTGGAGGGAAATGTTAAAAGCAACTGGTTAAAGCTGAAATGGGAGAACTTGAAGAGTGGAGGGCACGCTCCTTTTGAAGTCAGCTTCAAAAAAGAAGTGGCTCTTGGAGGAAAGTTGGTGGAATTGTCCCCTTTTAAAGATCTAGTAACTTTCCTAAGGTCTTTTGGGAATCGAAAACCGGGTCCGACTTAGAATTGGTTCGAATTAATCAATTCCATCGGAATTGTACACCTCAAATGTTATCGATTCTTCTTAACAATTCATTTCCCAGCACGACGTCACTTCACGTTGCGGTATGTTGCATTACGTCACACACTCTGCGACGCAGAACTCCTTCAACCACGATTCAAAGTATTTTCCTCCAAGCTCCAGGGGCCACGTCGGGACTCACTTGGCCAAAAATGAGGCACCGAGAGCGTGTAAAATACCTCCGCGATGACCCCGGAGGAAAGGCTTTTTTCCTTTCCAAATTCAAAGTCTTTTCATCCAGGCGGGAGGGGCCATGTCCGCACTTACGCGGCCGAGAATGAGGTCAACGAGAATGAAGATGCACAACATTATTGGGGAAGTCACCTGAAATGTACAAACAAGTTGCCCTATGTGTTGTAAAAGTGTTAATGGTGTGTACAAAGCTTAATGCACTGACTGTAGTTATTGTAATTGTGAATTTTGGGGTTTGATTTCCTGATTGCAGAGTGATTTTGACGTTTTCTCAAAGGGTCAATATGCTACGTTCACAATAATCAAACGAGGCTGTGTTCTCAATAACTACATACGTACTGCACCGTGAGTTTACGTTGGCTGATTACCTAAGTGGCATATACAGCCTCAAGAATACTGGTGAAGTGTGAAATATTGCACAAATTATGATTGAACCTGTAGGTTAAATCAGTGGAAACTTGACTGTCATTTTAAGCTAAGCATTTTAGCCATCACATGAGATTTAAGACTGGTTTAAAGTTAAGATTCCTCACTGAGAACATTTGTTATTAGAGCCACCAGTTCACTTACCAAACAAAACAAAGTGCCACCAGCAACACCACATCACTCAGTCTGGGGACCTGGCTGTCTCTAGGGCAACTGTGGAAGGTTTACGTCTCCTATGGCAACTGAGGAAGGGGGCCGTCCTTTGCGATGATTCCAGCCAATCGTCCAGTCAGAGGAAAACAGTTTGATTAGCCGGAACAGGTGAACCAGCCAGCCAGCCCATCCAATCCAGTCTGAGCAGAGCCGGTCTGCTGGCTGTGATTTGGTCAGGCGTCCGTATGCTAATGAGTGCATTAGGCTAATTGAGCAGATTCCAGTAATTTGAAAATCAATCTGGGTGCAGATTGAAAAGCAAGTTGTTAATAAGAGAGAGAGAGTGACAGAGAGGAGAGGGGGAGAGAGTGGAAGAAAGGAAAACAGAGAAAATTATAGAGCAGATATTCACTTCTATTTAGTTTTGGAAGATTTTAATCATTTTTATCAAATTAATGCAATAGATCATTTTTATATTTTGCTTAGCAGAGAGATGAATAAATGTGGAAATATTTACTCTTTCATTTCGCCTTTCCATGAAGGCATCAGATAGCCTATGATTTGGGTTTCTGGTCAGAGTAAGTCTGGTTTTTAAGGCAGCTGAGACAGTTTTTGAAGCTCTGTGTCGTTTTTCAGCGGTTCTGGAAATGTGGGCAGCACGCACACACGCACACATTTTTGTGGACATATATTTTTAAGTCTTAGTCAAGATCCTTCCTCATGCATCTTCCCTTCTTCTGCACTTTTTCAGCCGCCCTGCCTTGATGCCAATGACCTGTCGCAATGATAAAGTTCCATCATCATATCTCAGCATACACACTGTCCCATTTCATCATCCCAGCTCTGCTCACACACACACATGAACACACACACACAGTGCCATCTCATCTGGGATGGATTTATGTGTTTCCATCCTCCTGTGGGAGCTGAGATTGTTTTGTTTTTAAGTGAGGGCCCATTGATCTTTTATTACACCATTAAGTCAATACGCTGCACTCATAAACAGCTTGAGATTAAATGAGCCCCTTTGAAGGGTTTATGTGCTTGTGTGTGTGTCCATCTGCGTCTGTGTGTCTGTGAACCCTGAGTGTGCCAGCAGCCGGGAAACTGGTGGCTATAAGGAGACAAATCACAGCAACTTCAGACTCTATAGCATGGCCTGGATGAAGGCATTCATCAACAGATTTGAAATGTACTTTTATTTACTTTGGCTAAATCCAGCCTTGTTTTCTGGAGGTGTAGTGTAAGCACGTTTCCAGACATCCCTAATATTGTTGAGGTCATAATAAACTGTTCTTCATGTAGATTATATTTCCAGTTTTTCATGCAGAGATTAGTAAGTGGTTTGGTTTTAGCGTAGGAGCAGTGTATTTTTCAGGTGTATGTTTCCATCTGCTACATTCGGATCAATTACCACTACCAGAACAGAATTTGAGCAGTCGAGAAAAGTAGAGCAGACACAACTTTGGCTTGAGGCTTTCTTTGTTTTGGGATCGACAGTAAGTGTATGCTCTGGAACAAAAATGTGAGCAAAATTGAGTTGTATTATTTAGCACTGAACTTATTTATCTAAGCGTTTTTTGGGCTTGCTACAATGTTTTGATTGTGAGTTTAGTCTAACAGTAAATGATGTGTAAAGCTTTAGATTTAAACATCCTCTTCATGACCACCTTCTTCATCTGAGAATCAGAGAGCTTGTAGAATCTGCTCGCTAACAAAAGCGGAAGTCCAATAATCTTTATCATGTAGGTTTCAAACTTCTATGTTTTCTGTATCATGTAAACATTTAATTAATACTTTTTGCATACACTAAGATATGAGGATCAACGCTTTTGTTGTGTACAAATGTAGATAAATTAAAAAAGTGCAAGCAGCCAATTAGCTTACTTTAGCGTTCACACATTGTACTTTATCTAAAAAGTCGATGTTGTGGACTGCTACTTTAAATCTCTCAGCTCATCATTATGCTCGCAGCTATCACTGTTATCTCTACCGGGCTGTAAGCATGTCCTAATTCTGCTGTTATCTTTGGGTGCATTAAACATTAGGCTCAACAGAGGACGACTTGCTTTGAGTCAGCCCCAAGTGGTTGTTTGAGGAACTGCAGTTAGTGGCACTTCTATGTAAAGGTTGCTACTAGCCCTCCTGGAGTTGCTTCTGGTTGCCTGGTGGCTGGACCTGACCTTAGACTGTATAAATAATGGACGTAGTATCCGTGACGTCACCCATCTGTTCCTGAGCGCTGTTTTGAAGCCAATCGTCGGTGGGAGCCATATTGGAAATGCTGAACTCAACGAAACTTAGTGTGAGGTAAAGAGGAGGGGTTTGAGCCTCCTAGACAACAGCTATGAGGCCTGCCTGTCAGTCAAGTCAGTCATGTCCTTATTTGGGCAAAACTCAACCAAAACAAAAAAATTCAACCCACCGCACAGTGTGTGCCGATAGAGAAATTAGCTATGCAGACCTAAGCCGTTTTTAACCAGGCTGTAAACATGTTTATTAATGCTGCAAATATCGTCTTTTTTGAATTGGTGTGTATGTTGTTTCCGTTGTCTCTGCAGCCAGCCTCAAGCGGCTGCTTGATGAATTGCGGTTTATAACACTTTCACATGGGCTTCATATTTTGAGACCTGAGGCTGCTGCATGGTCCTGACCTGGAAATGATCTGACACTAAACCTCTTGTACAACAGTGACTGAACATAGCAATTAGAGTTTGAACAGCAGCAGGAGCAGGGGAAACAGCTGTCCTGGTGATGAGCAGATCTTAAATAATTTACATTCTATCTGTTATGTGTTTAATTTCTAAAAATTTTGGATTTGAGCAGATTTATTTAACACATTAGCTACAATGTGTCCCGCTGCTTCGGGTTTGCCTGCTTTGCAATAAAACTAGCTCTCATCAAGCAGTTATAGTTTTCCCAAAATGTCAACCTTTTTTGAGTAGAACTGATTGGCTGGTGTGAATTTTATCACCAGCTTAGCTTTTACTTTTAAGTTGAATTTGTGTTACAGTAGCGCTGTGATTCCAGCGCCCATGACAGTCACAGCTGATTGGAATCCCTGGGTCATGGCTTTAATGCCCTAACACAAGTTCAACACTGGTAAAGGTTTACAATGTCTAGGACTGTTTACACCGCATGGGACCCTCATCAACGCCATGTGTCTCATGTCACATCTAGAGATTACAATAACTGTCATTTCTTCCTATTGGATAACCATCCTATTGGTTTCTCTGGTACAAACCAGAGACCGGCAACAACAGTGGCCACACACTCTGTGAAAACCCCTCCCCTCTATACTATTACACCCACTGGAGTTCTCTCTGGTAAATTGCAGAGTGCCGTAGCACATACTGTCTATGTAGGATACAAAATATAAAGACACGCACACACAAATGCACAAACTGAGTATTCACCTTGTGCATACAGGGCTAATGATTTCCTCGTCTTCTCCATTGGTATTTAATAAGTCTGTTGTCGATTTTCTGATGATGCTGGGAACTTGCTGTGTGTTGTTTTGCCTCCTTCTTCACTTTGTTGAACACAAAATGACTTTTCCTCTGATTATATCATTATATTCCCATCAGACCAAATTGGCTTACCACTGTCTGGAGCTGAATAACTTCCCAAGCAGTCATGCGTGAAGACAAACATTCACACATACACACAAACAAGCGCATGTGCACACATAAGCAGGTATAATAGACCGGAAAAAAAAACCTTAATGGAGCAAATATAAAAACAGGACTTTCCAGTCCACTTGTTATTCCATTTGATTCTAACAGTACATGGCAGGAAACAGGAAACACAATGTTATTCTAGAGAATTGAGGCCAAACGCATCATTTCTGCTTTTGTCTGAATCCATCAATGTACAATCAGTAGATCATACTGCATGCATTGGCCCTTTGAGTGTCCAGGTTTTTCACATTCTCTCTCCTGTTTTCTCCTCAGTGTGTAACTGTGATCTGGCGCGATCTGGATTCTTCCAGAAGAAGGGTGAATACATCTGTACAGCAGACTATCAGCGTCTGTACGGGACACGCTGTGACCGCTGTGATACCTTCATCACAGGAGAGGTGGTCTCTGCTCTGGGACGCACATACCACCCCAAGTGCTTTGTCTGCAGTGTCTGCTGGTAAATATGGATACACAAACACATCCATGCAATCTCCTGTGTGTAAAACTGTTTTGTACACATTTTGGGTTGGACAATAAAACAGCAAAATTATTGTTTTGGGGCTGTATTTTGGATCACCTGACAAAATGAAGAACAATATCAGTCTACTGTAAGCAATGTGTGCATTTAGTCTTCTTAAACATCATCAGCCTCACTAGTCAGTACCAGAAACATTAGTTGCTTAAACACATTATTTATATTTGTATTATTGTAGGCCTGAAATGCCAGTTAAATGCAGCAATCTACTACTAGTTGGGGCTGTAGCTCTGGCTAATGGCTACTGCAATGATGCTCTAATGCAGGGGTGTCAAACTCATTTCAGTTCAGGGGCCACATACAGCCCAGCGGTCTAAGTGTGCACCTCATGTACAGAGGCTATGGCCCTCGTCGCAGAAGTCTCGGGTTCGATACCAGCCTCTGCCATTTACTGCATTTCCTCCCCCTCTCTCTGCTCCCCAAATGTTCTGTCTCTCTTCAGCTGTCCTGTTCATTAAAGGCAGAAATGCCCCAAAAAATATAACCTTAAAAAAAAAAAGTGGGTGAACTGTAAAATCATTACATAATAGCCTTTAAAGAAGGACAGGTCCAAATTTTAACACACAGCGTTATGTCTACAGCAAAACAACAGATAGATTATAATAATGAAGAAGGTAAAGTTGACTATTATGGACCCCCCCAGCTCCAACATGAACAGTTTGCTTGCTGGACAGTGTTGTATGCAGGGGTCCAAAAAGTTGATGAATTTCCACTGGGTTATGCAAACTGCAAATATTCTTTTCGCTCACTTTGAGAAAAAAAAGTCCTGGAGTGCCATTCAGGTGCACTCAGTCAGCTGTTTGATTGTAGGACAAATTTGAAATAGTAGTTACTTTAATTGAAAAATTGCAGTTGATGACCTCTCTGTAATTTGTTTTGAACCGCGGGCCATATGTTTGACACCCCTGCTCTAATACCATAATGCTTGGGTGCTGGTTTGGCCTCGTGGTTGAATCATGCGCCCCATGTGCAAAGGCTGTAGTCCTCAATGCAGGCAGCCTAGATTCAATTAAATTCAAACCTGTGGCCTTTTACCAACCGATAAAGCTATTTTCACTTGTTGTGATTGAGCTGAACTTAATCACCTTCAGGAAATACAGATATTTTCTGCTCATGAGTCATGGTTTAATGGTTCTACTTGGACATCACATGCTTTCTGAAGTAGAGACTCTCTGTTCAGCTCTATTTGGGTGACCACCAACTTCTGATGAAGCTTCTGACTGCTTCACTTCATCACTCACAAGTCTGGAACTTTGTCGTACTGCTTGGTGCTCGACAGCTAGCCTATCATGGGTCTGTCAGGGACTTTTGCCATGACTGAAAACAGGGTTAATTGGTACAGTTGGAGTGAAGTGATACAGCAACATCACTCTCTTGCATATCCAATCACTTAAAAGCCCCTTTTATGACTCTATCCATCTTGAATCTGTATTAATTGGTAGTCGTACCAATATTTGATGATGCACAAAGGTTTTAATCCAACAGTAAAAGAAGCCTTTGAAAAAAAACCTTATTAAAGAAGAGGGAGCAAAAACAGTGATCCACCGTGGAGTCACATTACTGAATGAGAGATACATGAATGTTCCCTTTCTTTGCCATGAGTCACTGTTTTCTGCCCCATGAGCACGTTATCCCTCTTCAAATGGTGCTACCTAAGTTACATCTTCAAAATAAGAAATTCAAATAGGTGATTCATTCCTGTATAGTGGGTGTATTAATGCAAGATATACAGCCCATGAATCAGTGTTTCCTGAGGTCTTGGATGTCAATAGCAGTCTGATTAAAGCTCAGGCAGTCTGTCGTTTTGCTTAGTCGGAACACGATTCTAAAAAGAAAGCTGACCTGGTGTTTCACTCTGTTAGGTTTTTGTAGAAGTAGGCCATCTCTCTTTTGACCTCCATCACTTTTCATGTTAAGCTCCTCCTGAATGAACTAAGAGTCAGCATCCCCTGTCGGCTCCTTTCCCTCTCTTTTTATTTCCCCATTTTTGTCTCCTCTCTGCCTTTTGTGCTGCATCTGTTACAGCACCTCTTGCATTTTCATCCTTAATATGTGGGAACAAGTGTCTCTATTTTCCTCTTCCTCCTTCTTCTCCACCTAATTTTTTTCTTTTTGACTTGTTCTAAGGTTTAAACACAAGCATGTCTTTCCTCATGAAAGAGAGCAGTGTTTGTTTGTGTTATATCGTCTTCACTTTGGCTAATAAACAAGCAGTCATACCAAGAAGCCAAGGGGCAAAAAAAACTGAACCGACACCAACTGGCCAGAGACAGCCAGTGGAGCAGTCCTGGCAGTGATAGGGATGTCTCTCTGTGTGTGTATTTATGTGTGTGTTTGTGTGTGTGTCAGTGCATGTGGAGTCAACCAGAAGAGACAGCAAGAAGCCGAAGGGTGAATCTCTTCCTCCCTGCTCCGTCTGCCCTCTGTCACATTGCTTACAGTCCTTCCTTTTACCTCCTCTGCTTCTCCCCTCCTGTTTGTCCAACCCCCTCCTCCTCCTCCTCATCATCTGTCTTCTCCTCCTCATCATCATCATTACTGCCATCATCTTTCTTTCCTCTCTTAATCATCATTCGCATCACATCATCTTCCGTTGCGTCTTCATCATCGTCTGTCTTTCTCTTGTCATCCTAATGAAGGCAGATTGCAACTTACCAGGGCCAGATTTTTTTTTTTTTAAATAGCGGTGATCAAAGCAGGAGGGTGCACCGCTAAAGCCAGAAATAGCTTTTACTTCTGTGGCCAGTTTTTTACCCAAAAAAAAGGAAGGAGGGGAAGAAAAAACATGCATTAAATATGTAAACACGGTTAAATTTTTAAAGCGCTGAGAAAGGCTGACAAGGCAAGAGTGTCTTGAGGGAGAGAGCAACACACAGGTAAAGACAAGGTCAAGATAACATACTCTTCTCCAGCGTTTCCTGTGCTTAAAATGTGCTGCACACTGGGGAAGCTTTGGTTATACATGTGAAAGATTTATCTCATCATGCCTGAAAGTGGACACGGATACAAACCTCGAGAATAAGCTTCATACATCTAATTACACCTCTGTTTGATGCTCTGTCCAGCCAGTTGGTTCAATAAGAAATGAAACATGTCAGAAGTTAAATTACGATAAAAACACTGACTAAATAATGCTTCTTATCAGTTTTCTTATAGGTTCGGTCTTATCTGTATTTACAGATTTTATTACAAACCTTCCTGTGTATAATTCAAAAGTTGAAACGTCACTGATGGCACATCTTCCTTCCTCACTTGTTCTTCCATTCTGTTTTATGTATGGATAAAGTCTCTTTTAAATAATACAAAAGCACAAAGGAACATTCCTAGAATGCTGTATGTGCCATTTCCACACACACACACCACACACACACACACACACACACACACACACACACACACACACACACACACACACACACACACACACACACACACATCCAGGGAGAAACACTTCCACACAAGTCCTCTTACCTCCCTAAAAACACACTTTCCCATCCTCACAACCTCCACACCTGTGTGTGTATATAACACACAAACCTCTATTCTGCTTGGGTTTGTACATCCAAGTGCGCACATGGATGCTCTGCACTCCTGTGTGCTGACTGCGAGCTCTGCCGGAGACTCTAGCCTCCCTTTGGGTCTTGGCTCCGGCTCCAGGCCTCGGTGGGGGAGTAAAAGGATTACTGCCGTCTATGTCTTTTTAAACAGCCTTCCCTAAGCCTTTTAGCTTCCCATTCATTCTCACATCCTCCTCAGTCATAAAAATCAATCCCTGTCTTTGAAAAAAAAAATACTATAAAAGAGGAGAGAGACAAAATTGTGCAAATATGAAACTATAAAATTAAATTTTGTTGTGTTTGCTGTCATGTGCTCAGCAGTCAGTTTTTGTCAAACTCAGAGAGCTTATAAAAATGTTGAAAGCTGATGTTTAGGATTCTTCAAGTTTAGCTTTGTGGCTGTTGTCATGGTAATTTTTGGAGCCGAAAGTGACAAATAGAAATGTAATGACACGCTCAATTCTCGATTCACTACAATTCTTAATTCTTCTTCCTTTTTTATCTTTAATTTCTTTAAATAAATTATTTGCATGCAGTTTTTGTTATTGTTGTTTCTTATTTTTTACATTCCTGATTTGAAACAAGAAGGTGCATTCTCTGCTGCTAAACCACATACTGACATGCTACATACTCAAACAGTATGTGTCTACATACTGCCTTCTAACTTCATGGTTACTATGCTGTTTGCAAAATCCTAATGCACATTATCCCCACATCACATGACTTCACTTCATTTAGAGCTACGATTGCTAAGCTAGCACACCTGTCAGGCCATATATAGAATTCACCAACAACATTCACACTTTTGTTACATATACAGCTACTTAGTTGTTTATGTAAATATTTAACCTCATATAAAACATATTTCTTAGATTGGTATGCTGTTTTTTTTCTGGCTAATTAGCTCTGCTAACGTGTAGCTTGTAGAGCCATAATGCAACTTTGGTGCAACTGAGTTTGACTAGTGAGATTATGTCTCAAACAAAAAAAATCTGGCAAATCTGTTATACTTAGTAGTATGATAAAAAAAATAAAAAATAAAATAAAAGTATGATAAATTTGGATGCAGCCTTCTTTAACCCACTTCTGTCAGGTCTTTGTGCCTCTTATCAGCTACTGACGCAAGAGACGTAATGACGTCATACAAGGGAAGCCAAAAGCTAACAGCACCCCTGCTGTTAAAAAGAGTATCACAATTAATCCCATCATATCACTGATTTGAACTGTCCTGTATATGCACATCCCTAGTGTCCATATCTGGAGAAAAGGGTGAAGCTCAGGAGTAGTGCGGAGTCATGCAGAAGTCTATGCTAGGCTAATGATTTAGCTAGCTAACTTAATAGTTTACTACAGTGTTTACAGACAGACAGAGGCTATATTTGTTGTTATTGCTGACCATAGTTGTTAGGACTAAAATAACTGTGAAAGTGGCTTATTCAAGCAAAGGTGACACCAATCAGAGAGGTAATTCAGCACCCACCTTTCACTCATTATCAGTCAGGCTCTCAGTTATGTGTGTTTTTAAGCCTTTTTATAACTTATACAAGTGATTTATGCAATGAATTCAACCGTTTAACAGCTGTACCAAGCTCTAAACATGTTTAATTGGAGTGTAAAGTTGGGCATATTTAACACAAGCTGTGACATGGGGGCAACGGGCGTGCAGGGAGTAGACTCTAGCAGACTGAGGTGGGCGTACTGGCTGAGAGGGAAAGTGGCTCTCAGGATCAGTATGCACTCCACACAGTCTCACTAATAAGTTTTTGTTCTCAATGAGCGAGCCAGTTTGCCTTTAAGAAGCCTGAGGCAGCGTCACATTATCGGCTCTTTAATCACAGAGCAGCCAGGTGCTCCTGCAACAAACAACGTCCTATTAACCTGCAGCAGCAAGTGTTTGGAAGCGTACTTTCAGGTTCACAGAGGACGTCGGACTGCATTTAGCTTGTGAGGATGGGATTATGGCCTGTCTGTCACCCAATCATGTTTCCGCCAGCACCCATTTGTTATTACACTGTGTACACTTGGATGTGATGTAAACACACAGGATGACTGCCGGCATTGTAATCTCCTATTGTGCGCTTGTTTTTTGACTCTCTCTCCCTGTCTGTATGTTATTTATTTCCCCCTCAGTAAACCCTTCCCCATCGGAGACAGAGTGACGTTCAGCGGAAAGGACTGCGTGTGCCAGCACTGTTCTCACACACTCGTCAAGCCAAATGAACCCATCAAGATCCACGGGCCCAGCCGTAAGTTTTCCATCCTTCATCCTCCGCCTGATATTTTTAGGGCCACCACAGTTCTCCATGTCTAATGTGATGTCTCCATGAGGCCTATTAAGCTCATTTAGCCAATGAAGTGTCTGTCAAATCACTGATCCGACCTGTTGCACTGATCTGCCAGCTGAGGATTACGCAACACAAACAGGCACATAATTCATTCATTACTGTCAACATGCAGAGAATAGATTATTTTATCTGCTGACTGCACATCTGGTCACAGACTCCAGCATGAGCACACAAACCTTTCACAAATGCACTACATAGTTGCTTAACATGAGTAAAAGCTGACCTGAATATCCTGTGTAATTACCCTAGGCCTCCTTTCTCAGTATAATGCAGGATCTATGATCCCCTTCCAGAGCAATAGTGATTGATAGTAAATCATTTTTTTAAGTGTGGCGCACAGACAGCCGACTGCTGCTCACTGGCCGTGCAGTGATAACAGATGCTGGAGAGGCAGTGAGTAACTGTCTTCCCCAGATCGCTCCATTCAGGAGAATAAAACCCAAACAGCTCCCCAGGTACATGTTCATCACTTTGTCTTATGAAGAGGCAGTCTATGAGACGGCACACGGAGTGCAAACACTTAATGTTATGCACTTCCTTTTACACACTGTTCCTACATAATTTTTATGGGTAAGAATGCAAATATGCTCTGAGTGGAGACTTGTTTTTATAGACAGTAAAAAGTGATGACTTTGGGGGGCTGAGAGCAGGCTTTGGATGACTTAGTGGAAAGTATTATCAGTTGGTGTTTGACGAAGCTTCTCCCCTGATAAAGACAGTTTTACAACCTCAATCAAGAGATTCTCCTTAAAGAAACAGTACCACATTTTGGTCACATTCTTATTATTTTTATTGCCAAGTAAGACTGCTAGCATAGCTTAGCTTTATTGCTAGCTTGGTTTGAAAAAATACATATAGTTACTTCCTTACAAATGGTACAAAATAGATGATATGTATTCATGACTAAATCTTAGAGGTGCTGGTAGGTTCATTTGGTTACCAACAGTAAAAATCAAAGTATCTGTTTTCATATATTTATAGTAATGATGCTTCACTAAGCTAACTCTGGCCTCGTAATGAATGGAAAGATGATGATCATCAGTTCATTAGTAAAGCTCATAAGATAATTCACAGTTACAGTTACAAAGCTACTGCCACAAAGGTTGAAATTTTAAACATCCATCCATTATCTTTACCTCTTATCCCATTTGGGGCCGCGGTGGGTTGGAGCCAGCATTCACTGGGCGAGAGGCAGGGTACACCCTGGACAGGTTGTCAGTCTATCGCAGGGCTAACATGTACAGACAAACAACCATTCATTCACACAGCTATGTAGAGCCACCAATTCACCTGATGAGCATGTTTCTGGGTGGAGAGAATATTCACCAAGAACCCTCTTACTGTGAATTAACAGGGCAAACCACTGCACAACTGCCAGGCCCTATTTTAAACATTTAACTCATAATTCTTTCCCCCAAGTGACTCAATATAAATTATACTTTGCTTCTAACAGCTGATTAAATCAAATGCTGTGAAATCATGTTACTGGAAATGAAAAACCCTGCAGAAGAATCCCTCTCTCTGTTAATCAGTGTTGTTACAACCACACCTTAACTATCTTGTCACAAGCTCTGTTACGTCTTCCTCAGATGGACTTATACTGTTTTTCTTTGGTTGCTAAAATAAGAAGTATATCATGACTCAGAGGAAAGTCAGCTGTGTGGAGAAACGGTCTGGGGTTGAAATCCTTGCTGTATAGACTCAGCACTATCACCCCAGAATGACAGTTGAGATTTATTTAGACTGCAGAAACCCAACTCAGTACACTGCAGTTTCTCTTTACTGCAAAACACAGTTTGTCTTGGCTGACAGGGCTGAGTGAAGTCCTCCCTCGTGTCTGCAGGCTTCTCTCAGGGGCAGCAGACCGGGTCAGAAAAGGTTAAGATAAGCCAAACATCTTCCAAATGAAAACAAATGGAGCGCTGACCTTTTCCAGCATTTTGGCACTCTGCTGCCATGCATCATTTGAAGCCTCTGCACTGTCCTGCTTCTCATTGCTGGTCAATAACGCCTGCTGGGGCATCTGAGTGAGGAAAGTGGAACGCACAGTCTGCTTGTATACAGCTTGTGAGAGAAAAGCAGACAGAGAGAGATTCATACATGCCTCATGTGAGGGGGATTTTATGCAACTGTTAGAGCCCTCAGGCTGTTACAGTGGTACTTGCTTCCTGCCTGCATTCAATCATGTTTAACAGTGCTTACAGTTGAGAGAACAAGCCTCACAGCACTGCAATATCCCGCAGTAGTGTGGCTATTGATTAAGGTGGTGGCTGTAACACAAGGGTGGAATTCACTCTTAGGAGGACTTTAAAGATTTACTGTAAACCCTCATCTCACTATGTCTCTCTCGTTCTCCTCCCTGCTCCTCTACATTTCCTTTTTGTCTGTCTGCATCTTCCCCTCTTCCTTTCTCTTTGCCTATTCATTCATTTTCTTCTACATGTAATTATTTTATTCTTCAGATTGTGCTGGATGTGGAGCTGAGATTAAGCAGGGGCAGTCTCTTCTAGCGTTGGAGAAACAGTGGCACGTCAGCTGCTTCAGATGTCGGACCTGCAACATGGTCCTCACAGGAGAGTACATTAGCAAGTGAGTGTGTGAACACAAACACTGAGATTCATGGCATAGGGTATCATATCTCCAAAAAGACATATAAATAGACGCACTGTATGTCTCATATCCTGTAGCAGTTGGTTTTTCTTTCTCTATGTTGCAGGGATGGAGTGCCATACTGTGAGGCAGATTACCACGCCCAGTACGGGGTGAAATGTGAGACCTGCAGCAGATACATCAGCGGAAGAGTTCTGGAGGTGAGAAACAGACAAGATATCAACACAGGATGGAGTTAATGGAGATTTAGCGGCACATAATGCTGCAGCAGTACAGGCATCTGAATTGGGAGTTGACTGTGCTAACTGAGTGTAATCAGTGTTATCAGAAAGGAGCAGTTGCATTTTATCCTCGCCTCCCTGTAAGCCGTGCTGTGCTTCAGGGAGAGAGCGACTTAAGATTAAGCATGATAAAAAATGTTTGTCCTGCGTAGCTAACACCAAAACAAATTCAGCCGCAGCGTGTAAGCCTGGTCGCACGTTTGTGCATATTTACTGTCTCTCTCACAGTTTCCTCCAAAGCACAATTGAGCAGGAAGCACTGACAGGAGGATAGAAAAAAAAGCTAGATTGAATCATAACAACGTGTAAGGAGTTGAGAGGAAAAGGGAGTTATAAAAAGATCAGAGGGTAAAGAGTGGAGGGAAAAAATGGATGGAGAGACACGGAAGGCAAATTCGTCTGTGATAGAAAAGCACATTTTGCACTTTGCATGATCTCGCACTGAAGCAGTTTAAAAAGAGACAGGAGTAAACATTCAAGAGAGGAGGGCAGAGGAGGAGGAGAAGGAGCTCAAGCAGAAGAAGATGGGTATGTGAAAGAAGTGAAGGGGAAATGATGAGGGGAGTGGGGTTAAAATGAATGAAAGTGATAAAGTGCAGATGTTAATTAAATGTTTTGGAGGAGTCTCAGGAGTGTGTTTTCTGTGGGGACCTGAGGAGAGCAGATGTGGTAGAATTTTATCAAACACACACACACACACACACACACACACACACACACACACACGCACACACACACATACACCCAGACACACACACACACGCACGCACATACACACACCAAACACACACGAGGCCTTGTTGTTCCCTTGCTCCTTTGCCTGTCAGAATGGCTGGTGTAAAGTGCTTTGTTCCTGCCTATCAGCATCTCTGGGCTATTTATAGACATGGGGACATGTTAGCCTTTATCTGTGGTGCTGTCTCTCTCTCTCTCTCTCTCTCTCTCTCTCTCTCTCTCTCTCTCTCTCTCTCTCTCTCTCTCTCTCTCTCTCAGTTTCTGTGTGTGCTTGCACGCATGACATTCATTCTTCCCTCTTGTCACTTTTTCTCCCCTGTCAGATTTTGATATCATAATGTTTGACTCCTCAAGATGCAGCGGGTAACTGAGTTGACTCAGAGAAAGTCAGATTCAGAATTACAAACTCTGCCAACACACACTTTTCATCTAGGATATGAAACACCTGTTAATGCCTCAGAGCAGTTTGACAGATAGTGGGCTGATTTGGCCCTTGATATAAGTTCAGCCTGCAGACAGAAATATGTGAGACTTCAGAGGCTCAATTAGGTCTGCTTTTTCTCATCAATAACTTTAATCAAAGTGTGGAGTTTGCAGCTCTACAGCAGAGCCTGGCTTACATTGCAATCCACTTTCTTTATTGAGACTCAGGGAATTGATGCCTTAGCCTTTTACATAAGTCATTTCTCAGTCCGGATAAGAGTAAACACAGACAGTACAGTACCCTCCTGGTCAGCCTTGTTGTCTAATGGCATAGAGATCTACATGTGGATGAAGCTGTAGCTCTCCAGCTGATAGAAACACCTCCTGTATTTATCTGCTGCTTGGTTTTTGAACTTTAAATGTGTGCACAATGGAAAGATGACTTCCAAAGGAGATATACTGTCTAATGTAGTGTTTCTAGAATATGGTTATGTGCAGGGGTGTGTCCAGAGGGGCAGGCAGGGGTGACATGGCCCCCTTGAAATCTGATTGGCCACCCCAATATCCTAAACTACACCAGGCTATTTGCCTTGTCAGAGGCAGGACTTTTGTTGAAATCAGTTATTTGGACTGTGCTGCTACAGGCTGCTAGTGGGTTTATTTGTCTTTAAATCAACACCTTGTGCTTTTGCTGGTACTTAGAGTTGTAAAAAAATACTTTACAAATACTTTTGAGTAGAATCAGTCAGTCAAATACCACAAGAGCACAATGTTGAACTGACAGACATCAGGTCATTCTTAATCTTCCTTTGTTGAGACTCATATGGTAAATAAATGATTTCATTTGTGTGTGTGTGTGTCTATTTGTGTGTGTGTGTGTGTGTGTGTGTGTGTGTGTGTGTGTGTGTGTGTGTGTGTGTGTGTGTGTGTGTGTGTGTGTGTGTGTGTGTGTGTGTGTGTTAGCACAAACTATTGATGCCCCCCCTCCATGACTCAGTGCCTCAGTTGGGCCACCCCAGTCAAAAAAAGTCTGACACACCCCTGGTTACTTGTACTCAAAGGATTCCTTGGATAAAGTTAAACATTAAGTTATAGGAGACTTAAGTAATGATATTATATTAAGTTCAGCAAAACATTGAAATGTGATCTTATGAGACATATTTTATTTTTCATATTTATATTTTATATTCAGTTTTTAACTGACGTGATTCATTGTCCAACTCACCAAACAAAAACCTGTTCAAGTGATTGTTTTCTTGTTTACTTTTGAATGAAGTTGATTTCATTGTTAATTGAGCCACTAAAGAACAGAGAGATTCTTAAATCTCAAGATTCTCAATCTTTCAGAGAGAAATTAGCCAACTTTCATGAACAATGTGCACATTAAGTAGTTTTCAGTAACATGGTTGTTCAGTAAAGCAGACATGGATTGCATAGTATCATTTTGTAACTCTCATTACAGGTTATTTGTTTTGGCCAAACATATTTTGCGTTTGTGAGGGCGGACTCAGCACAAAATATAAATATTACCGAAATATTACCGAAGAGATTGAGAAACATTTTTCTAATGTGCCAAAATACAGGAGCTTCAATTCTATAGATGCTTAGTCATGAAGTTACAGAGTTGTCTGTGTGATGTGTCTATTTAACTATCATTGTAGTTGCTTGGCACTTTTGTCATTCTGATTTATTTTCTCTTACACACTGAGATATAATCTGTGTTTTTGCTCTTGTGTTGATGATGAGGCTTGTTTCTCAGAGCTCTGCTTCAGATCACATTTCTAGTGCAAAGGTTGTTTTTTTAATGAGAAGTTTTAGAACAGACAGAGCAAGTAAGAAATAAAAAACAGGAAGCAGAAGAAAGGGATCATAAAATCTCCTTTCTTTAGTTTCACTTCATTCCTCCTCCTTCCTTCCTTGGCGTCTGAGTTCACTAATAAATATAGCAGCCTATTAATGCCACCATAGAGAATGGGGGGCCTCATTAGAAACGGTAACAGCAGCTGTTCAACTGATACCTCAGGAACACAGACGGTAAACGCTCTGCTGCTTGGAAAGCAAGAGACTGAGAGGCTGCATCCTCAGGCTGGCTTCCCTTTCAAAGAAACCTGAGACAGACAGGCAGAGCTGAGATTACTTAAGACGTGCCTTAGATACAATTAATAAGCATACTTTTTATTGGCAGACAGAAATGTCTTATTTTTCTGCAGATCACATACAAATGTTAGTTTTATGAAAAGCAAGGCATGTCAGGGAGGAAGAAAAAGACACACAAAAGATGGGAGTGTTCAGGTGAAACACAGACACACAGCTATAAATAGAAACTCTCTAATGGTTTGACGGGAAGGCAGAGGTGACAGGACCGGACCACACCTCAGCAATGCAGAGACACATTGGGACACATCAGGACTGTGAACTGGGCTGCATTAATGGACACAGTGACATCATACTGCATCATTTAATGTGTCCGTCTCACCTGCACCACGTGTGTTTGGATGTGATCCCTCGGGGTGCTCTGTATGTCCAAGGACATGTGTCGCACTCGTGTGTCCTTCACTTAAATGGCCACCTCAACTCACACAGACTCCCATGTTCCCCCATAAGAATGACCCACAGGGATCTTTGCTCTAATTATTGTGCAGAGAAATGGGTGGTGGCTGTCATGTGACTGCTGTTAGCTAATGAAGCAACTCCAGGCTAAGGAATAATATCTCAATACACTCTGAGGCCATTGCTGGTCAGGTGATATACAATAGAAAACATATGGAGTTAATGACCTGCTCAAGGTGGGGGTACGGTTTGTAGATTAGCCCACACTGTGTGAAGCTGTTTGTGATGATAATTTATGTTCAGTCACACCTCCTCTCTTCCTCTTCTTCTCACAGGCCGGAGGAAAACACTATCATCCGACCTGCGCACGATGCTCCCGCTGTAACCTGATGTTCAAAGAAGGAGAGGAGATGTACCTGACAGGTGAAAACTTACTAATACAGCTATTTGTGCACACACTCACACACACTTAAGAGTACATGCCCATGTTGATGAATGAATGGCATGTGGGAACACCCAATCTATCTTCTCTGACTCTTCCTCAGGATGTGATGTGTGGCACCCATTATGCAAGCAGGCGGCGAGGGCAGAGAGGAGACTCAGGGTGAGATAGAGTTTGAAATGAAAATGTTCAAAGAAAATGAAATCTGTAATTTCATCACTGGAATGTCTCTCGTCTGTCTTTTTCCTTTGTCTGTTTGTGCCTCACAGCACAGACGCCTGTCAGAGGCCTCCATCTCTCCGCCTGGCTCCTCCATAGGCTCTCCCAGTAGAGTTATATGTGTAAGTAGACTATAACTTTAAAGCTTTTTCTCACTTTAAGCTCCAACTGCCACCAAACTCAACAAAAAAGCACAGTCACTGCACCTGAAACACCAGCACTCACTAAAAGCTTGAATGATTCAGCACCA
Organism: Notolabrus celidotus; assembly: GCF_009762535.1. Taxonomy (NCBI): domain Eukaryota; kingdom Metazoa; phylum Chordata; class Actinopteri; order Labriformes; family Labridae; genus Notolabrus; species Notolabrus celidotus. Next base: position 12,695,018 of record NC_048279.1, on the reverse strand, counting down.
ACTATAGAGGCTGCTCACTCCCTTGGCCTGTTCACCTGTCTGTGTCTTCCTCTGATGTCATTAGTGATACAGAAGCAGAAAACATAAAGGGTTATATTTTGCTGTTAAAACATATTAGAGATCTTTTTTTTTAAATCTTGGATGATCATCTTTAATCATCTGTATCCAGAATCTACTTCTGTCGATGTCAGAGATTAAAACTGTACAAAATGTGGGTTTAAACTGAGTGTCAGAGGAAGCTGTCTACCTTGAGTGTTCCCTGACTTTTTTGTAGCCCTGATAAAAAGTTTAAATTCTTTTTTTGATCAATATCTCATAAAAAAGGCTAAAGATGGAAAAATAATTTGACAGGTAGGCCTCATTGGATTACTCCTGAAAACATCGCTAATTCATGAACATTTCATTCAGAGGCACCATCAGGTCAACTAATGTAAACTTGTTTATTCCTTTGGTCTGTAACTTTAAAACATGAAATAATTAGTCAGATGTAGAATGTACTTTGATTAGAAATGACATGTTAACTGTCTAAACCCAAAATACTAAATATTAGCATGTTAGCATTGAAGTTGTGAGACATGCTAGTGTTAGCATTTAGTTATCAAGACCACAAGACTCCTTATCTAGAGCCTCTTTCACTCATGAACTCCTGACACTTTCTAGATAACTTCTTGTTCTGATATTTTCAGGAAGTGCTGTTCACAAATGCACCTCATAGTGGGAGATTGTGTTACGTCCAGTTTAAACAGTATGCGCGGCATTCTGTCACGTCAGCGCTGCACACTGCACAGCCAATTAATTCCCGTTGTAGTCAATGCTTATGTTCACACAGGGAGTGTCAAGTGCGTCTCAGCTCTACCCGGGAGCATGCCCCTGCACCACTCCACTAAAGATACGTGCCAAGTCTATTTTCAACGGAGTCCATGCCTAGCACGCGGCAAGCTAAACAGAAATCTAGACCTGGACAGGCAGTCAGGCACGAGGATGACAAGCAACATGCGCTCAATTTCAAAATACAACACCATGTACGGACTCCCAACTGTTTAAAAGATTGTATAGATAAGAAATACTCACTAATAATGGATGTAATTGTTAACAGCTACAAAATAGCCACATATCCATGATCCACGTCGACCACAACAGGACTTTAAGGTGATACATTTGTCGGAAGGTAACAGCACAACAAAGTAGAGCTGAATTATTATTATCAAACTCATCTAAACCTGCAAACACAAAACTTTATAGTAATGCAGCATACTCAGCAATGATAAAAGCACATGCTCCCAGGATAAATTGCGGGTCAGAGGTGCTTTAACAGTTCGAAACAACGAATTTGGTTTAAGTAGGGTGGAAAGAGGGGCAGCTAGGTGTTGCCTGCAGGAGCAGGGTTCTCTTTTTCTTTCTGGGTTATCACTACAACATGCAGCTCTGGTCAACTCCAGTATACAACGCCATCACTCCACTAACTCGCTTGAGGTGAATGCTCCAGACTATCACCTGCATTTGCTCATCAGGTCAGCATAAAGTCAAGGTTTAAAACTTCAAGCCTTTAGCATTTACACAACCCATCAACAATGCAGGGACATTTTCAAGCAGAGCACCTGATGTGTAAAAGAGGCTCTCTGTAGACATCCGGCTGACAAAGCATTTATTCCTTAATTACTCGTTGGCTAAATACTGTCTTCAAGAAAGGGGAGAAATCTTTAAAAAGTCAAAGCACATAAAGTGCCCCAAGTAAAAAATGAAAAAAATAAAAGCATTATTACTGCACCAGCCCAACACACACTGACTTCAGGATGATCTTCCTCAGGGTTTTGGCCTTAGGCTTTTTACTTTAACAGTTCTCCCCTGTGATTAGTATTCTGCGGCCATGTCTCTTAAATGCACTGGTATTGTCTTAAATAATAAAACAATAGCTATCAGCTACAAGAATATTTCTTTTTTTGTTTTACGTAAAAAAGGGTTATTTAATTGTAAAAATGTAACAATGGGTAAATGTAATTTAATACCTCAAAAAGGCCTTCAGTCTTTAACCCACTTTAACCCTCTTTGGTCTAGTTTAAATCCACATACCAAGACATGTTGTGATCTTCAAATGACCAAATCATACGTAGCTGGTTAGTGAATAAAAAACTCCAAATAAGCAAATAAATGTAAAAAAAAATGATCATGATGAAGACCAGCTATGTAACAAGAGTAGTGTAGTTGAAGGTGTAGTCGCTTCAGGCATTTTACAGTTGGACCACTGTGTCCAACTGTGCTGCTTGGCAGTCTGCTGAGTGTTGCTGCATGCTGGCTGTATTAGCATGTCGAGGGTTGTCTGCATGCTTGCAGGAGTCACTGCTCTCTGCTCAGCTCTCGTCTCATAATCAATGACCTTTCTGTTTAAGGTGATGGATGAGGGAGAAGTGCAGTGTAAGCATGCTTCTCGTCCATACTGTCTCCTCTCTTTCTCTCTCTCTTTTTTCTTGCTCCTCTGCTCCCTTTCTCACACATGCTGAGCCCCTGAAGGTCAACAACTTACACCGCTGTCAGGTTGTGCAGCGTACATGTGTACTTCTGATGAGTGCACACACACATGCACATGCATGCATCTTGCGTGTGCTTCATCAGCTCTTTCTCTCACTGCTGCATGAGCTGCTGTCTTGCACTGATGGAGTTTTCATTCTGCTTTGTTTCTGTGCATCGTCCATGTGTTTGATGTCGGGTCTTGTTGCTGTTGTCTTCGGTGGGTGTTTGTGTGTGTGTCCTCTCTCCAGGCCAGAGTGAAGAATGAGATCCTAGATTATAAGGACCTAGCTGCCCTGCCAAGGGTCAAGGCCATATACCAGGTCCAGCAGCCAGACCTCATATCCTCCTCTTACCAGCCCTATCACAGATACACCCCTGATGACAGGCTAGACACTTACAGCTATGGGGAGGTACTACTGCTACACACTCCAGGCCAGACTAAGGGCTCACCTCATCATTGGTCTGTTTCAGGAGAAACACTGCGCAGCTTTTAGATGGAGCTGTTCTGACAAGAAATCTGTTTTGTCATTACAACTCAGCCATGTAGTATTGTCAGGCTCATTATTTTCTTTTTTTTTTTTAATATTGATTTGATTGGACAATTTAAAAAGTTGAGTGTTTTAATTTGGAATTCATTTGTGATTTCCAAAGTAAACCTTCCTCAATTTGAAAAGTTAAACGAGGCCCCCATGCCCCTCAACTTATCTTAGTAGAAGCAATATTACAAGAGCATTTCTGACATATTGTTTAAGAATAATTTTGTTTCACATCAAAATTAAAATTTTCTGTTAAATGTTGTCAAAATTTAAAATGATGAGCCTGTAGTAGTGTTCACTTTTTGGAGTTACTGCTTTGTGGATTTTGCTGTCTTCAGACAAAAAAGAAATCATTCAAGTTTCTGGTAAGTGTCTTATGTCAATCAATCAGTCAATTAATCAAGCAAGCAAGCAAGCAATGGATCAGACGTTACTTGTAGGACACTTTTCAAACAACAAAATAGAGCACAATGTGCTTTACATAGACAGAAAGTCAATGAACAATTAAAACCCAATTAATGAGCGAAATTTAAGACAAGCAAACAAAATAAACAAACAAACAAAATGTTTAGCAACAAACAAAGGACAATAAATTAACAAAGGACTCAAAAACACTGATGAACTGAGGAAGTGCTATCACAAGTTCATAATGAGGAAACACTTGAGGTAAGATCAAAATGTTCAAAATCAAGAAGCAAAAATTGGAAAAATAAATAGATAGATGAAACAAATAAGATAATAAAACACAAAATCAGAATAATTAAGCAAATCAGATTCACAAGTCTCAATAAAACAGGCAGAAATTATAATATACTCATCAATAAGTAAATAGAGTAACCATGAATAAAGTATAACTCAGTTAAAACTAAGCTAAAATGCAAAGCTAGTGTCTTTTAAAAAGGTTGATATTCTGTGCTGCCCTGAAGTCTTCAGAAATAAAGAAATAATGCATCATATTAGTGCTGCATATTAGACTTGTTTGATTGTCAGCACACAAGCACATAACGAAGAAGCAGCAGATAATTATCTTAGCATGATAATATTATATAAAAAAAGAATAAGGGGGGGAGCCTGATGCTTTCCAATTAGTTTCTTTCACAAAAACGTATTGACCCCTACTGGATTAAGAAATGTTTCTAACCTCGTAGAGAAACAACTTCAGGACGGATTCAGGGTCGTATCTTACATTAGCATAAAAGCTGTGGTGAGCAGCACAACTGTCACTGCTATTTTCCACCTGGTGCAGTTATCATTTTCAAACCCAGCATCTATGCTCTGTAAAACACAAACAAACTTGAGGCCATGTTAGTCTTAGTCTAAGGCATGTTGGTCTGATAATAAGCCATTGTAATTTGGTTTGAATGTTGCTCTGTTTAGGAAACTGAAAGCGACTGCGCTCTTAACCAACAAAAAACTGGCTACCCCAAAAGTTGGTGCCGCTGTACATTGCTGTTATTTAGAGGATTAATTAGAAAGATGGCCATACGTAGAAGAGTATAAAAAACTTTTAACTTGTCACAAGAAAAAATGAATGTCTAAATACATGATATCAAATATATGGTTGTGCTGTACTTACCGTGTGTGTTACATTACACAAAATAACTCTTCTTTCTCTGGTGATTCTTCAGTCACTTGGGACACTCTCCCCCTATTCTCAGGTAAGAGTTCCCCTTCCACCGTCAGAGTCAGAGTATTTAGCACGAGTTTAAACATGTCAACAGGTTGTCATATTGTCACTGAACTGTGTGTCTCCTTGTTGCCCTTGTTCCTCTTTCACCTAGACCATGTCCCATTTTTCGTTTCAGGACTATGACAGCCTGGACATGAGGCAGAGGCGATGCTCCAGTCCAGGTTTTATTGACTCGCCCACATTTAGTCGTCAAGGCATGTCACCCATCATGCCTCGCTCTCCGCAGCACTATGTCTACCCTGGTGAGTGCAGATGGTGTTAGCTCCCAGTTTTCTGCTTATATCCAGTTTGACATCAGGCTATTAAAAAGAATTCATGCTGTGCTTAATGTGAATTGCACTTCACACAAAGTTGAACCACTTATCTGGTGTCTGTGTAGTTAGTTTATTTATTAAATTAATCCACTCAAGCTAAGTAATTTAAAGGAATGATTTAGCATTTGGGAAATATGCATATTTGTTCTCTTGTTGATATTGAAATGATAGGATGGGTTTGGTTTAAATATACTGCTGTTAGCTTAACTTAGCAGACAATAACAAATTAGCTGTGCACAAACAAAGCTAAGCTAAGCTAACCAGATACTAATTGTTGCTTAGATCATATACACAAGATGGTCATTTTCCTGTGACATCATGTTCAGAAAGCTCAAATGTTATCATGTCTTAAAAATACTGAGAGTTGTTATCAATTCATATAGGATCAGATTGTTATCAGTTGGAGAGAATATTTAATTTATATATAGTCAAAACATATTTGATACTTTGTTACTCCCAGAGGGAAAATTAAATCTCTTCACGCTGTTCGAACATACGACTCACTCATAGGCCCCAGTATACACAAACACACACAAACAGGACCTTATAGACAAGCACTAATGAGGGATGTCAAAATGAGGGGCTGCATGGATGAGCTCAGAGCTCGGAGCACTTGCTCAAGAGGTTTCTATTTAACTCTCTAGGCCAGTGGTGTCAAACATGTGGCCCGTGGGCCAAAACCAGCCCGCCAGAGGTTCCAATCTGGCACGCGAAATGACTTTGCAAAGTGAAAAAAATTACAAAGACATTAACTGCAATTTTTTAGTAAAAGTAACTACTATTTCAAATTTGTCCTCTGGGGGTCGCATAAATCATAGTGCTGACAGAGCACACCTGAAAGACGCTCAGGGACTTTTTTCTCAAAGTGAGAAAATGGATTACTTGCTGTTTGCATAATCTGGTTGAGATTCATGGAAGACTTTTAGAGCACTATAAGATGATCCAATTAGCAATAAAGTTTACATATATGTAAATTGTCACAGTAGGAATGGTGGATCCACAATCTTCGAAAGGAGCCACATATTGTACGCTTGCTTACCATACATGGCATGCGTTACAGGTGCACTCTGTAACTACTAACACTAGCACTACACCCCTGCATACAACACTGTCCAGTAAGTGAACAGTTCATGCTGGAGCTGAGGGGTCCAAAATAATCAACTTTACCTTCTTCATTATTATAATCTCTGTTCTTTGCAGTAAACACTCTGTGTCAGGTGAATGGGTAACCTGTGTGTTTGGTGTGTTCGCAGCAGGTTTCAGGGCTTAAAGAGTAAAAATATTCCACCCACTAGGAGACTCATCATGGCAAAAAATACAACAGCTGTTTCTGTAGAAAGATAGTTCATTAAATGTGAACATTTCCAGAAAGTACTTGTACTGTTTTTGCACTAAAACAAAGGGAAAAATTTAGAGTTGTAGTTATTTATAGGTTATTATGTTTTGATTTTACTGGTCCGGCCCACTTCAGATCAACTTGGGCTGTTTGTGGCCCCTGAACTGAAATGAGTTTGATGCCCCTGCTCTAGGCAGTGCCCAGGAAGCAAACTAGAACCTCTCCAGCAAACGCAAAGCTAACATTAGTATTTATCCACTTAGGAGTTAGGATATTGATTGGAGAAACATCAAAACAATATATAGTAAACATGGTTCTGTAGATGTTATCATTTACTTAAACACATTTGTATCAGCCTGAGGTAAAACTCATTAATGAATATTTAATGCTACGATAATTGAGTAGCGTTTTTCTTCAAAGCCTCTGTCATTTTCATGGCTGACTGTTCCAGGCAAGGGCCGCCATGGCAACATGGTCTATTTTCTTATCCTGTTACTCTCAGCAAGAAAACAAGTTAGCAACCAGGTATTTTCCCAAAATGTCAAGCTGTTCCTTTAAGATTGATCAAATTGCTTGTCATTTCACATTATTATCATCAAGCATTTTTATTGTGAAACTAACATGCCATCAGAGAATATCAGTTGACGGGAAAACACCACCTCAGGGCAGAATGTCTTTCCTATCTTTACAGAAAAGTAGTTGTCTGCGTTTGCTGCATTCATCTCATTTAACTCTTACATCATGTGCACTGACACTGAAACTACTGTCATAAAAGACAACAGCAACTACTTTGTCATCACACAAGTGGAAAAGTTAACAGTATCACTTAGCTATTTGAGAGGTTGTTTTCATCTGCATGGATGACTCTTGCCTTGGAGCCTTCCTTCATGACTCATGTTTCCTTTGCCTGTGATTGGCTGTGGCTGGCTGCAGGCTCTGAGAGTGGCAGGAGTTCACCTTATTTACGGCCAAGAGGGGCGGTCAAGCACCTCCCACCACAAACCAGCCACCCTAACATTTCCATGTACCAGGGTAGGACTTCTCATCTCCCTCATCGTCTTCTCTTTCTTTACTCCAGGGGGAGGATTTCACTAGCCATTACTCACTAACGCTGATCCCCCCCCAAAATTTAGAAAGGTCATTCTATGTTTCCTGAGAATGAGGGGGTGTGAAATGTAGACTAAGTTGTATTTTATCTACACATAATGTGCCTTCTGGCAGATTCTTCCCCTTAAACTGCAGTGTAAAATCATCTTTCAAAACTCCAACTCCTCCCTTTCGTTAACTCCCAACTCAGTTCCACTCCTCACGTTTCACGTCCCATCTCCTTTCTCTTCCTCAGCCACAGGGGCACCCCACATCTACAGGAAGCCTCCCATCTATTCCAGAGCGGGTACAGTGCAGTTAGCCGCGCCTTAGCCTGCTGTCCTCTTGTCACTTTAGCCATGCTGGCTTGAGTACTCGACATAGATGTTTCTTGACTGACCTATGATGTGTTACACCGGCCCCTTGTGATCTAGGTATTGATGGTTCCAATTTACGCTTGAACTTGGAGCCATCAATAACAAAACTAGACAAATGGAAAGAGTTCAGTCTGCACTTTAAAATGCATTAAAGAGATAGAGTTTGACTCACACAACTCTTTCTGAAATGCAGTTGCAGCTGAATGCAAAAAAGAAAAAGGTTATGTGTTAAGCTAAACACATACTTTTGCTCCTAGGTGCAGCTCCAGGAGCATGACAGGTTTCTTGTGGACAAATAGGGCTGGAATAGACCTTGGATGAAGCGCAGGGTACTCATGCGTGGACCAGTGTTGAGTAGATGGGACTCTAAGGACACACAAGTCACCAGAACAGAGCAGTGAAAGGAGCACAGTAGAAACTGTCTGATAACAGGAGTTATATATTTTCTTTGGAGACATATTTTATACTCCCTAGCTCAGCAGTCAGTGTGATTTAGAGAGATATAGTTGTAATTGTTTGAATCTGGAGACAGCTGTGCGCTTGTATTGTGATGAACACAGAGTATGTGAGATGGGAGGTCTGATTTCTTGATTGTGTGGATTTAAAGTTGTTGAAATACAGTGCGGTTAACACAAGATGCTATTTCCTTTTTTTTTACAAGTCATTAAACTTGGATGCACTTCAGCCCATCTGGATAGCGTGCTCCTGTACAAACATTCATAAGAAAAAGATGCACTATCCCCTTGTCAAATTACTGGGAAAGGCTTTTCAGCTGAGAGTCACAAGACTGAGGATCTCTCGATGGAGGATAGTGTATCTTTGTTGTCTTGCATGTTTTTTCTGTACTGTTTGTGTTTGTGGAGTCAACTCTGGCAAGCTGTGTTAAACACTCTGAACCTTCTGTATGTCTCAACTATCTTATAACTAGTGCATAACGGGCCATTATGTTTACATAAAAAGACACTTTATGCTCACACAGTTTCACAGTACTGGCAAGTTAAAAAGCCTTTGACTCTCTGTGTAAGTGCACTGACATTCAGCACACACTCCAACATCAGTCACATTGATCCCCCTCATTCTTTATGTCTTCCTGAACAGCTAGTGATTATCATTTTCTCTTGTTTCAGCACTAAGCCAGGATTGATGTAAATACAAAGCCACAGCAGACACGTGTGGCGTTGTGCTGCTGTGCACATTAAAGGCCTGTTATGTACTATTCAGGTGAACAAGTTTGCTACCTGTGCAGAGAAGAGGCTGCATGAGACTCCCTTGTTTTCTGTCCCCATTTGTTGTCAGTATGGGTAGCAAAGCTCTCATATCCCAATAATGTTTCCCTTTTTTTCACCTCTTCTTGTCGCAACCAATCACTTAATTCACTTCCCTTCACCTTCTGCTCCACTTAACCTGCTGACGATGCTTCTGTAAGTCATCCCCTTCCTCTCCTTGTTTTCTCTCATTGTTATAAGATACATATCTTATCTGTCTGTCATTGCATGTGTGGAGTATCAGTCTTTCTGTCTTGTTTTATCATCCTGTGTCAAACTATTCATACCTCCTCTGACATAAGTTCAATCTGCAGTCTAATTTGCTCTAAATGGCGTGTGTGTTAGTGTGTAGCGTCTTGCCCTGTCCGTCACGCTAATGAAAGGTGTCCCAAAGATTAGAATGTCTGCTATTGGAGTCATGTATCATGTATATAGGAATTCAATGGATCATGGATTGGGGCTGGCATGGCTAAGGGCTAACAGAGTGAAGAGCGATCTATCTGACATTACTCTGTATGTCACCCACCATTGACTCCAAATGACTGTGCTTTAGTGCAGAGTGGCATCAATATCATCGCCTCACGCCATCATGAAGCGACTGCGTGCCTCGGGCCTGAGCAGTAACGGAACTCAACTTTGATGCTGGTTATTTTGCTGCTGTTGGCCTGAATTATGATCTCCTCTGACAGGAGTGGTATAAATGATGACTCCATAGCATAAATGAACTATCTCGCTGTTCATCTTGTGATATTCATTACCACGTTTTCCTACAGAGCAGCTGCAGCACAATGCCTATAGGGATAGTTTGGAAATACTCTTATTTACTGTCTTGCCAAGAGCTGGTGGAGAAGATTGGACCCTCTCTGTACTGTCTTTTCCAACATAAAGCTGAAGCCAGAAGGAATTAGCTTAGCATAAGTACTTGGAGCAAGAGGAACAAGCTAGCTTGACTACGTGGAATGGTTACAAACCTGCCAAACAGCACCTCTAATCTCTCTAATTTACATTCCATGTTTAAGCACTTCAGGAACTGTACATAGCTTACAGCACAGACTACAGGAAGTTGATATGTCCATAGGCTGTTTTTGAAACCACCTACTATACAACGTACGTACTGATTTGGCCAAAATTCAGTATGTAGTAAGTAGTAGTGAACAAGAGCAAAATCTGCAGTATGCCAAAACTCCCCGGATGTCTGGTGATTAGGGAAAATTTCACAGTATGCATCGGACCAGTCTGTTTCCCACAATGCACAGCGCTAAAGTTACGCTTGTAGGTGCTGTGAAAATTATTAAATTCCATATAAACCATTTCTTAACTTTTTAAATCATAAGTAATGCTAAAGAAATAGTTTCGCTATCAGCTTGGCCGTTGTTTACTTCCGTATTCCGAAAACCGGAAATTCAGTGACGTCTGACCCAGCGAATTGCGACATCATCGGACAGAACAGTCATACTACATACTAAATTCAAACGCAGTATGTAGTGCGCAGTATGTAGCAGACCGTTTCGAAAACAGCCATAGTCAAGATATCGCTCCATTTACAAACCCCTGTAACTCTTGTCATGAGTCACTTTAAATATCACTATTAAAAACATATAGCGGTCTTGCTAAAGGCCAAAAGCTTTAAACGTATCCCTTAGCCCAGCATAAAGGCTTTATGGACACAGGCATGTCCAAAGTATTACAATTCAGCTTACTATCTAAGGTAACTTAAACAAGTTAAAAGTTTGTTTCAGTCATGTAGAAACCTGGCACAGTGACCCTTGCTTTGTTTTCTTTTACTGATATCACAGCCTCACCTTAAAGACAGAAACAGTTAAACTAAAGGTTAAAATGTGTTCTAAGGTCATTGGTGTGAAACAGATAGATCTGAATAAATTTCATAACCAGCAGATCCCTGAAGACTGGAGTTTTTCAGCTTCTTCTGGCCATGTTCTCTTAAAGTGAATCTTCCCTGTTGCAATCAAGCCGTCATTATCATCACAGTTTCATCACTGTTTGATTAGTTTATGCCCTCTGTAATCAGATGACTAAATGCTCCTCAGGTTTTTAATTAGACTGATTATTTTACTGTTTTTATTCAGTGCTTTAGTTATGTAATAGGTCTTGCTTAATATCAGCATTCAGATTTTATTTCACATGTAGCTCAGATGTGTAATTAATTGCCGTTATGTACATTCCTGTTTATTCTGTCTTTGTGTACAAGCTGCTGCGAACCAACTTCCCCCAGAGGGGTTAATCCAGTTGTTTGCATTTAATTAAATAAAACAGGCCGTTCCCACGCGTCCTGGAAAACCTGGAAAACCTGGAAACAGTTGACCCATTTTCCAGTACTGCGAAAACACCTGGAAAATGGGAGAAAGTAAAATGTCCTGGAAAATCACATATAGTCCTGGAAATGATTCCAACATGGCTGCCGGGCGACCTGACCCTATTAACAAACACATCCCCATTCATTGAAAGTTGATGTGCCACGCTGTGCTGGAAAGACAGCGACACTGCACAACTTTTTCTCACACTTTTCTCCTTCACTTCATCGATCATGAATACACAGAAAACGGGGGTATATTGTTTATGTTTTATGGTACATTTGGCTCAATTACCTGAACTCAAGCCTCAGTTGTTCTCAAAGTGGGGGTCCTCGGACCCCCTGGGGCGGTCTATGCCGATACCATAGATAGTGTGGGGCCGTCCTGCCCGAAATAATTTAAACACATTTCTAGTAAATCATAAAATTGTGCTGTGTCATTACAAACAGCATATACACCATTGTTATGATACCATTTGGTGGCTCGAAGGGATATGTGAGTCTTGTTACTGTTAATTTTCTGAAAGCATTTAAGATCAATTACTTGAAAAGTATAAATGCTGTCATGTTGAGTCCACAAGAAATTAAATGACCCTCTGTTTTAAAGTATACAAGTGGTATTTACTTGATTCAAATTGAGTGTTATCTGTTTATCACTATGGTGCAGGTCTGAAGTATTTACATTGATACGTTTTACAATACAAATAGTTCCAAGGGCAACTAAGAGTGCAAATGGTAGTAAGCATGAGCTTTAGTGATGGGAAGTTGGGCTCTTTTCAGAGAGCCGGCTCTTTTAACTCAGCTCCTAAAGAAGAGCCGGCTCTTTCGACTCCTGAATGGCTCTTAATTTAGGATCTTTTGTAGCCGTGTATTTTACCTTAACTTTGAAAAAACTAATGGTTTGTGTTGAAAACCCTTTTACGTACTGTGTTTTTATGAGAAGACTTATAATTGCCCAATTGTGTGCATTTATTCTGTTACAAAACCATTCTATCCTAGGGTTAAGATTAGGGTAAGGTTTTGATTAGGGTTAGGGTTGTGATTAGGGTTAGGTTGTGATTAGGGTTATGATTAGGGTTAGGGTTGTGAAGGGTTAGGGTTGGATTAGGGTTAGGGGGATTAGGTTATGATTAGGGTTAGGGTGTGATAAGGTTAGGGGTTGTGATTAGGGTTAGGGTTAGGGTTGTGATTAGGTTATGATTAGGGTTAGGGTTGTGATTAAGGTTAGGGTTGTGATTAGGGTTAGGGTTGTGATTAGGGTTAGGGTTAGGTTGTGATTAGGGTTATGAGTAGGGTTGTGATTAGGGTTATGATTAGGGTTGTGATTAGGGTTGGGTTTAGGGTTAGGGTTAGGGTTGATGTTAGGGTTAGGGTTGTGATTAGGATTAGGGTTGGGGTGTTGTGATTAGGGTTGGGTTTGATAGGGTTAGGTTGGGGTTAGGGGTTAGGTTGGATAAGGGTTATGATAGGTTGTAATTAGGGGTTAGGTAAGGGTTTGTGATTAGGGTTAGGGTTGTGGTTGGGTTAGGGTTGTGATTAGGGTTAGGGTTTGGGGTCGGGTCTAGGTTAGGGGTTAGGGTTGTGATTAGGTGTTAGGGTTGTGATTAGGGTTAGGGTTGTGATTAGGGTTATGGTTAGGGTTGGGGTAGGGTTGTAGATTAGGGTAGGGTGGGGGTTAGGGGTGTGATTAGGGTTAGGGTTAGGGTTGGGGTGAGGGTTAGGGTTGTGTTTAGGGTTAGGGTTGTGATTAGGGTAAGGGTTGTGATTAGGGTTAGGGTTGTGATTAGGGTTAGGGTTGGGGTTAGGGTTGTGATTAGGTTTATGATTAGGGTTAGGGTTAGGGTTGTGATTAGGATTAGGGTTGGGTTAGGGTTATGGTTGTTATTAGGGTTAGGGTTAGGGTTGGGTTAGGGTTGTGATTAGGTTATGATTAGGGTTGTAATTAGGGTTAGGGGTGTGATTAGGGTTGGGGTTAGGGTTGTGATTAGGGTTAGGGGTTGGGGTTGGGTTAGGGTTGTGATTAGGGGTTATGGTTAGGGTTGGGGTTAGGGTTGTGCTTAGGGTTAGGGTTGTGATTAGGGTAGGTTGGGGTTAGGGTTGTGGTTAGGGTTAGGGTTGGGGTTAGGGTTAGGGTTGTGGTTAGGGTTAGGGTTGTGATTAGGGTTAGGGTTGTGATTAGGGTTAGGGTTGTGATTAGGGTAAGGGTTGTGATTAGGGTTAGGGTTGTGATTAGGGTTAGGGTTGGGGTTAGGGTTGTGATTAGGGTTATGATTAGGGTTTAGGTTAGGGTTGTGATTAGGATTAGGTTGGGGTTAGGGTAGGGTTGTGATTAGGGTTAGGGTTAGGGTTGGGGTTCGGGTGTGATTAGGGTTATGATTAGGGTTGTAATTAGGGTAGGGGTGTGATTAGGGTTTGGGGTTAGGGTTGTGATTAGGGTTAGGGTTGGGGTTGGGTTAGGGTTGTGATTAGGGTTAGGGTTTGTGATTAGGGTTATGGTTAGGGTGGGGTTAGGGTTGTGCTTAGGGTTAGGGTTGTGATTAGGGTTAGGGTTGGGTTAGGGTTGTGGTGTTAGGTTAGGGTTGGGTTAGGGTTGTGGTTAGGGTTAGGGTTGTGATTAGGGTTAGGTTTGTGATTAGGGTTAGGGTTAGGGTTGGGGTTAGGGTTGTGATTAGGGTTATGATTAGGGTTAGGATTAGGGTTGTGATTAGGATTAGGGTTGGGGTTGGGGTTAGGGTTGTGGTTAGGGTTGGGGTTAGGGTTAGGGTTGTGGTTAGGGTTAGGGTTGTGATTAGGGTTAGGGTTGTGATTAGGGTTAGGGTTAGGGTTGGGGTTAGGGTTGTGATTAGGTTTATGATTAGGGTTAGGGTTAGGGTTGTGATTAGGATTAGGGTTGGGGTTAGGGTTAGGGTTGTGATAAGGGGAGGGTTAGGTTGGGGTTAGGGTTGTGATTAGGGTTATGATTAGGGTTAGGGTTGGGGTTAGGGTTGTGATTAGGGTTAGGGTTAGGGTTGTCATTAGGGTTAGGGTTGGGGTTAGGGTTGTGATTAGGGTTAGGGTTAGGGTTGGGGTAAGGTTTAGGGTTGTGATTAGGGTTAGGGTTGTGATTAGGATTAGGGTTGGGGTAAGGGTTAGGGTTAGGGTGGGGTTAGGGTTGTGATTAGGGTTAGGGTTAGGGTTGGTGATTAGGGGTAGGGTTAGGGTTGGGGTTAGGGTTAGGGTTGTGTTAGGGTTAGGGTTAGGGTTAGGGTTGTGATTAGGGTTAGGGGTTGGGGTTAGGGTTGTGATTAGGGTTAGGGTTGGGGTAAGGGTTAGGGTTGTGATTAGGGTTAGGGTTGGGGTAAGGGTTAGGGTTGTGATTAGGGTTGGGGTTAGGGTTAGGGTTAGGGTTAGGGTTAGGATTATGTTTAGGGTTAGGGTTGGGGTTAGGGTTAGGGTTGTGATTAGGGTTAGGGTTTGATTAGGGTTAGGGTTGTGATTAGGGTTGTGATTAGGGTTAGGGTTGTGATTAGGGTTAGGGTTTTGATTAGGGTTAGGGTTAGGGTTGTGATTAGGGTTATGGTTGGGGTAAGGGTTGTGATTAAGGTTAGGGTTAGGGTTGTGATTAGGGTTTGTGTTGGGGTTAGGGTTAGTTTTAGAACCAGAACTACATTTAAGCATACCGAACCAGAACCGAACCAAAACCGAACCAGAACCGAACCAGAGCGGAACCAGACCCAATTTAGACCCGAACCAGAACCGAACCAGAACCGTACCAGAACTTAACCGGAACTGAACCAGAACCGAACCAGAGCCGAACCAGAACCGAACGAGACTTAAACCAAACCAGAACCGAACCAGAACCGAACCAGAACCGAACCAGACCCGAACCAGAACCGAACCAGAACCGTACCAGAACTTAACCAGAACAGAACCAGAACCATACCAGAACCGAACCAGAACCGAACCAGAACCATACCAGAACCGAACCAGACTTTAACCAGAATCGAACCAGAACAGAACCGAACCAGAACCTTACCAGAACAGAACCACAACAGAAGCAGAACTGAACTCAAGCAAACTGAACCAAAACCAGAACCAAACTCATGGTTAGGAATCAAACTCAACCAGACCCGAACAAGAACCGAACCAAAACCGAACCAGACCCCGAACCAGACCCGAACCAGAACGGAACCAGAACCCTACCAGAACTGAAACCAGAACCAAACAAGAACCAAACCAGAACAAAACCGAACCAGAGCCGAACCAGACCCGGAACCAGACCCGAACCAGATCCGAACCCAGTCCCAAACCAGAACCATACCAGAACCGAACCCAGAACCGAACCAGGACAGTACCAGAACCGGACCAGAACCAAACAAGACTTGAACCAGAACCAAACCAGAACCGAACCAGACCCGAACCAGAACCGAACCAGAACCGTACCAGAACTTAACCAGAACCGAACCAGAACCATACCAAAACCGAACCAGAACCGTACCAGAACCGAACCAGAACCATACCAGAACCGAACCAGACTTGAACAGAATCGAACCAGAACAGAACCGAACCAGAACCATACCAGAACAGAACCAGAACAGAATCAGAACCGAACCCAAGCAACTGAACCAAAACCAGAACCGAACTCAAGCAAACAGAACCAGAACAACTCAGGTAAACAGAAACAGAACCAACTCAAGAAAACAGAACCAGAACCAGAACCAAACTCAAGCAAACAGAACTAGAACCAAACTCTAGCAAACGTTATTAATGTCCTCAGGTTGGCATTGACAAAACTCAGATGCCTCAGCTCTGATGGGCTGATCCGATTTCTCCTCTCAGTGAGTATTTGCCCGGTCTTCAAAAAGACTCTCTCAGAAGGAACAGATGTAGCCCCGATACACAGCCTCCCCTCCATCACCTGTATCCTATATCCTCACATATGATTGGCTGCATGGCCGCCATGCTGACCAATCAAAACCAAAGTTCTGCTGTGAGCAGAGCTGGGGCTGAACACTGTGAGAGCTAAGCAGCGAAAGGAAAGAACTGCGAACCGGCTCTCTCTTGATGCGAGCCGGCTCTTCTGATTCACTATAAAGCATCGGCTCTCAGAGCCGCAGCTTTTGATCATGACACATCACTAATGTGCTTAATCTGTGTACAATTAGAGGGGGCCATGGACAATTTTCTCACCTGTAAGGGGTCCCTGGCTCCAAAAAGTTTGAGAACCCCTGCTCTACCTAGTAGGAGTGCAAACTCCCGATAATGAAAACAAACGGAACAAAAAGAGTGACACAGCTGCACAGAAAGTCCACGTTGTAGACATCGCGATCATAATAGACAGTTTACATTTTTTAAATCTCGAGAGATCTTCAAATACGAGTGCGTCTTTACACGGTCGGATTTTTTCAGAGTTTACGGTAACTCAATAATCAAAGCCTGACATTGCTTTGTTTATATCAACCACTTAGCAGGATGAATATCATGATTAGCAGGTATATTTTGAGTCTGAGTTGAGTTGAGAAAACATTTGTGGCCATCTTTTGGTCATTCAGATATTAATGGACTGCTCCTCTGATCATTATTAATATTTCATTTATTTCAGTAAGGCAGCTTCCTGATTCCTGTGTGCCGGCTCTTTTTGTTTTTTCTTAGCTCATTTATATTTTTTGAGGAAAAGAGAAAGCTGAGATGAGAGTTGCCCCATCATACTTTTACTTGGTTGCACTAATAAGTGAAGTGCTGTACATCTGTGGTTGCATTATTCTATTATCAATTTGCCATCATTTTTAAGTATGTAAGAGATGATTTCATTGATAGCCATAGACTACATGTCTTTCAATGTAGACTTCCACTGAGAGGAAGTATTAGACTATTTAGGAACTAAATTAGGAACTACATTAGACAGTCATACCAGCTTGATCATCAATGAAAATGTCCTGGAAATGTCCTGGAAAACGGTCTCTGGAAAAGAGTGGGAACCCTGATAAAACCCTCAGGTTGCCGCGTAGCTGTTAAAGACTCCAGGAAGTGTCTGTTCCCAGCTAATAACAGCTGGCAAAACATCTCCTGTTGTAAAGCAATTTGTTCTTATACACTTAATAGTTTTTATAGATTAAATAAATCAGATACAGCATGTTTGACTGGTTAGCTGTGGGGCGCTGGTATGTTGTCTTTTTACTTTTTTGGCATGAAAGTGGGAACTTTTTCCTGTATTTCCCACTTAGTCAGGCTAAGCTAGCATAAGCTAACCGTGGTTGTAGCTCCACATTTAGCATATACTGAAAGCTCCCGTAAAGTTTTGATCTTGTTATGAAACAGACTGAAATAAACAGTAATGCCTCTTTATTATGAAAGCAAGCAAGACTGAACATTTTTATAGTATAGTTTTTAATGCCTGAAACCACTGCGAGGGGCGGGTGTCAGACCAGGCGGCTGACAAAACAAAACAAAATAAAATAATAATAATAATAATAATAATAATAATAATAATAATGCCCTGTGAAAGGTTGGCGACCTGTCCAGGGTGTACCTGGCCTTCCGCCCGAAGCTAGCTGGGATAGGCTCCAACCCCCGTGACCCCTAACGGGATAAGCGGTCAAGATAATGGATGGATGGATGATGGATAATAGTAATAATAATAAAATTTAATAATAATAATAATAATAATAATAATAATAATAATAATAATAATAATAATAATAATAATAATAAACTTTGTTTATATAGCACTTTTCTTAAAAGGGTTACAAAGTGCTTCACAACAAAAAAGTAGAGAATTACAAAGCATAAAAAATGGTGCACACGGGGGGGGGAAGAGAAAAAGACAGAAACAAAACAAGACATCTGACTGCAGAGCAAATTCATGAATGACACGATAAAAAACTGCTCGGACTGATACCTGTTAAAAGTGCATTAAAATAATCTAGACGAGAAAAAATGAAAGCATTGATGACAAAGGGATGTGATATTTTTGTGAGAAAACATGATTTCTACACAAAGGACAAGATCAGCAAAGAGATGACGTTGGCGCCAAAATCAACCCTATAGAAGCTTTAAGACTTAAGAGTAATAATCTTCCCTACCAGTTCTTCACAAAAAGTGAATAGGTTTATTTCTCCAAATTCCCTGTTGCTATCTTCTAAACAGAGATCCCGGTCACTTTGGTTCCATCTTGTCTTTATTTTGTTCTCTAAATTCTTCCATTACTTCACAGACATTCATGTGGACGCAGCAACCAAAAGCCGGACCAGTGAGGATATCCTCAGATCCTCCAGACTGTCCACCTACTCTCCTGAGCCATACTCCCAGTCAGAGTCTGACTACTACCCGTACACCAGCTCCCCCAGGAGTAAGAAGCTGATTTATTTAACCTCATTTGGATGGAGAATCTGCAAACAAGCACCAGTTCTTCACTTTATACCTAGTCCAAACTCAGAAATGTTGTAGAAGTGCAGTACATTCTGTTTCTGAGTTGTCATATTCACTAATACACCCACTCGTAAAAGTACAGAATATTTTGTAACCCTGTGTTGTCATGTTTATTCACACTCCCTGTGACTGTGTTCAACTCTAAGATCTATATTCATACGTGGGAATCTCTTTTATCTGTTTTCCTCCCAGCCTATCGAGTGCAGAGGAGACGCTTCTCGACAGGAGGTGATGAAGAGAGTTGGAGTCACGGTCTTCAAAGAGTAAGAGCTTCATTATTTTTCTTTCTCTCCTTCTTTAGCATCTAGTTGGAGACACCTACGTAAAAACACCCATGAATAATGCACTTCTCGTGCTATGTTTCTTAATCTCTCCGCCTTTGTATTTATTTGTTTCCTCCTCCATCTTGCATTCTCTGTACATTCAATTATCAGTTTCCCTCTTGACTCCTCTTCCCTCTGCCTCCGTCCTTGCTCCCGCTCAGATTGGGAGTGGCATCGGGAGGATGATCCTAAAGGAGGAGATGAAAGCTAGATCTGGTTCCTATGACAACGACCCCTGGGGCAGTGCGAGGAATTCTCGTTGTGGGAGCAAGGAAACACTCAACACGACGGGCTACGGCACCACGGCGTACAACAACACTGTCAACGGCTGTAAGGATCCTCCCTGCCCCCTATGCATCGCCCTCTTTGTCTCTTATTCCAAAAGCACATGAACAGCCATGCCTCTGCTTCCAGTGTGATCATGTGTCAGTGTTTTATGGGCCTCAATATCTGCTGTCATCTGGGTTTAAGGAGAGGGCGGAGAGGTTGTGGATGCAGGTCAGGAAGGGTCATGGCCGTTGCAGGCAAGGCGGTTTATTGAGATGTAAAGATGTTGAGATAACTTAACAACTGCTGCTGAAACTGTCATCGGCCGTTGGCGGCAGCAGATGTGGCCTGTCGGTGATGGGGGCATATCTGATCCCACTGACTCTAAACTGGTTGTGCAGAAGTGCCACATGTGATGAAGCTGGACCTGAAGCTACCAGAGCTGTTTCTGTTTCTCAGAACCAAGCTTCACTTGTCACGCGTTATGCTGGGTGTTATTTTAGCTCATGACTTGTATACACCAGCCTGTCTTCATCGCTACCCAGTGATTCCCTCTTCTTCTCACTCCCTTGTTTCATCTCTTCTGCCATCTTCCATTTTTACTCCAGCTTTTTCTCCTCCTCATCCCCCTAAAAACACTCCCTGTTAACTCCCCATGTCTCTATCTTTGCATCCATCTCTCTGTGTATCTATCTCACTCTCTTGCTCACACAGCTGGTGTCCCATATCCTGGTTTATTTATGAGCTGTAAGATCTCTCATTAAAGCTGTTTCTCTGATGGGAGGGGACAAAACTGAACAGGACTCTGTTGGCTACAGTTGAAAAGCAGAATGGGCTTGCATTAACCAGGCTGTGTTGTGTGATTGGATGTTGAAGAGTTCACTGTCTTTGTGTGTTGTTTTTATTTTTTAACTCCCCTCCTCTGTTCTTCCCTGAACCAGTCCTGCCCAGCCTCTTTCTGCCTTCTTGCCCCTTTGATGTTTTGTGTGCCTCCCGGAGCTCGATGGGCTCCCAACTTACTCCTATTCAGCTTCTTTGTTACGTCTCTAACTAGACAGATGGCTGTCAGATCTCTACTGTGATTTTCCCTGAATGCTTTTTGAAGAGTTTAATCAAAACTCAAAGCAGGACAGATTAAAGATGCCATGGTCTGTTTGTTTTCCGAGTAAGGAGGATGTCATTTAATTATATTGTTTGTTTATTTTACAGCTCCCAGATCTCAGAACAGTGCTGACAGTGGTGAGTTCAAATTCATATTCTCTAAATTTGAAGGCTCAGTGTGGACCACCTCCATCCATGGCTGAGGCTAATTTAAGTAATAGCTGTTATTTATATGTAGCGCTTGCATTGGGGTTGACATTAGGCCATAAGGGAGATTTTGTGCCAGATTAAAGAAGCTCCAGTGTTAAGTGCACACATCTGGAACTTTGTGATTTTATTGGTTAGTCATTAGCGCCATCTTCTGGCAGTGAGCTGGCATTGATTTCAGTCTGTCCAACTTCATGAAAATAACTGGAAATGTTAGAACCATTGACTTTTTCTTTTCTTCAATTTTCTCTCTGTATTCTAGATTTTGTTTGTAAATCGCATCACTACCAGGATATGGACGCAATGGCATTCAAAGGGTGAGACCACACCACACAACACCTTAGAATCTGCTGTAATTAACAAAGAAAACCTGCATTTTCAGGGTTGCCAACTTTGAGAGTCTGGCTGGAGGGAGGTTTTTATGACATGAACAATCACATACACTTGGATTTAATCACGTGCACTTATTTTGATCACACATGGATTCAACATAAGAATGGACAGCGGTGGAAAATAGAACAGCACTCCCTTTCAAACCTGATACTCAAAGGAAATTGGAGAATCTAACACTTCATTTCCTGCATCATGATGAATATTTATGTGACCATTAGTGCTGGAAATGTAATTATTTAATAGGAAAACACAATTTTTTTTACATAAATAACAAAAATTAAATAAATCAAATCCATTAACGAAGCTCACATTCTATTAAAATTTGATCTGTTCTTTTTCATGAGGTCTTTTTAAAACTGAAAAGTTCAATTTAAATCAGAGGTAAAAAAAAGATTAATCACTTAAATCAACAAACACTTCCTGAGATATTAAACTGAACTCCAAAATCTGGTGCAGTCAGGGTCTCAATCATTCAGGTAGAGATAACAGGGATAGCTTAGCTAAAGTAAGGGATGCTTTGCAGCCTTTTCATTTTTTCTGCAGTAGTTAGGCTAAAGCAAATTTATTGTGCCAATATTGTACGGCCACTATTTGTCAGCTACTGGAAATTTGTATTTCTTTCACGTTACTCTGAATGAGTCATGTATTGATCAAGCCACCTAAAATGTCAAAACGATAACTGAGCATTGTGTTTGTTTTTGATAGTTTCAGGTTCATTGTTTTTGACAGAAGTTAATCAGAAGATCAGAATCCTATGTTTGAGCAGCTGATAGATCAACAAGGAGATATAAACATTGCACACCACAGAGTGTTATGGTGTAGTGTTCTGGAGTGACATTTGTCTGGGCAGAGTGAGAGAGTGAGACTGATGGTGAAAGCGTGTGTCCTAACGCCAGGGTGTGAGAGTTGGCAACCCTGATTTATTGTATGATATTAACCTTAAATTTAAAGCTCTAGAATTGAGTGTTGTTCAAGACTCCAAATGATTGTCTCAGATTGAAACACAACATGATCTGATTAGTATGTCTAAGTTGCTGTCCCTCTCTAAAACCGCAGCCTCAGAGTGCAGATTGCTACCAGTACCAGTATGACAGTAGCAGCGAGATCAACTGGGGAAGCAGAGGTAATTTAGTATGGATGTAGAGCATCCACCCCTTATTAAATGAACACAATTAATTCAATGTTTTTTACCTTGTTCTGATTTAATTCTCTTTTTTTCCCCCAGCGGAATACAAGGTAAGGTTTTTAAATAATCATGAATTAATTCCAGGTCCATATGCTAAATAAGCCCATTGTTACTGTGACTTTGTGCATGTGGTTAATAAAGCTCTTCACCGTCCTCTGCAGGTTTATCCATATGAAGCGCTCATTGTCACCACCAGAGGTCGCAACAGGCTTCCCAAAGATGTAGACAGAGCCAGACTGGAGGTAAATATTAATGAAGGGGAGGAGAGGCGTTTCCCCTTGAAGAAGTTTAAACTAGTTGAGATTGCCAAGATTCTTCCTTTTAAAACAACAGAAGCCCAACCCCTGTTGTTTTGAAAAATATTCTGTTTAGTTTCTGTCCATTTGTATGTTCCTAGAACTTCATCTGTATTTTTTGACAGTTGAAAATCAACTATAGTCTTAAGAATTTAGGATCAGTCACAAAATATGTACTACTGTATGTGAGTAGTTCTTATTTTAGGTTAATAACAGTTTTTTTTTTTTTACTACCTTAATGCCTTAAAAGACAACTGAGGTCTAGTTTAAAATAGTTTTATTTGATGAATGTTGCACCACATTGGTGCTACTAAACATGAAATGTGGACACTGTAAGTCTTCTTCTTCTTTCCCTCTTATCGTTGTGTTCTCAGCGTCACGTGTCCCCAGAGGAGTTTGTCCAAGTGTTCGGTATGACGGTGGAGGATTTTGACCGGCTGGCTCTGTGGAAGAGAAATGAGCTCAAAAAACAGGCCCGACTTGTTTAATAAAATATGGACGTCTGTTGAATACTGCCATATCAAGAGCAAGAGACTTTACTGACTGTACGAGGGGAGAGATGGGAAGACTTCTCTAAAGTTTCACTGCCATGGCTGAGAACCTGTTCTTTATCTCCTTTAATGACGAACCAAATTCTGGTCACACCGGTGTGGACTCCTGAGGCTGCAGAGGCGTTATGCACAGATATTATGGACTGATAAACTCTTACATGGTTGCAGGTGGAACTGTGGCTATGTGCTGGAGTGGCATGTAAGCAATAGAGACAGTAGTGCTGTACTTTTCTTAAACTGGAGGATGAAGGAAGGTATGTCTCTGCCCCTATAAGGCCACATATACGGGGATGTGTGTGACCAGAGCCCCAGTACTAAAACATTAAGAGGAGATTTTTTGGCTTTGCCTTATTTGTTATGCTCTCTTAGTTATGAGTGTGCAGCACCAGCAATCTGAATGAGTAGAATGTAGATGCAGTATATCATTTATGACACTTTATCAGTGTGAATGAAAAGAGGGAAGAATGGAGAAGTGAGCATACAGCATCATTCTACTTTAATTCATGAGGTTGAGTTTTGTTGACCTGTTTTTGCTCTTCACATGAATTACTGTGCCCCTTTGGTTTACACTAATTGATGCATAATGAAACAAGAAACAATCTGAGGGTGGGCATGAATTTTTCAGCTGTATGTGTGACTTTCACTGATTTGTGTGCAAATGAAAACCAAAGTGAGAATGCAAATTAACAGATTAGCCGATCACCTCCATGTAATGCTCTGGATAATATTTAAAAGTCACCACTAGATACAGTTCACTGTGCAGCTGTAGGAGAACCTCAAAGAATGTGCAATTCAGAAGATGAAATAGATTAAACAACACAAGTAAGTACTCCAGCTCCATATTTTCCTGCTCATTGCAATAGAATGAAGTCTAAATGTTTTAGGATGTGGACTGCAGTCATTCGTAAAT
Organism: Notolabrus celidotus; assembly: GCF_009762535.1. Taxonomy (NCBI): domain Eukaryota; kingdom Metazoa; phylum Chordata; class Actinopteri; order Labriformes; family Labridae; genus Notolabrus; species Notolabrus celidotus. The sequence continues at coordinate 12,670,954 of NC_048279.1, read as the reverse complement.
TTCCTACATTCATTATTATTTATATTCTTTGATGATAACCCAATAATTTTGTAGCTCCAGAGATTATATTCACTCACATTAAAATGTTCTGCAAGTTATTTAAACACACTAAGATCCAGGGTTGTTGAAGACTTCTTTTGAATACTGTTATTTTTGATTTTGTCACTACAAATAAAACTTGAGAAAAAGTTCAGTCTCCTCTTTCTTTGAAATATATCGTTGGGAATCAACCAATTTGTGAAATATTTGTAAAGTAAAAGTTTCATAACATGCTCTCTGTCATAGCAGATACGTTGCTGAGTTAGGTGCACGTGTGTATTCTTCAGAGAAATGTACTTAGTTATTTGATGTTAAAGAGAGAGAATGTGACATTTTGACTGAAAGCTCTCTTCCCAAAAGCTCCTGCAGCGTCCAATACCCGATAAACTGATGAAACAAAGGGAGGAAACACAAACACAATGACTCTAACACAAGAGTCATTGAAGTATCCATGAGTGTCTGCTTCAAATCAACACTTGTTCTGCTATGGACTGTACCAACCTGAGGGCCATTATATCTGTGCCAGTAAATGTTTGGTTGGCTCAAGACTAAATCCTGTGGCCCCTTGCTAGATTACATCTGAACATGCCTTGATTCCAAATACATTAGCAACCCGTTATAACAGCCCATAGAGGAAGTATCTAACTTTGCTTTCATACAGTTGGAAGGAGATGGAGACCCAGTTGTATGCTTCACACCATAGGCTCACACATAGGCCGACCATACATCCCCCCCGCCAGTGTCCTAGTTGGGCCACTCCATTCAAAATCGTGTGGGCATCTCCTGCTCAATGTACAGCCAGCTGACTTTAGGACCCAGCAGAGAAGCCGCCTGCTTGAATTTCCCGGCCTGCAGATTTGTAATGTAGCGACAGTATCTGTCAGCAGAGGCCCCACACGCCTTCACACACTCTCTCACTCACTCATGGCCCAACACTGAAATCTGCAACTCTCACATGGACAGCATCGCCAGCGGAATGGAGTCAAAAGCCACCAAATGTAAGTTTCTTTTAAAAGTCTTACACAGAGCTGCAGAAGAGATGTCTGACAGGAGAAATGCAGAGATGTACCCTTGTGTGCTGGTTGCTGAGGTGAATCAGCTCAGCCTGTTCAATTACGTTTTAATTGAACATTTCTTTCAAACATGGGGACCTCTCACCCACAGTGTGGTTTCTTCCATCTACACCTCTGACTGCACCTGACAGGACATAGAAGTATTGCTTGGAACACCTTGAGCCTCACATGATTTCCCCTAAATGTCTGTCCTCATTGCTCTCAGTTTGCAGTTTGTTTACTATACATTTGTTGTAAGTGACTTTTACAAGCTTAGACAATTGTTTGAGAACACTCCCCTTTCCTCCTGTTATTTTTCCTCCTGATGTTCATCTAAGAAGAAAATGGCAGTGCTCTTAAAATAATAATATTGCTTTGGTCTCCCCCCAGCTGCTTGGAGGAGGCAGAAAACCAGCTTCTCATCTAAAGTTGGATTGTTTTTACAGAAAGTGGATCTGACTCATCCTTAGTCAAGTCAAATATCTGGATTATACTGTCATTGTTTTGATATTGGACACCACCAAGCAGAGAGCTCTTCTGCTCCTTAGTTAAACTCTGCTTTTATATGTAAATAACTGGAAATACAGCATGTTTTTCTGCCTGTGTGTTATTCTCCGGGAGGGGTGCAGCTGCCCCTGCAAAGTACAACATTTTCCACATTGTAATTGAAAACAAACACACATCCCCCTCATGGGCTCAGAGTGATGTCAGAAATAACAGCATGAGCAGATGATGGTGTGACACAGCTCAGCATTTTTATTGTACAGTTTTAATTCCATTTACACTTCTGCTACATATTTGTGCACATTAGCTGATGTGCTGCATCATGCTGCTGCTTTTGGAGTGTTTTAATGTACTTGCTGCCGGCTGTCAGGCAGGTAAACATATGACGGTGATATAGCATTGATGGAAACTTTAACTTAGCTGAAAGGGGACAAACTGCACACATGTTGTCTTTTAACAGCTGTTTTGCTGCAAGAAAATAGACCTTTAAAGCTGCAAACGTCACTCCAGACTCCTTCATCCATGAATTGCTTCCCTAAATCCTCCTCACTCTGTCAGTATGTGGATTATCTGGAAGTAATGGTGTGTTTAGTGTATACACAGTGTATCTCAAGAAGGAAGGTCCTAAGGTCTTCTCCAGGTTAAGATAAATTCTCGCCTGTCACGTCCATCACTGTCACACACCACAGACAAACACACAGGAATTTAGCTGGACTGACTTTCTCTCACAGTTTGTGTTTGTGTGAACACCACAGGAGAAAACACACGGTGAGGACTACTGATCCCTGGGGAACACCCTGCTGTTTATGTGCTCCTTGAGTCCTCTGATTGGTTGCTGCTCTTCCTTCAAATGTTTCTTAATCTATGAAAGAATTGTTTAGTCTGTGATACCTCACACAAATAGTGTGTAATGCTTAACAAAGTGAGAGATAATTTAAACCACTAATTGACTCTTAAGTTGTTTTTGACTGTTATTGATAGTGAAATCTTGTTATTTGGAGTTATTTAAGTTCAGATATCAAGCTCGGTGAGATTGATAAGAGGCAGGTATGAGCATGACGGCTAAAAAGTTTCTGAATATGCAAATGCAATCCAGCTGGAGCAGCAGTGTAATAAAGGTTTAGTTTCCACGTGAGAAGCAGAGCATCAGGTGGGTGTGAGAGGGGAGAGGCTGTCCCCACAGAGATGCAGCAGAATGGTGGGATTGTCTGTGATTTTTCACCAGCTGAATCATAGCTATTGTCAGGTGCTTTTATTTTTGAGCATATGGAAGAACTTGTAGATGAAACAGCGATGTGCTTGGACTTGATGCTTAAATCAAAGAAGCTGCTCTTTCAAACTGAGGTCTGAAACCGTGCAGTATCTGTCTTTCCTTTAATGAGACGGTTGAAGTTTTCAGAGTATCCACGTTCCACTGAGAAATGAATGAAAGAGACCCTGTGTGTTTGTGGGGAGAGTGTGCCTCTCCTTGAACCAAATTCTTCCCTGAGATGTATTTACATGAATATTAATGATGCTTTTGAGTTAACACGTTTTTTTATATAATGAATCTGAGCGTTGCTGCTTGTGGATGAGGTCCTTGAGAGTACTGACAAGGATTTGAATTGTTGAAAGCTGAATTAAAACATGGCCTCAGTGGGCTTGGGTTAGCAGGGTGAGAGAGCGCATTTAAAATGCGATATGCCAACGTCATCTAGAAAGTGTCAGTGACCTCACCGTGCATGCATTAGCGTTTCTTTTCCTCTTTATTGTGGTGCGGTGTTGTCACATTGCCAGAATTTAAAACTTTCATACAATACTTATAAAGTTAAACGATATGGATGTTAGTTCTGATACCAAAAAATAGATTCTGGAGCACATTGGGTGTCTTTTTTTAATTACCATGCAACAGTGCTGATTCAGGAAACGTCACCAAACAGAGAACAAAATTTGAGTCCAATGGTAAATAACAACCTTATTTTCTGTTACATGATGTGGTTTTCATTAGCAGTGTCGCTCTCTTGACCTGATCTCTGTGTAACTTGACCTCCTCTCTCACAGCTTTGGGGGTGAAAATGTCTGTACATCTGTCTTTTCATAAGCTTCGGTCTTCTTTGATACTATTGATGTACGAATGCATATCTAATCTCTTCAAACAATATATAGTATGGAAAGTACCTGAGTATCCCAAATTTTGACAACCTTAGTTTGATGTAATCGCATTTTCAGACACCTAAAGCATAGTTCTTGGTTGAACATGGCTCTAAAGTTTTAAACATTCTTTCAAGATTAGCTTATGTCAGCATTTTACAACCTGGGTTTTACTTTTAGCTCATGCATCTGAAATGTAGAGCTTTCATTGCCCTGATTTTGGACGCACAGTTGGAAGCTGTTTCAGATGAGGAAACAGGAGCCTCACAGCAATAAAACCTCATCCTGTGGTTCAGGGTGGTGTCAATCCCACTGTCACAGTTGTAAGTTATTGTTTTGGCAACTATTTCAGTGTTCACTTCATTTAACATCTTTATCCATGCAAGAGTGTTATAAAGCTTCCCAGTGAAGCACTTTATCTCTTCACTGTGTAAAAATGTGGCCTTGTTGTAACCAGTTGGAACAGCAGTAATGATAATGAGATATAAAGACAGGGGATCTTCCCCTCCATACAATTGTTATTTATACCTGAAGTGTTCACAAGTCCCCATGTTTTATTTCCTCTACCAGAATTTATGAAGTTTTTTGACCTTAAGATAGTTTGCAGACATGCTGACACACAGATATACAGTATAGTATGATATATCTGTATATATGCCTCATCATGCATGAGCTATAAATCATGTATGATTGTGGACCAGCCCCATAAGAAGTGGAATTCCCCTGTTCAACCCTCATGAGGCAGAGGAGATCACAATGATTCATATGGCTGAGATATGTGCAGTGTATGGTGTAAGTGCATGTGTGGGTGTACACATTGTGTATAGGCGATGGTCATTCTCTGCCCCACTGTTTGTATAGGGTTTCCATGGAGATATCCTACACAGCAGAGGACTATAGAGTGTGAACAGACACTTCCAAATATGTTTTCTGCGTCTCTTGCAGAGGGTTAAACATGACCGTGGATGGAGTGTGCACACAGGTAGTAAAGAGAAATATCTGATTTATTGGAAAGACTTGGCAGTTATATGAGTCTTAGTAAGGAAGACTTGTGCAACCTGTTATCATGTCACTGCATGTTACTCAAGAGGAGCCACAGTTAAGCTCTGAATATAAATTATGTTTAATAGAAGGGTGTAAAGATTGCATTTTTGCCTGTCGGGATACGTTAAGGTTAACAGTTCACAGTGTATGTGTTTTTAATATGCAGAACATAATTCATAGATGGTGTGCCATCATTTTATGCTGCTAAATGTCAGTACTGGTATGTGTTTAGGGAGTTATTTTAAAGCTCCTGTGAGGAACTTTGGGTCTGTGTCTACTTTGGCAACCCCCGTCAACAAAGCAATATATCGTATGTCTGATTTTGTTGCATGTAGTGGACAAAAAAATAATCATCATGCTTCTTTTCACTGTGATGTCCCTTACAATGTTTGTGGTAGAAAAATTGAAAGATGTGCTTGTCATCACTTTATCTGACACCAAGCCCCCTGGCAGTGGTTTTGTACAAAAAAAAAAAAAACTTATTGAAAATAAATTATCAGTCTTGTTCCTGGTCATGGCCTTGTTTGCTTTTTCAACTCATAAAGAGGCATCTCCATTGATTTGAGTCTGTTTCATAATAAGCTCTCTGGAGCTTTAAAAGTCTGTTTGGTGGGAAATAGAGTTCATGTTTCTGTAGTGTGGGCTCGTTTTTTGTGGAAAAGCCCTTTCTTCTTGGGAAAGAATGATAAATTAAAAGTCATTACTAATGTTGAGTTTATAAATCTGTTAGTGGTATTTATTGAAGGAACTAAATTGTGAGAACATGCTCGACTGCAATCTAGGCTCACTGTTTAGGCATTGCCTCTTAAGCTGTCACGATCTTAACCCTTAGGAATACAGGTGGCTCATGTTTGTGTTTGTTTGTCACAGTAGAGTTACCTGGTGTTGTGGAGTGTTTTCATGATCTTCTGATGAAATGCATCACTCAACATTCAAGAAACACCTGAGAACTTTATCCTTAAAGTACAGATCTGCCTCTAGGTTTAGCAGAAGACACCTGAGCAAATTATAAAGAAAATACGGATACTACTAACCTGATGAGATAAGAGCTGGTGGTGGATTTCAGAAGACGTAAGTCCCCTCCTCCCACACCAGTGAACACCCAGGGAACGGACATTGAGATTGTGAAATCTTACAAGTACCTGGGTGTTCACCTGAACAATAAACTGGACTGGTCAGACAACTCAAATGCGCTGTACAAGAAGGGACAAAGCAGACTCTTTCTGCTCAGGAGACTCAGGTCGTTTGGTGTGGAGGTGGCTCTTCTGAAGTCCTTCTTTGACTCTGTGGTGGCATCAGCCATCTTCTTTGGAGTGGTCTGCTGGGGAAGTAGCATCCCTGCTGTTGACAGGAAGAAGAGGAACAGACTGGTGAGAAGGCCAGCTCTGTCCTTCGCTGCCCACTGGACCCTTTGGAGGTGGTGGCTGACAGGAGGATGATAGCAAAGCTATCTTCTCTGATGGACAACACATCACACCCCCTCCAGGAGACCATAACAACACTAAGTAGCTTGTTCAGTGACAGACTTCTTCACCCACGGTGTCTCACAGAGAGATAGCGCAGGTCTTTTCTCCTGCAGTGGTCAGACTCTATAATGAATAATATATACATATATATATAGATATATATATGTGTGTGTGTGTGTGTGTGTGTGATTTTAAGATATGCTTATCTTTTACCTCTTTAATTTTGATTTTGATTTTAATTGCTAATAACTTTTAATAATTGTTATTTTATTTTATTTTTTTCTTGTTTGCTTTATATATTTATTTTGCACTGTCTACTCTGTTACTGTAACACTTGAATTTCCCCATTGTGGGACGAGTAAAGGAATCTTTTATCTTATCTTATGAGATGAAGATGGACCATGAAAGTAGATGAGTGTTCTGTCTTTGATTTGCCAAGTTTTTTGTTCCAAGTAACACATGGATACATTTTCTTTTCTCTTTAAAAGTTACTTGTATTTATTTTTTACTCATAGTCCATTGTTACATCTATCACATACTTCATAATCACAACTTGGCATTTCTACACTGTCCGTTGTTCTCATCTGTCTTTGACTTGTGGACTTCAGACTTGCCACACCTTTTGCTTAACAAACTGATGTATTACTATTTCATGCTCCTTCAGCACCATTAATCTTGAGACTGACAATGTCTGTAGATTTTAATGTTGCATCAAGCCAGAATTCATATTAAACCAGAGACAAAAACGCCCATGATGCAGCTCTGTTAATCTTCATTCACATGTCATTTACCCCAAAGCAGCTACACAACAAAATGTAGCTGCTTTGGGGTATAAAAAACTACTTGATACAATGAGAACTAAAAAGGCACCTCAAATCACCCTCGATAGGAGATTAACCTCAGTAATGACTTATGCCCTACATAATAGATAGACTCAGACAAAAGCTAGCAGTCATTGAGAATGTGTCCTACTTTTCTGGTGAACAACTGAAGACAGCTCTCTGCCCCGGTCAAAATCTCATTAACACAAAAAATCCCAAATGGAAACAAAGCAGCTCCTTTTCCTCTGTTGTGTGTATGTGTGACTGTGTGTGTGTTTTGTGTATATTACCCTTGCCTGTGCAGCATCAGTAAAGCAGAGGCTCCACTTGCAGAATAGCATCTTTCTCAGTGTGTGAATACTTTTCTGTGAGGCAGACATAGCATTGTGGTGATCTCATAGGACTCAGGGCAGATACGGGATCTGAATAATATTGAGTGCACTGTAGAGTCTTTGTCTGGCAGCAGGCTGAGTCAAGCCCTCTGTGCCATCTCAGACCTGAATAAATCAGAGCTCACAAGATGAAAAATGAGAGAGAGGGGAAGGAGGTTTGGCAGACATGACACATCCCCTAAATCATGGTCAGTTCTGTGATCTCTGACCCTTGACCTGACTGTGTATTGACTAGTATCCAGATGCAGCTGTTGCCACCTGGCGAGAAACACTGTTCCACAATAAGACAACCTCAAATTTGATAACTTCATGTTTTCTCCCTTTTTTTCTTTTGTTAATGGGGAGATCCACCTATCCTATAATGCATTGGAAAACACTGGGTATAACCCTTGAGAGATTTCAAGGCAGTCACATAGTTTAAAAGGTTGAGTTGTTTTCCTACAGATAATGGAAAGACTGGAAATGCCCTGAGTTCTTCAGAGGGGTCAGATATTAATACATTCAGATCCTGCATTTTATCAACCCACCTAATAACACTGGCTTAATCCTTCTTCTTCTCCATAACAATAGCCCACATAGAAATATCAGTGCAGGTCAATTTTGGGTCTAATTTTGGCTCTTTTTTTAACTAGAACATAATCACTGCTCCTCTACTGCAGCCATGCTTGTTGTCAGAAACTGGTTGTTTTTGAAACAGCCTGCTACATACTACCTAGAAATGTAATATGCAGTACCTACTGCATATTGCAGACTGTGTTTAAAGGTGTGCATTAGTGTGTTAAAGTTAATACTATTGAAATGGATAAAAACACTACTAGGTAAAGTTTAAAAGTGGCGTCTTACTCTTTTGAGACACAAGGTGTAGTGAAGCCACAAGGTCAGCCACAACCCAGCTAACAGTCTGCTAATGTGAGTTAGGTTTGTTTGTGAGCACAGCTCAGTGTGATGTTAGGATTCCCCCAGTGTAGCCAGGCAATACAACTGTTATGGCAGTCATATCACCTCCATACAGGGTTAGAGTGTACAGGTATTAACAATCAACAGTTTTATTCCATTATTTTTGATTACTGTTTTTGAACATGCCATGTTATTTGAATTATTTTAGAAAATATTTTTTAAAAAGCTATTTTAGAACTGGCACATTTACTTTTCTGTGTACTGTTTGAATGATAGTCTCAGGGATGTCATCAATTAGTTTTGAATCCCAACAGCAGTCACCATATTGGAAATGCTAACTCAACCTAGTTTTCAGTCCACCTAGCAAGAAACCCAGAGGCTGAGTTAGCCTTTGGCCTAATGGCTAACAGCTACAATATGCTCACCTGTCAGTCAAGTCAGCCACACCCCTTTTTTTGCCTATTTGTGCAAAACTTGTCGTCTGCGCATTTAGAGCCATTATCAAGTGGACATTCAAGAAACTGCAGCTTTTGGCTTTTCCAAATTGCCCTAATGTCTTAACACTGCCAAATGGTTTTCTGCCATGTGTGTTGATTACTACAGGCACAACAGATTTATCAGGAGAAGGAGGGAGTAGAGGACGACAGCAGGGATGAATGTGGCATTAATTGTTTCCAGGGGGAGCTGAGAGCCCTGTCAGATGGAGAAAACAAAGGAAAAACTGTTCTGAGGACACATCTCTGTTTTTGATGCACTACATATTGGACAAATTAGTATGACATCTCAATTACTAAAACTGAACAAAGGTTCAGGGGAAAACAGTAGATGGGGAGAATGAGAAGCAGTGCTTTACTAACCTGACCTGCAAATGAAGCCTTTGACTCTCTCACTGCTGAGATAGCAGCTTCCTGCTAAGACCACTGCTTCCCAGATTACTCAGCTGCAGTGAAGCCTTTGTTAAAACTGTGTTTGTGTGTGTGTGTGTGTGTGTGTGTGTGTGTGTGTGTGTGTGTGTGTGTGTGTGTGTGCGTGTGTGTGTGTGTGTGTGTGTGTGTGTGTGTGCATGTGTGTGTGTGCATGTGTGTGTGTGCGTGTGTGCATGTGTGCATGTGTGTGTGAACATCTAAAGCTTCAGTGCTCCTTTGCTGCCCTTCAAGAGTCAGTTAATGCTTAAACAGGTGAGTGGGAGTGCAACAACCCATAATTCTTCCTCCCCATCACCATGGAAACAACCCAGTGCTTAAGAGGCCTGCTGACTTTGAGAAGATTTCTTCCTCCTTGACAAGCTCATTAGAGTGGCCTGAATAGGAGAGCAGATGCATGTTAGAAATGAACTTCAAATATATTTAAGACACTGACTGCTGGAATCAGTTACACCCTGTTTGAAAGAGTTTGCAAAGAAGGGGCAACTTGACCAAACCCTGCTCTTCTTCAGGGAGATAGATACTTTTTTCATTTTGTCTGTAATGCGTTTCCATGGTGTCTAGCTGACCACATGTACTAAGAATTTGTTACTTCTCTTGTCTTAAGCAAACATGAGAGATTATAGCACAAAAGGTATGCAGTCAAAATAGATGCTTGTTTGCTCAACCATCTCTCTTGGTAGCAGTGATCACTGTTGCCCTGATTCTTTGTATAGACTTTGTCTGTATCAAAGATATATATAGATATAAAAACTATGTAAGAAGCCTGGAGGGACGACCGAGTAACAATCATCTCTTTATGTTTGGGAGGAGAGAGGGAGGTAGGGAGGTAGGGAGGCTGCTGTTGCCCACCCACATCCCCTCAGACACACCTGGTGGGAAGTGTACATTTCTACTAATGCTGAGGAATGTGTGCTTTAGATGCTTGAGGTTTGAGTTTAAATATTGCCACCAGATGAAGGTTTGATCTGTATGTCAAAGTGTCAACCAATGATTGTGAAAGCAAAACACCTTGGACAGAATAACAGCTACTGCATCTAAAAATCTATTAAAACCATCTATGTCCCTGGACCTGTTCCATCTCTTTGTATTTACTGTATTTGTGTGAAGATGTGTGAGTATCATGGTGTTTGTGGAGGGGTCATTGCTGTATTTTACAATAACCTGAAGCATCTCCTTGTGTTCAATAAACACAGTGGGGAGAACATGTTTTTTTTCCTCTCTGTCTTTAATTAGTTCACCTTTACGACTCTTTCAAACCTAATAAGTTTTTCCACATGGCTCCCTCACCTGCTGCTACATGTTAGCATGTTTTACAGGGTTCATTCAGTATTATTCTGATTGTGTGTTTGTTTAAAACGTCCACCCATTTAATTGATGCATAAGTCAAAGCCTTGAGAAAGAGTCTCAGGGGGACACCTGCAGCAGCTAAATAAAGCTAGGTAATTATGCTATAATAGGAGCTCCATTATGCTGTCACTCCCTTGAAATACAATCGTAGAAGTAGGCACAGTGAATACTATCGAGCATAGAATCTTGACAGTGAATTGAGATTAGGGTCACCAGAGACAGCACAGTAAAAGCGGGAGAGGGTCAGCTGACAGGAAGAGGAAACAGAAGGCCGGAGGTGATAAGTGATGTCATCAGTAGAGGGAGGAAGTCCATCTCCACAGGGGCATATGGGGCATCCCAATACAGTTTGTGAGCCCATTAACCTATATAGGACAGGAAGAGTGTTTTGTTGGCAGAGAGGAGAATAAGATCAAAATCAGTCTCAGAGGGTCTTCAGTTGCAAGCTTATCAGAGGCAGCATGCTCTTTGACTGTGAGCTTTGATGGTTTTCAGCTTCACCTCTTGACGTATGATGGGCATTTTTCCCAGCTGCTGGTTCTGTTGGGGGGGAGGGGGGGTCAGGACACCACCACATAATGACTACTATTAGTAAGGCCCAAAATCTGCTGAATTCTACGACCAGTCAAAGCCACAAAACTTTTAATAATGTAGCTTACAAGACTAGCCATGAGGTAGCTAAAAAAGAAAGTCATCTCATTTTAATGCAGATGCTCGACATGAAATGATTTAGTAGCAGACACCCTGCTGCTTCTCACCTTTTCCAACTACTGACCTCAGACTTCCCTCGTTTACCCACCTGTAATCAGTCCTGCAGTGGCCTGATCTTCCTTACTTACCTGTCTCCCCTCCATATATACCAGTATCTTTTCTAAGTACCAGTATCGTTCCCTAGTTTGTTTGCCAGTTCATGCAAGTAGCCACAAGCTTTGTTGGTGTCTTCCTGTGTTTTGCTTTGAACATGTTTCTACCCACAAACCTGCTACCAATTTGCTTCCCTTCTTGCTTCCAGAGTTTTGCACATTTGGGTCCCTCCCCCTGCTGCCCAGACTCCCTTCTATGACACTGTCCAGTCTTATTAATACTGACATAGTGGTGGATTCAAAGCCATCTTGTTTGTTTACAAAAATGACAACATTGCTTAATCACTGGGTCATATAGAAGCCTGATATTAGCTAGATGGTCTGGTTTTGTACTGTCTGAATTGGGTCAGATGGAAATCTCCCTGTAAGTGAAGTGAAACAGACACATCCTCCAGAGCAAATAAAACACTAGCTCACCGATCAGTCGGGTTCCCAGGGTAGATTTCTGCTGCATTTTCCAATGATCTTTAATTTTATTGCTTCTCCAGGGAATCTCATAAAATTTCCCAGACAGTCAAATGAATAAAGGAAATTAACGTTAATGTTCTTCCTGTGTGTTTGACAGGCAAAGAGCCAGTAATAATAACTTGTGATAAGTAGTAACCTACTTATACTGTTTCTCTTGGGCAGTGGAAACAAGCTGTCAATGCAACAGAGACATTTAAAGTTGTTATGGCAGGCCTGCTAGCCAACAGTTGATCACGTACACATTGAGCAGATACAGAGCAATTGTTGCAATCATTTGGAGAAGTGTGTCATGAGATGTGACCCATATAGGTTAAAGTTTTACCTGACTAGCGCTCCTTTCAAAAATGCAGTAAACTCAATGAGTAACTGCATAATTATGTAAACGTTATTGACCTTGACTATCTCCAGACTTTCTCCTCCGTTTTCCCCAAGTCACATATCTAAAGAAATTGGGCTGAGTCCATGTGTGAAGACAGTGGTTAAGCAAGTAAACCATTGCCTCCATGTCCTCCATTGTTTGTGATTGTTGTGTCGCGTTCATAATGACGTGAACGCAGTTTCGCGCAGCTGTGTTTATGACGACCCCGCCCACCGTGAGTCGGTACTCGGGCTGGTGGAAAAGAAACCCAAACCGAGTAGAGTCGAGTCGAGCAGAGCTGAGTCGAGTCGAGTAGGGCTGGAACTGTGTAGTGAAAAAGGGCCATTACACAGCAATGCACATAGAGTAAGGCACCCAGCAGGAGGGGGGCAACTTTTTTTGCTAAAAATTCCCATCCCTACTGATTTTTGTTTATTTTTGGGGTGCGTGTCTGACAGGGGACTCAAATATTACTTAAAACAACTTAAAGTTGAACTTATCAATTTTTTGTTTTAGTATTTGGTCTATGAATGTTTGGTGCGATTGACGTAGCATGCCAGTTGCCAGTTGCTGTGCCTGGAAACAACCCTGGTGAAAGGGTAAATGTGAAGCAACACAGTAAACTTTTGGTTGCAAAATCAAGACAATGAGCTGAGAGGCACTAAAATGCACAATTTAGATATGAACTGCAAAGCTAGGTGGTCCTCTGTGGATTTATTACACTGACTGTGTAATAGCCCTTTCCTATTCATAAAGTTATTCTACAATTTATGTTAAGATATTTTTCACAGAAGCTTCAGGAAACCCCCTTAAAGATAAAAACACAGGCCCAACAGTAAATTTACATTTTTAACAGCGAAGTCATGGTTGCAGTCATCATACTAATTTGTAACATTTTCACAGTAGACCAGTATCGTCTCAGTTCACTTATCATGGACCGTAGAGATGTGACTGCCCGGGCATGTCTTGAGCTGGGGAGAGGAGAGCCGTCAGCCTTAGGAAATGCCTGGAATCTGAGGAGTAGAGTGGGAGGAGATTTCATCATGATAGGGCACACAGGCTGGTGAGAGAAGTCATTGTTGGCACAGCTCGTAACACAATTAAAAAACCCCAAGCACATCTGGTCATGGGGTTTACCTCACCTTTGTTAGCGTGCTTTGGTTACACACACCCCTGTGATCCATCTAGAAATACAGATGTGACTTCAGAAATTTTTATCTGGTTCTAAAATGTTATGAATCAGCTATTTTCTTCAAACATTCACGTCCCAGCTTTGAAGACTGAGTTGCATAGGGGTATTTAGATAACCCTCTCATGTCATGAAGATAACACTCAAACCCTGCTGTCTCTCAGCTGAAAAACCTCTCCGGTGACTCACTTAACATGAGATAAGATTCTGCCTTTTCACACATGAACAAAAAAAACTGCTTGTCTTTTCCTTTCATACATTTCTGTGTGATATTGTTCATCTGGTCTTTGTGATGAGACAAATAAAATTTCCCACACTATGTCTTCTGGACACCTCAAAGTCTTTAACCTGCAGTGCTCTTTCATGTCAGATCAGGTTGGGTAATGTCTGTGTATCCAACATGTCCAAAGACAATAAGGAAGGGGCGACTTCCAAGAAAAACCCAGCAGTTTTCATTAGATTCTGATCTCTTGCGGAGACACAGATGGTACAATCGTTTGAGTTTCTCACAGCAGCTTTGTCCAACGGGAGTTACCTCTTTGTGGTTTTGGGCTTTGTTTTGTATTGTGGACATTGCCAGTCGTACTCACTGTTCATCTGGAAAATGTATTTGTTTTCTAGCTAGTGGTCCATCATGTCTAACCTGAATATGTCTGTTTTACATGAGAGCTTTGTATCCAGTTTAAATATGAAGAAACATATTTTTTTTAAATTCAGAGAGCCTTCCTGACCCTGCTCTGGCATCAACGCTCCCGTGTGAGTTTACAGCTTTACAGACGGGGTCAGAGGTCACATTTAGTCACAGTGAGGAGTGGTTTGAAAAGCCATAACCAAGCTTGGAAGGAAGCGTCTGTGATATTTGTCACAGTTAGTACGAATTTTGGATTAGTCATGCCCAATGGACACTCTGTGGTTGGAAGCGGGCAAGGTAACATCCTGTTGATGTTTCTAGGCAATTCTTTCACAAACTTTCTGCACCAACATCTTTGAGAGTGAGTCATGGTTCCATCATCTAATGAAGACAGGTGTGTCCCAAGCCCAGCCCATCCTGAGATTCATTGCTTGCAAATGTAAATGAGATGGACTCTTAAGCAGTAGAGGATTACACTTTTTGGTGAAAGTATTTGGTTCAGCTCAGTCAGACCGCTAGCAAAACAAATGTTGAAAAATGAAAGGAGCCTTGTTTAAGTAACTGTAGCTAGTTTGCTAACAAGATATCCATAACTAGGCAACAGGAATGGCACTTTCTGACACGGGGATGAGGATGAAAACCCAAATACGAAACCCCTTTTTTGACCAGATTCAGTTTACGCATTGGACACCTATGCAGGATTTGAAAAATGCATCCTTTTTAGCGTGCATCCTTTGAAGGCCCTGAAATGGGACACAACAATGTAACCCATTGTTCAGCTTTCTTTTGTGATCTACAAAGAAATCACCTTCTTTTAGTATTAAAATTTCTGGGTTTTTTTTTAAGTCTTAGTGTTCGGTTAGGTTCTCATATTTGTTTTTAAGTTTATTTTTGGGCATTTATTCTTTTATTCAGAGAGGACAATGTTCTAAACTAGGAAGAGAGATTGAGGAATGATAAAAGGCTGCAGGTTGGGATTGAACCTACCTGTGCTCTGTACATGGGTTTCTTGCTTTAACAGCTGAGCTAAACTGGTGCCCCAAACAAATTCTTGGCACGAAGCAACATATTGATATGGTGGACATGTCTGCCTAAATGCCTTGTGTACTCTATAACAAGACTAAATGTCAACCCTCTCTAAGGAGTCTCTGGAGGCTTTGATGCAAATCAGACAACTTCTCTATCTGTAGCCTCTTTGATATTAAATGCCCATGACGGGACTGTTGCACTTTGCTCTCAGTGTCAGGGTCATGGAGATGGTGGCGAAGTGAAGTCACTCCCCTGCTAAGCCAGAGGCTGTAACAGAGGTGTAACAGTTAACATGGCATCACTGTGAACATTGAAGCAGACAGGTGAAAACTAGATATGTGTGCATAAAGCTTTGCTTGTTCTGCTTCTCCTGATTTGCTGTGATGTTGTGTAAAATCTAATACTAGGGCACCAATATCAGGCCCCTGTGGGGTTCAATATTATATTACAAAGGCGAAGTGATGGTGGAGCGTGGTTACAGCACTGTGGTGGAAACTTACTGTAAAAAAATCAATTTTATTTTCATGCCATCTATCTAGTTTGATTTTATTTACGAAGGAGGCATCAACACTTCATTGGTGATCACCAATTGGAAGCTTTGAGGTTGGCATGTCAGATATCTCTTCAAGTTGTTTACTTTTTCAGCCATAAGCTGCAGTATTTGCACAACAGGGTGAGTATGAATTGCTGTCTCTCTTGTTTGGAGGGGAGTGTGATCTTGAGATGTTGAATTTAAAACAGAGAAGCAAAAAGGGATGTGTGTCTTTTTGTGTTGGTTTTGATCTTGATCTCTTTCCCATAAAGCAAAGACGAAGAAAGTAAAAAGTGTATTCCTTTAACAAAAGTGTATTTGGATCAAATGGGGTCAAAGTTGTTAAAGTGATCTTGTGTTTGTACATGCCCTTTATTCTATCATAGGATGATTTTAATGATTGCTGCAGTCTTGTGTAACAGGCAGCCCGACACCCAGCTGATCGTGTTAAAATCCTGCATCTGATATACAGTAAAAGCCTACATTTGTTTTGTCTGTGCATGTGAGTTGCAGCATTGTTGTGGACATGGATGTGTGTATTGTTCAGTGAGTGCCTGAGGGTTTGTTTGTGCAGTGCTGTTGCCCGTGTGATTGAAGGCAGCATGTTTCATCGTGTCAGGGCCCATGAGTGCACCCCGGGGCACCAAGTGATCCACGTGTAACTCTGAGAAGTCTCAACCTGCCTTTATCTCTACTCCACAGTCTGTTCTTAATCCCTACTTTATCTGTCACTGTATATTTTCATAGGAATAAATTAAAACAGAGAGAAAGGTGGTTTAATGCTTCATGTCAGTAAAAGTGATAAAGATGCTCCAATGTGAAGTCCAAGTACAATACCTTACTGTATCATGTATGTCACTGGGTTCACTGGCATCTTGTGTATGGCAGCCCCTATGTGGATCTAGTTAAAGGTTAATAATGTGTTGAGGGAAAGAATGTGAAGAATAAAGAATGTGAGTAAGCTATTAGTCGACATGTGTGTGTTTACACAGCAAGCCTTTCCCAGGTGCTATACGATCCCTGGGATTACAGCAGAGGGGGCTGCAATAGAGCACAGACACACACACACACACACACACACAAACAGAGCACTACTAACACCCCCTCCATAGAAGAAAAGAGAGGAGGGGAGACAGAGTGAGTGAGGGAGGGAGGGGGTGTAGGCAGATAACAGATCAGAGGGAGGAGAGGAGAGGTGAGGGGAGCGTGAGTGCAGCAGGAGGCAGACTTCAGCTCACCTCCACTACAAAGACTTCACAGGACAGAGCACACAGGGAGCTTTTGACTCTGGAGGATCCTCTTCAGTTTCTGATGCTTTATGAATCAGCCGTTTTGTCTTCTTCTTAACCTTGGAAAATGGTTGGACTCTCATCCACTGCTGTAGAAGGTAAGTGGTGAAAGGATGGTATAATAACAAAGTGTGCCTCCAAGGCTTGAGAAGATGAAAGGATTTGTAAAGATGTGTTTATGTATGGAAACGTTCTCTCTGCAGGAGACTTATGCTTACACGTGATGTTTACGATACACATGGCATCATGGCCTCTGTCTGAGATATGCTGAATTGTTGAGAAATCCACATTTTTGCCACCCAGACTCAATAATGAAACATTGTCGGAGCCACCAGAGACTCTTTGTGGGATGTAGTTGTTGCGTGATTAGCTGGAATGCCTGCCTGCAACAATATTGTGAAACACATACATAATTTTTTTACTTGCGACACGCTGTGGATTTATTTTAAGAGTGAGTGTGAAAAATATGAGGTAGAAAAAAACCTGTGCACCCAACTGAGGTCACATTATTCATCATATCAGGGTTTGCTGGACATGTTAGCACAGGTGCTCAACTCACTGACATTAGTCGCCCACCCTTACTGCCCCCCCCCCCCCCTCTCACTCCCCCCTGAAAGTCTGCTAATGCAAGCCTCTTTTAAAAGTCTGAGTCTGCATTGTTAAACAAACTGCTCTCATTGCTTCACTACACAATGCACAAACACATGCAGAGTCCAGCACTATTAACAAGGTGAGGAATGTGTCCTGTGTTTAACAGCAATTGTCAGAGTAGTGTGAGGAGGTAAAAGTTTGAGTGTGTAGCACATTCCTGCAGGCATGATGCACTGACTGCACACACATTGTAATAACCTGTGATGTTTTTTTTCAGCTTTAAGTTGGTTTTATCTTTCTGAAGCTGCAAATATTCTAATTTCATCCTCGTTTTGCTTGAATCAAACCATATCCAACTTGTTTTTCTGCAGCGTTTTTACCTTATGCAAGCTTCTGTGCAGTTTCCCTCAGGTGCCAGGCAAAACAACAGTTTAATCTGGCTTTCATATAGACTTCAAAGAAACATCACACTCACACAAACACGCACAGGTTAACAGGTGGGGCAGAGATTTAAAAGATCATGTGCTGCTTTGGGAGTGTGTGCAGTGTGGTGTTGATTATGAGGGCATGACCGCAGACTTTAGGGTGGTCTTATGTGCCTCACATGCCAAATACTGTGTAGTAATTCCTCTTTGCTCATTTTGGCACAAGTTGAATAACACTGTAATCGTCAAATTGGATAATCAGATCTTAAAGAGGCCATTCCAAGTGAAACAGTGTAATAGTTTACGATTGTTTTGACGCCAACTCCTCGAATGTAACGCCTTGATATCTGTGTTATATTTGGTTTTAACGCTGACTGGTGTGAATTTCAGTTTCTCTATGAGTGACTCACGCTGGGGATAAAGTTCTATCTTCCCCTCGATTAGGGGAAGCCCAGCAGTAAGCTAGAGCCAGAATCGAAACAGCTGGAACCTCTGGCAGAGAGACGCAGCTCTCACCAGGCCAACACTTCCCTCTCTCATGAGTTTCCTCTCCATCCACAACCTCCCCTTCCTCATTTCCCCCCGGGGGTGAATCGGATCTTAATGAGGACACATTCCAAGTTCCTCAATGAATAAATTCCTCATGCCTGCTTCTCCGAGTGCGAGCGTGCATTTGTTACAATAGACGGAAACCGCATAGTAAAGAAGACAGAGTGGTCACAGAGTCTCAAGCAAACACATACACCTACTGTAGCTTTTGTTGCTCTTTACTGCAGCCTTGGCTGGGCATTGTTAAGCCCATAGGAAGACCCACCTCAGGAAAGTATGTCTGTCTTTAAGGAGTGGGAGCAGTCTGAAATGTAGAGCACACATCTCTGAAAAACACACCAGATACTTCTTCCAGATCATCAAGATTTTCTGCTTGTCAGCACAAGATTTTTGTGTCAGAGTGATACATCCAAGAGTAAACATGCCCATCAGACCTGAACAGAAACACAACTTGTTTTCCTCTTTTGGACCAGGCCCACTAAAAATGCACAATGCAAGCAGTCTTACATTTTGTCAGTGTGGGCATGTCTGTGTGTGTACTATGTGTTTGTTTAGCAACAGGTCTTGTTGCTATATGACCTCCCTCAGAACAAAGACTTTTCTGCTCAGCGGCTGTCCCGTGGCTGACCTCCAGCAAGATGCATGGTTCAGCAGGTCTAATGTGGCTGGACTGTGAAAGCAGGGTATGTGGGGAGAGATGTGGGAGTGGGAAAGGGTGGTGGGAGAGGGAGACAAGTGTGCCAGCAGTGACTCAGCCAGTTGTCAGGGATTGCTGTGGATTTTGGGGGATTATTGAGAAAGAGACAGCCTGTTAGGAAACAAGAATACAGACAGAAAGAATCAAAACAACAGCTTCATGAAATAACAGAGGATTGTTGAAAACTGCTTTTGTCAGGCGGGACGTTCAGTAACTTTGAAATCCAAACACAGCAGCAGGTTGTGGACCTGTTCTCAGAGGGTCCAGCAGCTGCAGGATTGAGACGGTTTATTTAATTTCTGTTCTGAAAACAGGGAGTGGAGCAGTCTCACCTCCCAGATCAACATGTGATGTGAAGCATATATCCCTGTAAGACACACAGTGTTAGAGAGCCATGTGAAAAGTGTTTATTGCTGGCCTGTCTGAGCCAGCTCTGGCTTTTGTGATTCCATGACTGAAACCTCCTGACTGTAAGATAAAGATCAGGTCCCTCTTGGCTCTGGTGGATTTGGCCTCCACCGGCCTCCTCTGGCCTCTGTTAAGTGGTCCTGCGATTGTTCTTGTTAGGGTCTCATATTTCTGCCAACATCTTTACAGGCGGGTTAATTCACCTTTCTCAGCTATGAGATTGACAGTTGATTGAAATGTGGATGTGTGAGCCAGCAACATCCCAGAGCTGCTGCAGAAAGACAAAACCTTGTGCAGGAGGTTCAGTTCTTATCCTGGGTAAGAGTTGTTGTTTTACTATTCTCACCTTCTGCTGGGTTAATTAGCAGTTAGCAAACCTTTTTCCTGTCACTGCAGCTTTTTTGTTTTTTGTTTAGTCTGGCTAGTTAAAGACAGAGAAGTAGAGTGCAGCTGTTTGATAAGAGGGCAGATTGATGTACAAAACAAAGTGACAGAAAACGAAAGAAAGACACAGAAAGAGCGTCTCTGACATCCACCTCTGACTTTGTTTGGACTTGTTAGTCTGACCTTTGCCCTTTTTTGCTGATACACTGAGCCAGTGCCTCACCGACCTTTGCCCTCTCTGTGCAGCAATGGAGGTGTTGGTGAGTGAGCTCGGTGCACTGCTGAAGATGCTGGACCAGGAGAACCTCAGCTCCACTACACAAGAGAAGAAGACCTGCGTGTGGAACCTCCTGCAGCAGATACAACCATCAGGTCTGTGAGGGGTGGAAAGACAGAAGAAGAGAGAACACTTTAATCAATGTTTTGGACTTCATTTTATAAAGTTAAATTCTCATTCTTCCGTGTGGTGGTGTGTTTGTTTGCTTTTCCTCTAGTTGCGGGAACAGACTACATCTACATGAACTCATCGGTCTACAGAAACGGGACCAGCTTTGTGGAGTCTCTCTTTGAAACATTCGGTGAGTTTGGGCCCCAGTTTAGGGTTATAATATGTGACCTTTATATTGTCTTAATGTACGATAATAATTAATTAAAGTATGTTGTCTCTTTCAGACTGTGAGATAGGAGATCTAAAGGATGTTACAGATGATCTAAAAGAAGACAAAAACCTACAAATGGACACTTTAAAACAGGCAAGTGGTCAATGTACAGCTAACTCATGACATTTATTTACCTTAGTATACCCGAAATATTGGCTTTAGTTGGTAGGTTTACACAGTGTGTGAGTGATGAATGTTGTTCTTTGAAGGTAAATGCATACATCTTTTTGAGAATGCGGTCCATCATTTCAGCACCTCATTTCCAAGTCTAACTTTCCAGAGGAGTATTGTGCCTCCTTCATCAAAAAGCAAAGAAAACAGAGATTATGTTCCATGTTGTGGGGATTTTCCCTTGCACACATGCTCATCACTCTGCAGGCTCCTGGAAGAGTTAAGATTTCAGGGCCCGCCTCAGAGCCCATGTGTCTAATTAATGGATATTATTTTAAGGTTTCATTCTGTGTCTCTTTGATGATGTAGTTCTCAGACTGTCAATTAAAATTGTTCATGTTTATGGAGGAAATCTGATCCTTGTGTTTGTATGTCTCCTTCAGGAGAGCTGCACAGACTCCCAAGCCTCACCCTCAGCTGACTCCTCTCCCCCACCTCTGCCCACCACACCTCCCCCCGAGGAGTACTACGAGGAGGCAGTGCCGCTCAGCCCTGGCAAGATGCCTGAGTACATCATCACTCGAGGTCAGCATCTTCTCCGCTGTGCTGAACTCAGTGCCCTCAATACCACTTTGGTGTAAAAAAAAACAAAAAAACATGAAGCCAGCACTGAGCATTTGCAATCCATAAACATAGACATGCAGCATTTTTCCAAACATAATTACAAAGTGCGAGTTGCATTAAAGTGTATGTTAGAACATCCTGTGTTTAATTAGGTTTTTTCTATCTCTGCAGTAAGGCACAGCCCTCCAAACTCTATTGAGGATGGATATGAAGATGCTGACAACTACCCGACTACCTGCATTAACTCACACCGCAAAAACTCATGTGAGTTTAGTGCAGCACATTTATAAAGAAGGAATATCTTTGTTTACATACAACAGATCACATTTATCTCCCCTATAATTATTTCACAGACAACGACTCCGATGCTCTGAGCAGCTCCTATGAGTCCTATGAGGAGGACGAAGAAGAGAGGAGCCCCAGTGTCCAACTGACTCATCAATGGCCCTCTGATGAGAGTTCCATGCCCCCTGCCAGAGACTGTCGCATCTGTGCCTTCCTGCTGCGCAAGAAACGTTTCGGCCAATGGGCGAAGCAGCTCACCGTCATACGAGAGAACAGACTACAGGTGAGAAGCTGTACAAGTCTTCAGGACTGCATGCAACCACAGCTGCTGTATCCCACATGTACTCTGTGTCCTCTCTCTGCAGTGCTACAAGAGCTCCAAGGACACATGCCCCTATGTGGATCTGCTGCTGCCTCAGTGTGCTGTGGTTTATGCCCCTAAAGACAGCAAAAGGAAGCACCATGAGCTGCGCTTCACCTTACCTAATGGAGATGCACTGGTGCTGGCAGTGCAGAGCAAAGAGCAGGCCCACAGATGGCTCAGGGTAAAGACACTTGAATACCAATTCAAATGTTAAAAATAACAACCTAGACATCAATCATATCAGATACTTATGTTTAAATAATGTATTTTTTATTTTATTTGGTGTCTTTATTTCAAACATGTAAAAATAAAATTCAAAAAACATACGATTAAAAAAATAAATACCAAAAAAACTAAATCTGTGAATTCCTTTAGCAAGCACTGAAACATTTTAATTTACATGTACGAAAATGAGTAGGAAGAAGTTAAAACATATCTAATCCTACCCCTTTATTCACTATTTTCTGGCATTACATGAATGCATCCCCACAAAAAAAATCTTTATAAGTTATCGTCACATTTACACATACAATCAATGTGTTTTAATAATGTATTATTATTATTATTATTATTATTTTAATTCAGTGTTGTTGCTTTTTTTTGTTGTTGTAATAGCCTACAGTCTCAAACTAAGAAAGACACAATTTTCAGCACCTACACCCCAGCAAACCTACTTTATTGAAAACATGATAACTGTGATGTTACTATAAAATTAAATGTACAAATCCTTAAAAAGCGGTTACAGAAACGACAGTAAAACAATGGATAATTGGAAACATGAATAGGGCTTTTAACTACAGTAGATCTTGATAAAAGTAGGCAAACTCTTGCAGTAGGCTAAAACCTAGCTTAACATGATTGGATTAATGCAAGGCAACACATTAACATGCTATTTATTTTGGTTAAAGCCAAATTATTTTAAGAAATGGGTCCAGAATGAGTAATGGGCCATAGCAATTTTCAGCCAATATGCCTGTGCATCCTTATTTGTAACACATGCCTCAGTGTTGGCAACAATCAGTTGAATTGGCTCTGACAGTGTATAACATCAGAAGAACGTCCACAGCGTGGAATGACATGTATAATATTCTCACAGGTTGTCAGAGAGGTGAGTAGTCCAAACACCGGGCCTGAGGAATCTGCATCCCCCGTCATTCAAAGAAAAACTGAACTTGACAAGGTAAGCACAGAAGAGAGGATGTTTGTTTTAACACGTCTCTGTCAGGTTTTTTTTTTTTTTTTTTACACATAATTTACAGCCACAGGAAAACAAGCAATCTAGTTGTCAACATCAATTTTCCTTACCGATTGTTCAGTTCCCCAAGGTTCACACTGATACCTGTTTTTGGCTCGTAGAACAAAGATGAGCTATGTAACATAATTGGATAGTAAGACAGAAATGTTAGCGATGGTAGTGAGTCAGTGTTGGAACAGGCGTATCTATAAAGCTTACCAACCTGTCAGAACATAAACTAAGCAGGGCCTGTCATCAGTGTAAGCATGAGGTGATGAGAGAGGAGATTTCATGGGAGAAAATGCCAGAGGATTTAGTCTGGTCTGTCATTATTTTATGAGTTCAAGTGTACGAGGCAGCTTGCAAGAATAAAATAAAATCAATAATGTTTGTAGTTAGCTCTCAGTTTGTAAAAGACAAAGGTGTAAATGTGCTAGTTCTGGTTGTATTCTAGCAGGTAGACTAACAGACGGTCTAATCCTGTGTTTAAATGCTTCTTCCTCAGAGATTATCTGCAGAGAGGAACACTTCAGATTCAGACAGTGTGGGCGTGTCAACTGGAGAGAACTGCAGAGAGAACGGTGAGATAGAGATGCACATAGCCTCAAATCAATACAACAGCTAGTGCTTAGGAGCTTTTTGTAATCTGCCTCTGTAGTCATAATGACTTCATGTCCT
This sequence comes from Notolabrus celidotus, assembly GCF_009762535.1. Classification (NCBI taxonomy): domain Eukaryota; kingdom Metazoa; phylum Chordata; class Actinopteri; order Labriformes; family Labridae; genus Notolabrus; species Notolabrus celidotus. The sequence continues at coordinate 12,646,968 of NC_048279.1, read as the reverse complement.
CCAGATTAGTTCTACTGTAATGTGCTGTGGTGTGGAGGTAGAGATGGGAAAAGTTATGTGCTATCCACAAAGTAATTTGCTAAATTAAAACTGCTGTCTTATATCAAAGTTTGACATGTACATGTTGTAAATATTTAACAAAATCTAATACAACCTGGGCTGTTTAACTTGAATGAAGCTTTGCTCAAACAGTTTGGGGTTTTCAAGTTACAGTTTTCACAGGCTGAAGATAATACAGGCGATAAAAAAAGTCTGATTCTTCTGTTTTTCCTAGGCAAAGTAAAACGGGGTGCTTTTGCCGCTGGTCGTAAAATAACACGCATCATCAGCTTCTCCAAGAAGAAGACTCCTCGTCCTGGAGATCCCCAGACATCTTTCATTGATCCTCGACAAGGTTGGACCCCACTTCACTGTCAACTTTACTCTTTGCGTCCTCCAGTTTGCAGATGCTTCATTTTTCTTCTTGTCTCTGTGCAGGCTACCTGTCTGTGCTGGTGAACCAGGTGTGGAGGGAACAATGGTGTTGTGTATGTCGAGGCTCCCTGCACTTTTACAATGACAAAGGAGATCTTCGAACCTCCCTGCCTTCACTCCCGCTCCATGGCTGTGAGGTGGTCCCCGGGCTGGGGCCCAGACATCCCTTTGCCTTTAGAATACTGAGGAGCAGCAATGAGGTGGCTGCTCTGGAGGTGAAATACACAGCCTTTGATTTTTCTTCTCTAGCTGTACAGATCAATATATTACATACGTTTCAGTACAGTGTTTTGATTTCTCTGTCTGTAAATGTATTAGTCGAAATGATATGTGTTGCTAGCTTGTTTAGATTGTGGAACATGAGACCAAAACAAAGCCAACAAAAAAAAAAGTTTTGGATTTGATAGTTAGACATGAACATGGATTTCAATGAAAGTTTATAATGATACATGTCTGCTGGATGTGCAACGGGCAACAGTTTGCTTACAACATGTAACAAGTAATGAGATACGATACGATACAACATGATACGATACAATATGATGTGTTGCAATCAAATTTGATACAATACAGTAAGGTACAATACCGTCCTATACGATATGATAAACTTTGATTCGATATTTTCCGTTACATTACGTTAGGTTACACTACACTAGGTTACGTTACGCTACACCAAACCAAGTTAGGTTAGGCTAGGCTACACTAGGTTACGTTACGCTACGGTATGTTACGTTACATTTCGTGACGTTATAATACTATAAGTTATGGTAAGACATAATACACTATTCCTGCAGGGAATTTATTTTGGACTCTAGGGATGCACCCATTTAGCTGCCTCCACAGTGGTGTACCAAATAAAAAACAGACATACACATGCCACATAAATCTCGTACCAGTAGCAACCACAAATGTCATGTATTGCACATGCTCTGCATAAAACTCTATATAAATACAATTGAATACCATGAATCTATCGCACTACCACTACAGCCTCAACAAACATCATTTATAATGTAAATGTGCCCAGTATAGATGCTGCCCTAACCATAACATTTAAATGATACAGTTTCTTATATTTCAAAGCTGATTGGTCCTATGTCTTTTAGGCTAGCAGTTCTGCAGAACTTGGAAGGTGGCTTGGTGTCCTCTTGGCAGAAACAGGCTCCACGACAGACCCAGAGTCACTGCATTATGACTACGTTGACGTAGAGACCATCGCTAACATCCGTGACGCTGCAAGGCATTCCTTCCTGTGAGTGAGACGGAGAGGGAGGAGTAGGAATATCTGGACGGGGTCAGAGCAAGGCCACTGACCAATGCAGTGATGTTAGGATCTCTAATTTCCTCTCCCCTTTTTCTCTGATCGTAGGTGGGTCACATCCTCCACTGAATGCAGAACGTATGATGAGGTCCCCAATGAGGACATGCAGGTGAGATACTCATGCTCAGACTCACAGACATGTATTCGAAGTTCAATGAAACATCATGTCTGATGCTTAACTTTGATGTGATGAGATTAGAAGCTGCATGTCTGTTCGGTGTGTGTGTGCAGCTGTTGGGGACTGTCACAGTTGAAATATGACACCCTATATCAGTCAACAGACAGACAGACAGCGCTCTGTTACATGCCTATCAATGATGGCTTTTTGTCAGACATAGAAAAAGCAGTGTTTGGCTGGGAGAGGAGGGAAAAAAAGACAAAAAAGAAAAAGCGATCAACTGGTGACAGGAAGGCAAGAGGTCATGGTGGTTTTACAGCCAGTAAACACCGTTCTTAACCCCTCTGACATGCACTTAAACAAAAACCTCTCACCTCCTACGGCTGAAACACACACACCTCAGTGATCTCAAACCAATAAATCTGAAGATTGCTTTGTTTCTTAGCTGGCATACAAATGTTTCCTTTATTTTTTCTCTGTCCTCATTCATCTTTTTGCATCCGACCACATCTGTCATGCTCCCCCACCCCCTCTCTGCTCCAAACAGTCAGGGGAGAACCACAGACAGCAGTGTGGGAATCAAGTGAAGCGGCGCTCAAGTTTCTCCAGCAGTGATTCTGACAGAGTCAAGCCTCTAGTCTCCCTCAAACGAACAGGCTCAAGTAAGTAACATTTAGTAACTTTTCTTAAGAATTGTTGCTGTACCTAAAGTGAAGATGAGCCTATTCTATGAAACTAAACAGAATATATATAAGCTTGTTATGAAATCTTGCTGAAAACTAGCTGTCTTTTGCAGAAGTACCTGTGTTAAAGTAAACTCAGCTAAAGTTTTCAGTTTGACAACTGTGTAAATGATTGAGGCAAATAGCGAGAGAGGTTAAAGACTGCTAAGTTAAACATTCTGAAGATAACTCAATTTTAAATTAAGCAGAATTGTCATCACTTGGCATTGGAGAAATTATTATTTATATGTATACTTTATTGTGTCAATAGTATTCAAACATAAGATACATTTCTTATAGGTTCAAAGCATTTTAATACGGTATTTACTACTACTATTATTATTATTTGAATTCCTCAACCCATACAAAAACTGACAATAAAAAGTAAACAAATACAAATAAGGAGAAATTTAAATATATATATTCTATATTATTTATATTTTGCACTATTAACTCAGCTTTAAAGAAATCACTCTATTTGTACATGGTGCAAGATGAAAAAAAAGCTATATTACATCTTTAGCTACATTTTCACAAAAGAAAAGGTCTCCTTGGTTCTCTTTAGTCAAGCTAATGAATGAGTAATGTTATTTTTAAAACAGATGCAGTGTGTTTTATTTCTCAAAAAAGACGCTAAAGCTTGAGGACAATGAAATCAACTAATCTGACAGAAATGTCAGATGCAAACTTGCAATAGGTGCACTCAATGATAAATAATGCAATATAAAATGGGACTGTGCAATCTTTTTGATCACTGAATGTCTGACTGTTGAATGCTGTGTCTGTTTTTTATTGTATTTATTATTTATGTTTGTCTACTGTTTTTTTATTTTTATTTTTTATTTGACTACTGTTCTTTTAAAGGTGACATATCATGCAAAATCCACTTTTTAATGGTTCTCTACCTGAAATATGTTTCCCTGGCATGTCTACAAACCCCCCGAAAATGAAAAAAATCCATTCTGCCCCTGTTCTGATTTCTCCACCTTTCTGTAAATGTGTGATAAACGAGCCATTTCAGACTTCCGTGTATTTGTTACGTCACAAAAATATTCGGTCTGCCACGGAGTCAGAGCTCGGAGCTTGTTCAGTCCATAGACTGTATAAAATACAACTCAACTCTCCTCCATTTTTCATTACAAATGTGTGCTAACAAGGAGCTTAGGAGGGAGGCATGCTATTTGTAGGCTGTCTTAATAAACACAAAGATCGGATTTACTCCCCACGTCTGCAGATTTGAAGATCTAATGGAAGATTTTTATTTTTCATGGAAAAGTGCTAGCGCTAGTTAGCATAGCCACATAGCTACATGTTGTAGCTGTAGCTGTGTACCAAGACACACGTCGACATACTGACAAATAAAACAACAAGAAACACTAAATCTGTGACCAATCCTTCAGAAAGGTCCCGCTGCCTTTCTGGTAGAGGTCGATTTTACTCCCCAGGCCTGCAGATTTAAAGATCCACTGGATGATTTTTATTTATCATGGATAAGTGCTAGCGCTAGTTAGCATAGCCACATAGCTACATGTTCGTAGCTGTGTACCAAGACACAAGTCGACATACTGATAAATAAAACAACAAGAAACACTAAATCTGTGACCAGTGGTTCAGAAAGGTCCTGCTGCAGGCGCCTCTCCGTCAGGATCAGATTCAGAGGGTTGAAGTAACGCGATCTGTGAGCAGCCGTGTATATTCAGCCAAGATGTAAACATTAGAGCAACGTGCTGGAGAGCCGAGGGCACATCCACTTTCTGAGGGGGCGTGGTCAGAGGGAAAACAGACTGTTCTGAGGAGGGCTGAAGAAGAGGGCTTTTCAGGCATGCCAAAATCTGATTTCAAAGTGTTTTTTTGAGCATAAACTTTAAAGACATGTTTTGGGGACCTCTTAGACCTTAGACTTCTTCTTCTTCTTCTTCTTCTTCTTCTTCTTCTTCTTCTTCTTCTTCTTCTTCTTCTTCTTCTTCTTCTTCTTCTTCTTCTTCTTCTTCTTCTTCTTCTTCTTCTTCTTCTTCTTCTTCTTCTTCTTCTTCTTCTTCTGCATTACTGGTCATTTTCAAGGCCACAATGAATGCCATAGTGTACAAAATTTTAAAATCTATAAATGTGTTGATACACGTTACATACAACTTTTTTTCTCCCTCACTTTACAACAGTTTACTGGTTACAAGCTAATTTATTGAATCAAGACATTACAGCAGTGTGTACATAGACACGATCTCAATTAGTCTCAGCATTTTGTATATTACAGTGTCGTCTGTACACAGAGGGAAACAAAAAGGGAAGAGGACCTGGAATTGAGCCTTGTGGAATACCTGTGAGGATATTTTGTTGCACACTATTAGCTGAAGCGAACTATCATTTATAATATCAGCAATTTCTCGGCCTTCATATCGGGGCCATTTCAATAATCAAATATTACTATCTATGCAGTTTTAAAGACAATGAAAAATATTTGATCTACATTATTTACAACATCATTCACAACTAAATTTAAAGCTGGCTCAAATTTTTTGAGAAGCCTTTCTCCCGCATGCTCTGCTTTCTGTCCTTTTTTTTTTAAAGATGCCCTTTGAGGGAACTACAAAAGTTCAGATGACACCTGGTGATAAAGTTGTGATTCATTACCAGTGTGATAGCAGAGATAATTTTTCAACCATAGCCAGCAGTCTTCATAATATCCTTTCAGCGGTCATAAAACTTGAGCTTTATCCAGCTCAATATTTCCTTTTTCCTTCTTCTCTCAATCATGTCCTCACTTTCCGTTCACAGTATCTTCCCTCAGCACTCACCTCTGCTCTTCTCTGTCTTGTCAGTTGGCCTCTGCTGTACAAATAAATGAGATAAGCGTCCTGAGTTTAGGAAAGTGATATCGGTGTGGTCGGCTGTCTGTGTGCTCCCCTCTGAGCTGTTTCACAGGCCGTCACTGAGAAGCTCTGGCACATCAAAGAAGCGGCACTCTCCTGGTCTGAGAGCTTCAGGATGTAACCTGAGATTTATTGGACACTTGCATTAGTTTCGCTGTCTTGCCACCTGACTTCAAACTCTGCAGGAGTGTGTGTGTTCATCTTTTATTCATACATTGTATCATTGTTTGGTACAAAATTCTTACAATGTTCTAATAATGACATGGGACTTGTTAATGTTCAACACTTTCCTGTAAGTTTTAGAGAAGGCATCATACGCCTCGCACATGAGATATGGGACTATTAAGGATAGGGAGAAATATTGCCACGAGACGTGTTGTCACCTTCCCATAACCCTCTAACATATGACCCCTAACCTTTGCTCTCCTTTGACATCTCCACCCAGATGCCAACCAGTATGGACTGTATGGGAAAACACGAGCTGAGGAGGATGCTAAGCGTTACCTGAAAGAGAAGGAGGAGCTGGAAAGACAGAGGGATGGGATACGAAATGCACTGGTGACCATGCGAAAGGAGAGGAGAGAGCTGAAGGAAGAGCTGAAGACTTCTTCTGGTAAAAACATTCAAAGCAAAGTCGAGAAGATGCTGCATTCTTGTTTCAAATCCTGCATGGAAACAAACAGAAGCACGCAGTATCCTGAGAAGTAGTTTCAGTTTGTACGGTATAAGTTTCCCTCAAGATGTTCGAGTACATGCCTGCTCTGCACATTAACCACAAGGCTTGCATGTCTCGTGTGTATCCTTGTTCTAAATGTGACCCCTCTAATAATGTGACCTCTATTATTAGAGGGCCATGTGAGAACAGAATGTCCCTAGAGGGATAAATAAAACAACTAATTGCTTTTATTATTTAATTAAAAGACATGTCTGTGAAAATTCCCTCTAAATCGTATTAATATCCGGCAGTTTCACATTGCATGCAGCAATTATTTAGATACATTTCAAGTATGAAGTTATTAATTACAGATTTAAATTTTTAAATTGTTAGCTTAAAAGTAAATTTTACATTAAAATGTGGTGGGAAAAAAGTTAAAAAATAACCTCTGTATTGATTTTAACACATGTACAAAGCAGCTCAATAGAAATATTCATGCCAAACAGAAGCACTCACACATTTTGACATTTACAGTTTCAGTTACATGTAGATTGTTAACAGAGAATTCCATTTTTATACACTAAAAATGTATGTAAAAATGTATTTTTATACACTACACTTTTGTACACTAAATCCACTTTTATGTTCTATTTGTCTGTCTCTATTGTATCTCTATTTTTGTGGAGCAGACAGAAGAAAGCCTGTCCTGAACAAGCGTGTCTCTGAGCTCGATGATGCCTGCAAAGCTAAAGAGGCAGATAGAGTGGACCTGGAGCTGCGGTTAACCCAGGTTCAAGAAAACCTCAAAAAGAGCCAGGCGGGTGGAGTGCTGGGTGCTCCTGTTGATGCTAAACCACCTATTAAGGTATATTGTGCTACTTCTGGGAAAGTGCCCCAATCTGTGTTTGCACCTGCCGACAGTAACAGTCTTTATTGACTTTGTTCTGTTTGTTCAGGGCTCTAACAAAAAGAAACAGAATATCTACAGTGACTCTTTACCTGTAAACTGTGCTTTGGAGATGCGCAGGAGGCCTCCTTCTGTTTATGCTTCATCTGGAACTGTCATGCAGAAGGCAAAGGTAACTCTTCTGACATTCTTCTTCTTCCTGTCTCTGTCTATGTTTGACTTCAGATCATGTTTCTATATTTCTTAAATGTTTTCTCCTTCTGCAGGAGTGGGAGACCAAGAAAGGAACCTAAGAGCATTAAGACGGCAAGGACTGAAAACACAATGATTGGCTGTCAGGAACAGACTTGTGTGACACCCAGTCCCTCTCAGACTGATCCTCTCTGACATCCCAAAGCTCGGAGAAAACAAACTGTAATGAATGAAATTGGCCACGGGGTGGAGGTACATGTCAGTGAATATTTACTCCCCTGTCTTCTTTAAAAGGACTACTCCTTGTGTGAGGAATAGAACGACTGCTTCCTGTCTGTATCTTAGTATTTCCATTGTATTTGGTGAAACAGATTGAAATGTGGCAATCAGAAAGAGAAAGCAGAGTTTGTAAAAGAAAGAGAAGAAAAGTGTGTTGAAAAGCGGTATTGAATGCCTGGATGCAGTTTTGTGTAAGAAGTGCAGCAGGGGATTGTGTTCTCATCCTGTGTTGCATAAAGCAAAATGTTAAGACGTGAGAAATGTGGACAAAGAGAGGATGTAAGCAGTGGGTCTCAATGTGCCTTCTTCATATAAGATATTCTTTTTCTGCTTGTACGTAGTGAGCCATGACTACTGTTATATATGTCCTGAATGTTTATACCTTCGTACTGTTCAAGGTTTCATGTCTCATCATCACTCTGCTCCAGTATACTGTATGTGCCATGGAGGGCCAAGTGTGCTCTGTAGCTTCTCCTCACAGGTTGTACCTGTGCAATGCTACACAGCAGAAACATCTGAGCAAAGTCATTTGGCTGTGCATCTAAAACCAGCACATCCAGTGATTAAAGCTGGGGTTGGTAATCAGATTTCGTTTTGGAGGAGCTCTGAGGGAGGAGGGGAGGGGTTAGAGGGAGTCCTGAGGAAATGCTACATTCAAATTCATGCTAGTTTTCCGAGACTGCCAAACCCAGCTTTAAGTAATTAACAAAGTGGTGCTATTCGATGACATTCCAATGTTTTCAGTGTAAGAAAATCTCTTCTTCATGGTTTTTAAATACATTTTATGCAGAACCTGTGGTTAACTTTTGCACTTTACTGTTCCGCTACCTGGATGAGGGAATAATAAATGTGTTTTGTTCTCAAGTGTTGAACTTTAATCATATATTACAATGCCCATACTGACTGGATTTATTTCCTCATTGAAAATCAACACATTTTACAGTCAATATTTTTTTCTTTAATTTCAGATCAAATGCTGTGAAATATAAATATGATTCCATACAATCTATGAAAGCAAAAAAAGAAAGAAAGAACATAAGTCAGTTAATGAAGGCATTTCAATGCAGCACAGTATAGTCTGATGCAGCCTTTTGTTTAAACCCATCCTCTGTTTGATGGAAGTCTCCATAAATAGACAGATAAAGGCTTTGATTCGTTGTTTTACATGCTAATATGATAGCAGTTTGCATCCATGAGTGATCAATAATAGCTTTTGAGTGTGATACAAAGAAAAAACTGGTTCTATCTAACTGCATTTCATCACTTAGTAGACCTGTCGTAGGTTTCCAAATGGTTGTATTATCAGTTTAGGTCCAGGCAGTGGAGACTGGTTTTAGAGTCCCAAATACGGAGGTAGAGCAGCTTCAGGTTGATGAAATGCAATGCAGCAGCAAGAAACCAGCTCTCAGAGGAAGAGATAGTAGAGCCAGTAGAGGATATTGACAAACAGAAATGCTGTAGGGAAAACTGTGCGGGCGTGGCGATCAATGTTGTGTGGATTTTCCACAGTCAAGAGGGATATGACTCTACGTGATGCAGCCTTCGCTGACGACAGGGTGCAGCCCTGCTCTGGAGTCTTGACTTGTAATGCTTCGTTGTTTCTAGTGTCACTGTTGGCTGACTGCTCTGTGGGCTCCTCTACAGCAGAGCTGACCTCCACAGACTGCTTTGGTTGGGTGGAGGTGACGATGGGGATGGAGCCATTCCCACTGGATTCATGTAACTCCCTCAGAAGCTCCTGATAGAAAAGAAGATTTATAAAAATGGTTTGTAATGTTTCGAAGTGTCAACATGATATGTAAAAGAGATAATTTTGTTACCCTGTGTAGCTCCTCTAAAGTGTGGCTCTGCATGGTGTAGAAGTGGGCGCAGGCGTACTCCAGTAGAGCGCCAAAGATGAAGGTGAAGCAGATTCCCAGGTAGACATCTATGGCCTTGATGAAGCAATTAGCATTAGGGAGGGAAGTGCGGGCGCCCATCATTAGTGTGGTCATAGTAAGGACTGTGGTCACTCCTGGAAAACATCAAAGTGTTACTATCCTTCTAATGTAGGTGGAGCTGCTATACTTCACTGCTGACTAAGGTAAGGGTCTAGCTGTTCTATATAAGCCATATACTATATCAAACAAAGACATTCTTAGTGACGTCCCATTGGTTTATGAAGAGGCATACAGAAGCCTAACGATGGTATGCGCTATATTGGAAATGCCAACTAACTTCCAGCTCATATTGAAACAGGCAAAGGGGTATGTATTTAGTCTAATGGTAAGTTGCGTGCCTGTATAGCATTTTCTCCCAGTCTCCTGCTCCATCTATTGTCCTCTGCCCTCTCAAATAAAGGTGTAAAAGCCCAAAAAATAAACAGACAAAGAGGTGGAGTTGAGGCATCTGAATGAATCCCGGGGGCTAGTTACAATCCGCCGTGGCTCTTGTTATGCCACATTATGCATACAGTAACTCTTATCCTCACTACAAGCAAATCAGATGGGTCATTAAAATATAATTCAAAATGAGCTATAGAGACTAAAACCCCTGTTTTTGTACCAGGATGTTAACCCGTTTTGAACTCTGCTGTAACAATTAACATTTTAGTATAGGCCTTAATGGGGTTTCCCTGCGCTTTAGGAGCTAATCTCAAGTGGACACTCAAGGAGCTGCAGTTGTGTGCACTTCTACATCAGCTTCATGTTTCAAAACCGGAGCTTGCAACTTAGTCAAAACATCTAACTGACACAAAACGTGTTACATACATTGTTTCCAGGAAGTAGTCATAGCCCCAAGTCTTAAAAGTGAAGCTGACGCAGAAGAGCTTTCCACTTGCAATGCTCCTAAATACCAGTAGGGGGTATCTACTTACACCAGCTGCAAAATGAAGTATAGTTGTATGCAGCCATATGCAACATTTCTTCCTTTCACCCTTCATTCATTAACTTACTTTAGGTTTTCTATTCTTTTAGTTCATAGCCTCAAGAGTTGCTACTTCCTCCTTTAACACCTTTTACTACAATAAACTACTGATCCTAGTATGAAATGAAGTATTCTATCAAAAGTCACCAAAATGGATTCACTTCAACTACCAAACATCACAGTCTTTTATAATTAGAACCAAAAAGAGATGTGATGCTGACCGATGCAGGTCCTGGCAGGAACAGAGGACTGGCTGATCCAGAAAGAGACCCATGAGAGAACCACCAGCAGAATGGAGGGAACGTATGTCTCCAAGATAAAGAACAGCACGTTCCTGCGTAGTGCAAAATGTAACACCAGCTTGGGGTATTGTCCTGTGAGGAGAAGTAAAAAGACACAGCTTCTTATATCGTACAGAAGAGACAATAGAGATTGTTGTATTTAACTCTAAGTCTTACTGTACCTGTTTCATACACAGCCTCTGACACTGTTGTGTAATAGGTCTCTACGCTGTACTGAGCCAGCCGCAGTGTGTCCAGACCCTTGACTGAATCGTTCCCTCTGGTCCAGTAAAACACCACATCCTGCAGGTTATAGCCCCCTGATCATACACAAACACAAACACAAACACAAACACACACCAAGGTTTTTAATTAAGGTCTGATGAATTAATCCAACGTGAGGATAACATTGCTTCTTCAGTTTGATACTCACAACACTGATAATGATGAAAATGGTGATGATGATGAAATGATGGTGATGTATGTCCTTCAACACACTTGATGGAGGTGTTGAGTGGGGCTCAGGTGACAGGTACTCACAGCTCTCCAGCTGCAGGGTGCACACTTGTCTGTCCATGGGGTACTTGGTCAGGTCCATGTTGCAGGCGATAGTAGCTGTGATGCTGTGGTGCATTCACAGCGAGATCATTAGAAACCTTCAAAACACTTTCCCTCCAAACACTGTTACTGCTTTGATGTGAGACAAGGTGATAAATTATTAATGAACACAAAAAACTCCCCCGAGAAACGATCAAGACAACACGAGCTGGAATCTGAAGTGTCAGCATCAGTTGATTCTGCACCTGATGCATCAGCTATGTATTATTCATGTAATGATTCAATTATGTGTCTCTTAGGACGTCATCGTGTCCTATATGTGTGTAAAATTACAACTAGATATGCTAATTTTGTAAGAAAGGCAAGAAACATAGCAGATTTTGTTTGACAAACAGAAACATGGACAACACAAATCTCATTTGCAGTGTGAGTATTCAAACAATGCAGGAACCTCATTAAATCAGACAAATGATGGGACAAATTAAGTTCCATATAGAGGAAAAAATGAGGAAAATTCAGCACAACACTGCCCTTTCTGTCCTCAAATAAAGCTGTCCAGTCATAATAAAGTTTTCTAGCAGTGTGACATGACAGATTAAACGTCAAGACAGATTCTCGTTCTGTGGCCACGGGGGGATCTGCCAGTCTTTTCTAACACGATCTGAACTATTTGAAGAGCACAAGATTAACACAACAACAGCAGAAAGCAGCATGTCATTAAGAGAAAATCAACATTATGATGTCTTTCCGTTTCTCTGCCATCCTATGATTTTTTTTTCTCTTGCTCAGTTTCCTCTGCTGAACCTGTTTGCTTTCTTAATGATATAAACAGGAGCATCAAATGTCAGTAAATGTCAAATCAATACAAAGAAAGATTGAGAAAATATACCGGAGAGCGTAGAGAACAGTCCCATTGCTGAAGATGCGAATGAGGCGGTTTTCCACAGTGACGTCATGTAGGAAGGAGCGCTTGGAATCCGGGATGAAGGTGTCAGGGATCCAGAGCAGAGAGACCAGACGTCCATCCACGCTGACGCTTTCATTTCCGGGGAACACCAGCCGGGAATCCCGCCACCGCTGACGCAGGAAGATGGTTGCAGTGTAGTCCTAAGAGTATTATGTAAGAGAGGATAAGTCCTTAATTTGACACTATTTCAACTTCTGGCACTTTAAAAAAACAGTAAGAGGAGTAGTTTACCATATTGATTTCAGAGATGGCATCAATGCTGGCAATATCAAGACTCATCCCAATCTCCACAGGACCCTCTATCAAAGGGAAGATCTGGTTTAGTCACTTTTAAAGTAGGGAATACACAAGCAGAGTCCTCATTCAACTTTTGCCTGCACAATGTTTAATAGCATTTTTTACCGTTGAAATTAGGTCTGAGGTAGCGGTTGTATCCTTTCATCAGCTTTTGGATGGTCGGCAGAAGCTGGGAGTCGTTCCATTCCCCCCAGTGTGGGCTGGAGTACATACACGCACTGTTGACAATGAAGAGAGATGAAAAAGAAATGGCCCATCAATACAAATGTCAATATGAGCTTGTGCTGTTAACCCTGAACTTGTGTTTTCCACCCCAGGCATGCTCTCACCCCTGTGTGAAGGTCCAGCAGAGAACCAGGAGAGTCTGCAGGTGGACGGACATGATGGGATCTGCAGTCAGGAGAGATGTGACAAGTAAAAGAACATGAAGATATATAACTCCCAATACATCTTCACTGCACATTCCCATTTAACAGGATAACACTGTTTCTCCATTAGGTGGCAGCGCCTACATGAATGTGGTCGTAAACCTCAGGGGAAATCTGCAGCACAGCAGCCTTTCTCAGCCTTCTCTGATGTTGTAAAACTGAGCTTCCTCCCTGCCCTCAAACTTGAAAATACAGCAGATAGGTCCATCGATCCTGTTAGTTTCATGAATATATTAGAAGCTGTTCCTTTTTGCTCACTCTCAAACACTGATGAACGCAGAGCAAGACAAGAAAGAGTGTAGATAAGGCTGTGTGTCTGCACCTACATATTTAAACGCTTGTTTTTTTTTCCACACAGGTGTGTTTTATAGCCTGTCACCTTCTGATTTATGTGGCTTCCACCTCATGGTTTATTCACAAAGCCCTCCTTACACCTAAACCCATTCTCCCACTCATCAAGGATTCCACTGTTGTCTACACTACTTGTTACTCACCCTTTTTCTCCTCTTGCAGATAGGTTTCAGAGTCAGTAATAGACTCCAGCCCTCTTTCACTTTTAATGTCATCTAAATAATCTCAGTCAAACATGCATGCACTTGTGTCTGCGGTGTTTCTTAAGCAATAATAGTAAAAAAAAACAACATACGGACGCAGCGTTGTTGTAAAGCATGTCATTGCACTTGTCTATTAAATATGCTATGTATTATTCACAAAGCAATGCCATCATAAATAATGATGCCTGTCAACTCTATTGATTTCCCTATCTAATGACTAATAAATGAGAAATTAGAAAGTGCCATAGATGTTATTACGTCCTACTTGTTTTTCCTCACATCGTACCAGTTGATGATGAATTCATTTTCAAGGTTCATTTAAATGTTTTTCACAAAATTTGAGCTTAGGTTTTACGTCTGAGCTAGTAATCTGTGTTGGTTTATCTACGCCCCCCCCTTTTTCTATCCTGCTCTTACTTCACTTATTTCTCTATAATCTTAAAAAAGAACAAAATAAAAATAGGCTGATTTTATTCCTATTTGGTGCATGCATGTTCAAACATTACATTTTTGTTTAGTAGAGATGTAACATTTTTTAACATTTTTTAACTCATTTTCTTTTTTTCCTCATCATGCTGCTATCTTTCTCCTACCTGTTTCAGTCTTCAGCTTTTCTTTTTCCCACCTCTGGTCACTCCTCTTCTCTTTCCACTCTCTCCTTTGTTTCCTCCCCCACGCTCCTGCCTCTCCCAGATGTTGAGTGAGTGGCTGTGATTGTTCTTCCCTCCTCAGTTGTTAAAGATTAAATCCCAGTGTTTCTTCCATCTACCAGTGAACTACAGTATCTTCTGACACCAGGTCCTGGTGTGTGGGCTTCTGGGCTTCTCTTGGTTGTTTTACTGTCTGTTCATCGCGCTCTGTCTCTCTCCACAGCTGTATTCATCTCCCCACTGAGACTCTGTGTACCCCCCCGCCCCCCTGCCAACCTCTTTCCCTCTCTCTCTCTCTCTCTCTCTCTTTCTCTCTCTCAATCCCTGCTTCAGCCACTCTCCCACTCATTTGAGCTGCATCTCCCCCTCATTCCTTACTGTCCCCCATCCTCCACTCCAAAACACAAATTACACCTACGTACTGTATGCATGCACACACACACACACACACACACACACACACACACACACACACACACACACACACACACACACACACACACACACACACACACACACAAATATATATATCTACTTTGATACCCTGTATCACTTCTTTTCAGATCTCATTCTCCTCCTCCTACACCTTCTTTTTCTTTTTGGCCCTTAATCTCACATCTGTCTTCTTCTCCTTCAGTTTACACCAACACAACTCCTTCTCAGCGCCCCTGTCTTATTTCCTCAAGCCCTCTCCCCTCTCTCTTCGAACTCTGTACCTTTGCATCAGTGTCATCATATGAGTTAGTTTCCCAACGACTCTGTAAAACAAGAATGTGGCTTCTACATGAGATGAAAACAGTATTCTTGTATCTTTTTTACTTTCGCAGCTCACAATGAATAATTAACTCTTCTTATATATGAAACAAAATCAGTAGGTGTCTCCATTTTAGTTATTAAAAATACGCTCAAGTTGCATGGGCTTCCACATGATCGTCTGTGTTGTACTTAGCTATGCATTATTTTTACATTGTTACACAATTACCCTTTAGGTTATACCTTTTTTTCTACCTCATTTGATATAAAAGCAGTAGATTTGAACATACTGTAAGATGCCAGCCAGTGATCTATAATTTGATTTTGTAATTTGATGTATAATGAGAAAATGTGACCTAAGCAAGTGTCAGTTTTTAATTGGATGGCTCATCTTTGGCTTTATGTGATGCACATGAACTCTGCACTTGCCATTTTGAATGGTAAGCATGAACAAGTGGAGCATACATACTGAGGATTAAGTGCTGAAAAGGGACATTTTTTGATGGAAGTCTTTTTTTATTTTTACTTTCTATGAAAGCGAAAAAATGATGCAGGATGGCAGCAAGTCCTAGGGTTTTATTTGGCTACTTTTCCTCAATTTGGAATAGTCTATTTAAGCACACTAGGTTAAAATCTGGGTTTAAATTATTGCACCAGAAACAAGTTTTTCTCTAAATATGTTTTTCGCCCCCCAAATCCAAATCGTACCACGTTTGGGGAATTTTGTATGTCCACGTGTGATTTTCGAAGCTAAAAACTCCCAAGGGATAAAAGTAAAAAAAAAAAAAAGCAGCAGAAAACCTCCTGAGTGCTGGACGATATCGCTGGCCAACATGAAATAATAATAACCCAAAGCAGAATTCTACTAAAGCACAAAATCTGTGACACCATATCCAGCCACTCTTCACAGACCCTTCCCTGCATTCACAGCTATTCATTTAAGTATCTCCTACTTCACATGAGGGATGTGTAAATTCAGTCCCTTTTGTTCTCCAGTCTTACATCCCTGATGGCTATGGCTTATCACCACACAGCAGTCACCCACAGAAGAAAGACTAAACCCTTTAAGAGCTAAAGAGTCAATCTTTCAGCTCCGGCACTGGTGACATTGTTGTTAATCTCTATTAGCTCTTTGTTCTGTGGCTGTGAAGCAGAGATTCATCTCTAATTATAAAGCCCGACCTATGAGAGCCCACTGCCAGGAGATCCACTCTGTGAGAAAGCCTTCAGGGTACAGCCTAATAACATCTGATGAGATTTCAGAGAAGTCGCTTCCCCAGCCTTTATTCTCTGATATTGACTATTTACAGGTCGCTAACAGGCTAATATGTGGTCATCCCTGGTTATTAAGTGGTTGAATAACTCTCTGCAGTCCTAATGCATCTTATTCCTAATTTCATGCTCTGGTGGCCGTATGCTTGAATAAACAATTTTCAACCTTAATGATTATCGGGAGGAGTATGTAAAATAAACCCAAGATAATCTGATTTGCATCCTCCCTGAGATCATATGAACCAGACAGCACACACAGACTCTGACAGTGAAGGAGACAAATGGGGACGTGTCTGAAGCTCCTGAAGGAGAGGATGTGAATGTTTGATCTGCAAGTTACGGGGCTAATGAATAACTATAGACAGCAAAGGGACATCCAAGTGGCAGAAAAGTCAGTGTTACTCAGTGTCCACCTGGTTGCCTCTGCCTACCTGACTGCATGTTAATGTCTCTGTCAAATCTGACTATGATGAATTGGGTTTGCATTCTTATTCCTTTCGCAAAAAGGCTTGTGTAGACGTATCTGTCCACCTGTCAATTTTTCTCTATATAAGCTCACTTTTCATATTCCCTTGTTTGTGCCTCTGCCTCTTTGGGACCTATCTCACATAATCCATCTGCCAATTTCAAGAGGCTGTATGGACATTTTTCTAGTAATTTTAAACGTGTTGTATAAATCGCAGATCCTCCATGTGCAAAAGGTTTGGTTCTATCCAAATACGAATGAGGCCGGAGCCTAGATAAGACACAACTGGCCCCAGTTGGTTTCCCAAAGCCAAACAAATGACCCTGTGAACCAGTAAAAGGATGCACCAGCTTATCTAACTTATAAGAGATGACTAAACTCAGATTTATAAATCACTAAATTAAAACATGTCACTGCTCAAACACACTAATCCCTTAGTGTAACTGTTTGAATTGCAGACTGAACCAAATTACAATGCTAACGTTAGCTTGCAGCTATCATATTTTTGAATTTAGGAGCAAGGTGATGTAATCGAATACATATCAAAGTTACATAACACAAAAATAACACCTTAAAATTAGTATTGCCATATCAGCAAAGCTGAAAGACTAAACAGTGAACATCAAGAAAGCAGGATCAGATTGCTAACCATTCTTGTGATAACTGAAGCACTGTGCTAACTGTGCTCACACATCTCTCGATTCAATAAGTAAAATCTACATGTGTAAAATACTGGTTGTTAAAATGTGTTTTTCTTTTTTCATTTAAAAAAAGTTTAAATTAAATAGTCTGTGAGCTAAAGCTAGTAACTAATTTGCTAACATAATTAGCTGAGTACAATGACTAGAAACAGGGTGAAAAAGTCCCTGGGACATTTTCCTAAAAAAAAAATCTAACTGTACCATTTTTAGTGAGTTCTCTTACATATTATATGAAAATATACAGTATTTGTAAGATTTAGAGCTGTTTCAGTTTTATTGCTAAGCTAATCTAACTGGCAGCTCCAGTAGTTTTATAGTAAACATTTTTTTGGGGGGTAGCTGCCTGTTGATCAAGACACAAGAGTGTTGTTTCTATGTAATTTCCTGTTTTATTTTCTTAATCATGCCTTGTGTTCCCTTGTCCATCATTGCTCTGGTTTTGTTTTGTATTTGTCACGTTAAGTATTTCAGTTGCCATTCTCTGTGTTTCATGTCTTGTGTTCTTGTATTCCTTGTGTATGTATTTTTGCTAGTGTTTCTTAGGTCAGTCTCCAGTGTTTCCTGTTTCATTTTGGATTACTTGTTCCTGTGTGTCTGGATTAGTTGTAATTTCTGCACTTGTGTGCTTCCCTTCTGTTTGATTACTATAATTAGTTTCACCTGTGTCTTTTGTCACACCTGTGTTGATTACCTTGTGTGTATTTAGTTTCTCTGTTTCCCCTCTCCTTTTGTCATTTCATTGAGTCTTGTTTGCATCTTTCAGTGTTCCTTTGGATTTTGTAAGAGGCAAGTTTTTGTTGTTTTTCTCTTGGCTTTCCTTTATTAACACGTTTTTTTTTATTTTGTGTGCTTTTGGGTCATCTTTTGTTTTGCTTTTAAATAGTGACAGGGCCTGCAGATGAAAATGAGCTTTAAGCTAACTGCAGTTTAATGCATCAAATGGTAACATTCAATACTGTACCTGGTCACTTTTATAAACAAAATAGCTTAAATAAATGAAACATCAAATGCCACATTGGGGCTTTGGTCCTTTTAAAGTTATTGACACATGCTCTGAATCAAAAATTGACCCTCTGTTAAAGTGTTCTCCCCACGGTATTCAAAATTTTGTAAAACATCACTCTGAAGGTAACAGCTACTAGTGGATGTTGTAGATGCACAATATCATTTAATGCACAGGCTATCAGGTGTGCAAGTATGCACAAGACTGAGTTACTGCTCACTCATTATCATCCATTTATTATTCACCTCCTTTATGATATTTTGCTTTCCAATTTAAATGCAACCAATTTCCTCAGCCAACAACACATAGATACCATCAGTGACCCTCCTTCAGTCACTGTGATTGCTCATCCGACAGCTAATTCCCCCCCCCCCCCTTTATGCCTCTCAGATTCTCACTTCCCCTCATATTAATATGTTAATGTTTTCCTCAATTCCTCTGTTCATGAATTTCATGAACCACTTGCACACATCTCACCATACCAGCCTCTGTCCTGCAGAGAACACTTAATGCTGCACTTTGGTTTCTGTCCCAGCAATCGTCTGTTTCATAATCGTCTTAATCTGGCTCTTCTTTCTTGGCTCTTGAACTGTATTTCTATTTCCCTGTCCTTCTATCTATGAACATGCATTTCTATGACACCATGTTTCAGGCAGTGTCTTAGGCACCAGAAATGGAAACGTCAATGCCCTTGCGTTGGCCCGGGTGATTTGCTGTCATCTGACAAATGGAAATGTCACAAGACATTTCATGAGAGGGACAGAGATAAATCTCTCTTAAATGACTGTGATGGCTGCCATTTCTGGGAGGAACATATATGAATTCATGTGGCATAGACTCTGAACCTTGTGCTCTCTGCTCTGAGCCAGCTGTCATGTGTCCCAGTGACTGCTGTATCCACTTAGAGCGGATGAAGAGTTTTTGTTCTTCTCTTTAGACAGGCTACAATGGACACAGAATTATAAACATGAATTTCGTTGTTACATGGAAGAAGAAAGGCTCTAATGCTTGTGCCCTCTGGCTTTGAGGGTTAGAGTTAGGTACCGGCATTTAGGGTACTCAATGCCAGAACACAAGATATTTTAACTTTTGTAACAATTTGAACAGTTCTTCAGTACCAGTACTCTTTTGTCATTGGATATTTTGGATCTCAAAGTATCAAATGGTTTCAGTCCTGTTAACCTTTCTTTTTCCAGTACAGTTGCTTTAAGTTAGAAGGTCCTATGGGGCACAGAAATCTCATAAAGTTTTTTGTCTCAATTCAACTCCTGAAGATTTATGCAACATCCCCCCTCATCTTTTTGCAGACAAAGTTTTGGATTACAAGTCTAAATCGCTTTTCTGCATATGATCACATGTGTGAATTTAGCCACCTGATCCCTTATGAACATTATATCCACACAGGTATAATTAAAACCCTCTGAAAACAATGTTCATATGGCATGGCACAGCATTCTGTTTGGGACTGGGAGCAGAAACCAAACAACCTATTGAGGCATTCAGTGCCTTGGTACAATACCTTATTTAAAGTTCAGGTGGGATTAGAGACAGCATGGTCAAATAATTGTTGTAGCAATTATCATCTTCTGATAGACCCTAAGGATTCAAATTCAAACCCTAAAGCCAGTTTTTATGCCGCATTTACTGTATATGTAACATAACAAATATCTAGAATGCAAGTCCTCAATGGCTCCCCATTCCTCTGCTTCCAGAAAATGCTGACTATATAAAATTCTGATCAAAGAAGTTCTTACTTAACTTTTCTCTTTTCTGTCCTGGCCTTTGTTGAGTGGAAAACTAAAATTGGAGATATTCAGAATTGATTTTTCCGAGGTCACCAGATTTTTCGCCTCTTGGGCCTTTCCTACAAAATAAATCATTTTCTGAATAGCTAATAGAACAGTATGTTCTCTGGGAAGTCAACTAGCCTTTCAAGCAGACATGGAGTTTTTTTAAAGATGAGTTGAAAAAAATGTTCTACTCGAAACCATTTCTATTTCAGTGGTCATGGCCATACCACTATCACTTCTGATTCATTAGAAGAGCAGCTGCTTCATCGCTTTCCAATAAGGACTTGGAGATTTGGGGCTCAGCCCAGAGGGAGTGAAAGAAAGAATAATCCCATAAGCAATAATCTGCTTACTCCCTCAATATTAAGATCCCGTCCTCTCTATTTTACTGCCACTTTCAATACTTCAGAGGTTATAGAAGCTTCAGACCCTTATCCCCTGAATTGGAAAACAGCAAGACACTATTTAATCTTAATTCAATTTATTTTATCATTAAAGGGACCATGAACAATCATAAAATGAATGTTGCCATTTAATGCATTGTGCCAGAGTTGGGACAGTGGACTTGATTAGTGAGGATTATCTTTAGAACAGCAAACTGACATTATGACTAAAGTCAGGCATCCACCTGACTAAGGGAGCCACTGGCTGTTTGATCTGCTATTGGCTGGTTGGGCTGATCATATTTGCATGATTTCAACAGACTATTAATCCCACTTTCCAGATAATAACACCAAATTATCTAATCAAATTGTCCAATCATATGTTTATCAGACAAGCATTGATCCTTTTATCCTCAGGATAAACTTGCACATTCTGGAATAGGCAAATTTTTCTGTTGATACAACACTAATATTGATTTTACAACACTAATTAACGCTGCATTTGTTTTGGCCAAGAGCACACACTGTGGAGAAAAATGAGCCAAATTCTCCTGGCCATGCAGCTCCTTTCTGCTCTGCCCTCAGGTCCTCTCATGCTGTTATTACGGTTGTCAGCAGGAGAGACTGAACACCTCTCTGTGGACAGCATGGTGTGAAGGTAATTAAATACTTATTCAGCAAGTAGGCTTCTGCATACAATTGCTTCTCTTACTAAGTCTGTTTCTTGGATTTCTACTTCCCTCTAATACGACCTATGTTGTTTAGCTGTATACTAGCATTCCCCAAACACCTCTGACAGTGTTTGATCCCAGATAACTGCTCCTTTATTGGAGGAAACAGTGTGACTAATTTCATTTTCCCTTACCACCGGAGGCAGTGCTTAGCTCTGGATATGATCTATGTCACACACACCCAGGTTGAGTATCTTATATCCACTAAGTCACTCGTGACCTAAGATTATTTAAGGTGTTCTGTAAACAAGCGCTTGATATCACTAAAAAACATCCCTATGAATCTTCTCACAGGTAATACACCTTTTTAGGACACCCTCATTTTTAGTTTTTTGCTCTTTGACAGGTGCCTTTGCTTGTTAAAGAGCAGTGATTTAGCTCGATTGAAGTTTTGGAAAACTACAGCTCTCTGTTACTGTGGAGTATGCTTTGCTCCCCCTTAAAGTAGGAGGATGATGCCCTGTCTCAAAGGGCCTTCTGTAACCAGGACAGAGAGTATAGCTTCCAGCCATGCCTCTGACAGGGGCTCCAAGTGGACGGACAGTGGATTCAAGGGGGCTAGAGGCTGCACCTGCCACAGTTAAGGTGGTGGTCCATTCAGTTGACTCCCTTGGGCGTGGAAGAGACACCAACGGCTAGAGCTCATGCTAGATTATTTTTTAGGCTGGTTTCACATTGCAGGCTGCTTCTCTGTCTAGTCCTCTTTCATATGTTGTAATGTTCATGGAGGGGCTCGACAAATGTCAGCCCCCACCTCCAGACGAATAGCCTCAAACACTATAGGCATGGCCTCAGGATACCAGCTGTAATGGTCTGGGCCAAATGCTAGCCATGAAGTCAGCCATTGCCTTCCTACTTGTGTCACCTGATGGGTCTTGAAGCTTGCTCTTCAAGGCTGCACTGCTGCATGGCCAGGAGACCTTTGTGTGTTTCAATTCGGGGACACACATGGGCAATGTTCCACACATGATATCAGCCTGGTTGCAGTCCCTGGCGTGGTTGCTTCTGTCCACGGCCTCTGTGATGCATCATCAGGGAGCTTAGGCTGATGTCAATACTTCCTGTGACTTGCAACCAGGTATTACTGGCACAGACCCTACATTCAGATATGGGCTGTAGAGCCCTCCACAGCTTTTTGGTCCAAGCAGGCTTTAGAGCAAATCAGACTAATCAGCAGCTTCATGGACAGAAATGAATGTTCTTGGGCTTATGGCTATAGTGCTCCCCAAGCCCCTGCTGTATTTTAGGGTCAAGCATGTTCTTGTCTATTCAAACAACCAGCTCACTTTTTCCATGTCAATCTTCAAGGAGGCATCAACTTGAACCCCTGGCTGTGGGTTGCATGGCAGCTGCATGGGCTTCCCTTGCTGTTCCAGCCTCAGGGCTATGTATGTACCTGCCAGAGCCACTGATTATAGTGGCAGGTTTCTCACCGAGCGAAACACCTTCCCAGAGGGAGTGAAGGCTGCATCCATAAGTGAAGAAACATAGGCGAATTATGGTGCAGCAGAGGTGTGTCAGAGTCCCTAGCGCACTCAGTATGTTTACATGGTTTTTAAAAAATGAATCTATTGTGTCAGTGCGATAAAAACTGGACTGTAAAAAAACATGTACACATTGGTCTGACTAAAAGTGCATGAAGTAGAGTTTCTGGAAGTCAGACTAACATAACTAGATACTGCTGTCGGGGATTTATTTTTTCTTGCATGTGTACTCCTCAATCTGACCCAAAGTGGCCTAGGCATTCTGCACATGCTCCACAATTCACACGCTTGGCTTTGACCTGAACAGCATAAATGCGTAGAAGGAAGCTGGGTAGTATACAAAACCTCAACAGAAGGAGGGAACAAAAGTGGAGTAAACAAAACGAAGCTATCGTTTCATATGTATTATGAGTATAGGTGTAACGTTGTCCATGTTTTCACTGTGTAACATACAATCAGTTAGCCTCTTGCTAATTGGTGTTGATTGGTTTGGTTTATGACATGATAGGTCAACTGGGATAAGGTCCAAAAGTAAGAAACTAAAAGGGGGCATTTCACCATCTACTTTAGCATACTTATGTCAACAAGTTGATTCTCGCCTGCTGCTCATACACTGTGACAAGGACGGAAGTCCAATTAAAACCCCAAACTGAGCTATAACTGTAGCTTCACTTAACTGTGCATGTAAAAATACTGACTGCCTTATTTGGTTTTATTTTATTGTCACATATAAGACCAAGTTTCCTACTGTATGCCGTATCGTATTCACTGATAGAGGTGACATTTCAGAGAGCTTATGCAGGCAACCACAGACTAATCTGTTATCCTCAAATTGGCAGGAAGGCCCTGGTTCCCTGCAATGCACAACTTTCAGACTGGAGTTGAACAAGGACTGCATCCACTTCCTGGGCAGCCATGCATGGAGTCCTTGAAGTGAATTTTTGTGCTGCAACAGCAGATGTTACTGCCCCTCATGTAGTGGTGGCAGCAGTCTTTCAGGAGCCCTCTGCCTGTTCTCAGTGTGTGAGTTTTCTTGTGACTATGCTGGAAATAGTGATACAGTGCTGAGCTAAATATTGGATGAAATGAGAGTTATGAATATCACTAGAGTCTATGAATTTTGAAAGACTGCTGCAGTTTCATTTCACCTAATTTCTGGATAAAACGATCCATCTCTTTTATAACGGTGTGGGCTGATAAATGGTTTGCCATCCATCATCCCACGGCACGTGACTTTGTGCTTCGATAAATGATACTCCACCTGGAGTCACATCCAGTTATAAGCACTGCTTTTAATGGCTGTTTAACAATGAAGACGTCATTAAACTGCATACTGATTTGACTGGGAGACCTCAAAAACAAATCCACTACTGTGCAGTTAATTAATCCGATGAGTAAAGCTCCCAGACACAAAATTGTCCCAGCAGGGTTTCATGTTTGCAATGAAATCCTTTGAAAGGCATGTGAATACACAAAGCCAGTGGGACAACACCAACAAGATACAGCTTGTAGAGAAGGGTAGGAGCTGAAACAGTGAGGATAAACTCCAAGGAGAAGAGAGCATTACAGTAAGAAAGCCTCCTGAATAGAGACTGCTGCTTCAGTAGAAATGTGCCCATCCTTATTAACCATGTGGGGAATGTAAGTCATTATCAACTCCTTAATTTCATCCGACTGTCTTTATTAACCCACTTTTGAGCCAGGCGATGGTGAATCTGCTTGCATCTCAAACACCATGGTGTGCTAGATTTTAAAAGTCAATATAAATAGGACACACACTTTTTTCGCTTTTTTCTCTCACTATGACCAAATTCTCAAAACTGCAATAACATAGAGAGAAAATAAATATCATGAAATGTTGGACGGTCAAAAACAAAACATTACAGTTGCTCTCCAGATGCAGGTTTGCCGTGAGCCTTTTTTACCTTTCAAAATCCATGCCTTGATGTTTCTCTTTCTTCCTCTTTTCTTTAGTTGTCTTTCTTTCCCATTCTGCCTATGAAGTGAATGTTTTATCACCCTTCCTGTGAGTGCTCCAGTGTGTTATAAGGACTGACTGAAGTGTAAATCCATTAACCAGCCTGGCAGTTCCCAGGAGATCTCACACTGGTGAGGGTCATCTACGTAATCAGACAGAACCTTGAAACAAACAGAGAAGAGGACAGGTCAGGGATGTAAGTACATGCCAACACCCCCAGTCTGCCACAAAGGACTACAGTAGTCATTGTGTTCATCTAATCGATTACCTTGCATTTCGTAGGTCAAAAAGGTAAATTACACTGACACATTTTATCTACAATAGTTGTGTTCTCTTCAGAGCCCTGTCTGTGTATTCAACATGAGCTTCTTCAGGGTAATTTCCAGGCAGTATCATGTTCTTGAAAGCACTTTTTGCCTTATTCAAATCAGTCCACTGACCTGTGATCTCTCCTGCTAGAATTACCCCCTGTCCCTGGAGTAAGTCCTGTCCCTTTGCCTCTCTACTTGAAATTCAGATGAGTGGATTGTCAGGAGCAGTTATCGTCTGGACCTTGGTGGCACCTTGTTTAACTCTACAGGGAAAACAATTCCCTGTCACCTTCGACCTGCCAGCTCTGGTACATCAGTATTCTGTCTTTGTGTGGAGTCAGTAAAGGTCTATTTTGGTGTTTTGCTTTTTCCTTACTGTTTGCTCTATCTAAATTGTGCCTTAGTCTGAGCTCTTTCTATAGTTTTGCTTTCTGGTTTCATGAAAAGAATGGTTCCTTTATACCACTTAAATCTAGCTAAATCAAGATTAATGGATGCTAGTCTCTATTTACAGATTTTTTATAGAAGCTGAGGCTGTGGGCAGGGCCTGGATTTTGGTATGGCAAGTACTATGCTTTACATCTGTAGAGCTACATACTGTATGTGTAATCCATTCTGGGGCCTCTGCTATTCAACATCTACATGCTCCCCTTAGGTCAGATAATAAGAAACAACAAAATAAAATACCATAGCTATGCAGATGACACACACATTTACATCACCATATCACCAGGGGATTATAGTCCCATACAAACACTGAGTAAATGCATTGAACAAATCAATGACTGGGTGTGCCAGAACTTTCTACAGTTAAACAAAGAAAAAACTGAAATGATTGTTTTTGGAGCCAAGGAAGAAAGGTTAAAGGTTACTGCTCAGCTCCAATCTGCAGCGATGAAATGTTCAAACCAAGCCAGAAACCTTGGTGTAATCATAGACTCAGACCTTAATTTCAGCAGCCACATTAAGACAATTACAAAGTCCGCCTACTATTACCTTAAGAATATATCAAGGATTAAAGGACTTATGTCTCAGCAGGATGCAAAAAAACTGGTCCATGCATTTATCTTTAGCAGACTAGACTACTGTAATGGGGTCTTTACAGGACTCCCTAAAAAGTCCATCAGACGGCTGCAGCTCATACAGAATGCTGCTGCTCGAGTCCTAACAAGGACCAAAAAAGTAGACCACATCACTGCAGTTCTTAGATCTCTACACTGGCTTCCTGTCTGTCAGAGAACAGACTTTAAAATCCTGCTGATGGTTTATAAAGCACTGAATGGCTTAGGCCCAAAATACATTGCTGATCTGCTACTACTTTATGAACCACCTCGACCTCTGAGGTCATCAGGTACTGGTCTGCTTTCAGTCCCAAGAGTCAGAATGAAACATGATGAAGCAGCGTTTAGTCATTATGCACCACATATCTGGAACAAACTCCCTGAAAGCTGTAGGTCCGCTCCAACTCTCACCTCTTTTAAATCCAAGATTAAGACTTTTTTATTTACCTCTGCCTTCCTATCTTAGCTCATTTTAACCCACTTTAAATTAAGATTTTAATGTAATTTTTAATATATTCTAATTTTCCTTTTCTTTTCTGTTTAATTATATTTGTCATTTTAATTATGTTCTTTTATGCTTGTCTGAATGTTTCCAATGCTTTTAATGTTTTAATGTAAAGCACATTGAGTTGCCCTCGTGTATGACATGCGCTATACAAATAAAGCTGTCTTGCCTAATGAATAGTGTGCAGTAGCTGTCAGCTTCAGCCCGTAGCACTATGCTTGACACAGGTTTCAAGACTCATATGGAAATGTTTGCTCTGTTGGTAAGCGGAGCAAAGTACATTTTGTTAACACTTAAAATCAACTGTAGGTTAAAATATTGTGGATGTATTGTTGTGATTTTCTGGTATTGGTAAGAGATACTACAATATTGATTTGAGTGCACTTGAGTGTGTTATTGTTGTAAATGTGAGTGTCATGTTTTAAAGTAGGATTAAAGATGTGTTATTGACGATGTGTCTTTTTTGGTAAGATGATGAACTTTACATATGAAATAAGTTGAATGTTAATAAATTATCTTGTACTGATATCTACTGTAAATAGATTTAAAACCCTGTGTGTCTATCTTAAAAGCTGATTTCAGCTTCATTTGCCTTTTAGTTTTACATTGCACAATGAAGAATAAAGAGTTTGCTCCAGTCAGAACTCTACAGGTTTGATTATACCATTACTATTTACAGTGAAACTGAAACTCACAAAAAAAGCTTAACAGGCTTCCTCTTTGACATCGTTTTTCTTAAATCACTTCTACTAATTGGACTGAAAACACTGCAGGGCATAGAAAAAGGAAGTGCTAGATGTCATGCAAATGTCACTTTCAGAGGTTATTGTGAGTTGAAAGAGGATGAGTCCAGAGATAAATTTGAGGCTACTAGTAGTCTTACATTTGACAGACATATACAAGTATTTTTAAATCTTCTTAATCTCAACATTTAAGCAAACAAAATGCCCAGCTGGTGCTCAAGATGGAGCACAAAAAAAGCTTTTATCACAATTGTCTAGGTTTATGGGGTTAAGCTCAGTTCTGTGATCTCTCATTCTCTCTGTGATCACTTCATTTTAGTTTCAATCAAACCACACAGCTGCTGTCCCTGGTAATAGCCTGATGCCTCATCATAAACGGTACCCCTTACTGACAGTTACTGATAATTCCTAGGTTGCTGCATTTGACTCTCAATGACATAATTTTTAATTCAACAGGGAACAAAATGTCTTTGGCAACACCTGCACTATTTTATTGGCGCTTAACACAATACAAGCGATGAAAGAGTGCTGGAAGAAACTCAGTTGATTTGTCAGCGCAGCTCCCAAGCACAAGTTTACCAGCAATGGAAGTGAATGGTTATTCATCCAAAATGATGTGTAAGTTTTTCCATTCTTATTCTCCCTTTTTTCTTGTTTTGGGTGGAATCACTTTCCTGTTATGCTATACTTTTTAAGACATCCATTCTGAGCATTATTATAGTGGAGCATACTTTCAGACATTTAAAACTAAGAGTTTTCAAATGAAAACTGATAACATATGAGGGTAACTGGATTAATCCAAATAAGAATTGGCCTCTCTAGAACTATGGATTTTTTTTTCTCCTGCAGCTGCAAGACTCAACTCATCTGCATGGTCCAGTCGAGACTTCACCTCTCATAAACACCCACACAAACTATATGCGCACATGCATGCATTGCCAAAGGGATAAAGACACTAATTAGTATGCACCAGTTGATTTACTTAGGAATTGGAAAACAGTCTTAGGGGGAGAGATCAAGGTTTAGAGGGCCAAGCCTAAGCGTGTGGCTTGGGCATACATTAGAATAACTCTGTAGTAAGGCTAATTAAGAACACAGTTGTGTCTTCGATGTGTAATGACTTTTTGGGGAATTTCAGCTAAATAGCCAATTACAGGGTAATGGATATTAAAGCTCACATAGTTGCTTGCATGGCTCTTTTTATCTTTGAGGCTATAATCCCTTTTCCCTGGTGATGAATTGATGCAACTGTTAAGGCGCAAATTAAATTTGTCCTTGCTGATTTTCCTATAACACTGTACATTTACTATGTAAATTCCATGTCATCTGGCTGATGCATAATCCTGGCCATGTTAACAAATATTAGCTTTACAGAAATCAATCCTGACAGTTTTATTTTCTCTTCGACGGCTATACAGATATGTACTTTGATTAGGTTTATACAACCTCTGTAGCTGTTCAGGGAGAGACTCTGCTTATATTTTCCATTTATTCTTACATGTTTCTATTTGAGCTCAGTTTTCATGCTGCAAATGAGGAACGCTACTTTTCTGCTGGTTTAAGTGCTTTCATGATTTCACATTTTATGTAAGTGTTTAAAGATATGAAGTGATAAAAATGTGCATATATATTCTTATTCTGGTTATTAGCAGTACTGTCATGTATTTACTTGAATCTCAAGAGAGTATGATAGGAGAGAGGGTTTGAGATAGATTTTCTTTGATTTAGCTAGTCCCAAATAAATGAACAACATGGCTGAATGTGTGCAGTCACTTTCTATTCTGCATATCTCCAGACCAATAACAGGATTTGTGTTAAGCTCTGTGAAAACTTCTTTTTGAAGTCAGCAGGCTGTTCAAACAGTGTATTGGCTGACAGGCTACTTAGGTGTGAGCTGAAGTCCTTGGTGGACTTAGGTCTTGGGAATATATTCTGATTTGACTATGTGCCGAAAGTGGATTCATTTATTCCTGCTCTGGAATATTGAGCTCCCCGGTGTTCTCTAACTGTGGTCACAGCTGAGTGGCTTTTTTCAACACAACTCTATATATTGTAATGCTTTTTGCATTTACCAGTAGGTAGTATGGAAATGAGTCTGTACGAAAAGTGCGAATGTAGAGTAAGCATGTACTGTGTGAAAGAGCACTTAAGGCTGGCCTTACTGCCACATACGTTGGAAAATGAAACAATGAGCTATTTGTTAGGCAGTAACGTCGATCCAGTAAAGTCAAATCCCAATGAGGGTGGGATCAATTATTCATGTTGCATCAAGAAATTGCACCTCGGGACAGAAGAACCACATATATGCAAAAAGAATCGATTTATTTGACCAAATGTCACTGTTTGGTTCATGTATTCTTCATCATCCACAGTTCATCACTAATAAACTCATTAACATACACCAAGCTTCCATTTGTTTCATATCCCAGCCTACAATGTCTTCATAGACAACAGTAAGTGGTCACCATATAAGGAGTCAGGTCTCCCAGTTGATTGATTATCTACCCAGAACAGCCATGTGTGGAAGCCTCTCTAGCAGGACAAAGCAGGCAATTAATTTCCCATTGATTCACACTTTGAACCCCAGACACCTGTAAAGTAATGAAAAGACAGATTAACTTACAAAGAAGACTGGTGCCTATTGTATCTTCATTAAAAGACCTACAACTGGTAGTAATCTGCTCTTTTGATGAAGTGTATCCAACAATGAGTTAATAATGCCAGAGGTCAACACACACCTCAATGCACCACACACTACGTCAATCTGATGCTATAATTTTGATTGGAATAACTGTGAACTTAGAGTTCCTTGAAGATAAACTCAAATGGACTCTTTAGAGGATACCTGTTTCTACATGTCACAACTGGTCTGCTTGTTACACACTCATGGACACAAATGTAGCTTGAAAATTACTTTAGGACTCTAATAGAAACACTGTTCTGTAAGTCCACATGCTATCAGATCTAAACAAACTGCTGGAGGTGTTGAACAGTGATCTACTACTTTTAGTAGTGCCTTAAAGTAAAGGCTTTGTTGCTAAAGGATTCCACAAACTTAGTCATTTATTGTTTTCAGGTATAATATTCAATAGGTTCACATAAAGCAATGTTACAGTTTTGTGAGATGAGAGACTAAACTTCTCACCCCATCAGACCTTTAATGGGCTTACAGTCGATCTGCAGCTGCTGAATAAAATAGTTAATGGAAAAGCGACTGTTATGTTGCCCAATGAGCCAAAATGCAGGCAGATGTTAAATGTTTTATAGTATCATCACGGTACTCAGCAGTACATGTATCCAAAAATCATTTTGCAACCCATCCAAAGAAAAAGATAACACTATTTCTTATTCTTGCATCAAACAATGCCTGAATCCAACTCTTAAGTCAGCGTATCATTTGAAAGCATTAAAGACGTTTTTACTCATATTACTCATCCAAGACACTCTTATCCCCCATAATCCCCTACAATACCGATCAAACCAGTAGCGTCAGGAACCTCTATTTTTGTTAGGGAAGTCAACCCAGTGTGTCATAACACGTAGGTCATGAGGGCTTTGGGGACGTGACTGTGTGATGTTTTTCAACATGCTGGGCCAACAGCACTGTGAAGACATCTACAGTTATTCCTTCACAGTATGTGTGACGTCTAATCTATCAGAGATAACCTTTAGGCGCCCACAATAACCCAGTGGCTTCAGACTGAAGGCTTTATGATTAGAAGTGATAGCCTCTGTGGTAAGAGATGAATCGTCTCTGACGCCTTCTACTTCCTGCTGTTTCGAATGTGGTAGCATAGGTTCCCAGGTCTTCTCAGTTTGATTTAAGTTACATTTGAAAAAAAAAAGTGGGACTTATACAAAATCAGTTGTACTGAGTATTCAACGATCTGAGTCACAAAAAACCCTTATTTGTGTGAGCACTTAAATCTGCTGCTCCATCAGCTTCTCTGCTTCTTTACAACATAATGGTGTGTCAGAAACCTTATGGCAAGTCCTCGGTTTACCCATAGTGGTCAATGCTGCAGCCCTAGTTTGTGCCAATAAATGCACACCAGGAGTGTGTACAGCATTTACAATGGCATTGCTTCTTACATACATGAAACCTTTAAAAATTGAAAGAAGCCAAAACTGTATCATGGTAAATTTTGTCACACAAACTTCTGAATAGTTTGCACTGTGTCTGAATGCTTGTCCAAATGGATAAGTAGGAAGTACAGAGCTGTTTTATACGTACTGCAATATTTATCATTAACATAAAAAAGCCAATTTAGACACCTACAGCCTCGTCACGTCGATAATAGTGAGGATTGGGTTTTATTCCTTTGTAACGCCTTCTTGCAGGGAGAGATGGGCATTTTTCAGTTAACAACTGTCTGTCAGGTCTGTAATACACATCATCCTTTAGCTGCATCTGCCGGAGGGGAAATTACCGGAGAAGAGTCCATGTCTGAAGGTTAATGGCCACATTTGCAGAGTGGAAAAATGAGCCATGTTTGTTCTTCTTTTTCTTTTTGGATTGGTTTTCTGTTGAACAATTTGTCTTCTATATTGACATAGTTTGGTTATAGTTCATAATGTCCGGTCCAGTTTCAGAGCTGGTTAATGGAAATAAATATGATTCCTTTTATGTCACATAGTGTGCATTAGTGCAACATCAAAACTGCCTGGACTTTGTTTACTGAACACACACACATAATCCAAGCAGTGTGCATGCTTAAATACAGACTCATAAAGTCTGTGCAATTCAGCTGACATTAAGAAAGCCCAAATGTTATCTGCTGGGCTTCATACTCTGGCTATAATAGGATTTTTTTTTCATTCCAGGAGGAAAAATATTAGATCAAGCCGTCTGAGAACAATAATAATGTCACTTGTTATATAAGAGTTTTTCTGTGACTTTATCAGGGTTGCCGCAAGGTAAAAATAGGGAGCCACTGTATATCATGAGAAGCAATTACTCAGGTACCTAAATGTACATCCAAAAAAAACCCTCTTTCTTTAACTTGAGCTCAGACTAAAACAGTTGAGTATTTTCTTTCTTGATTATTCTATACAGAAATACTGTGGTGGACTTCAACAGACATGGCATTATAATCTTAAGGCCTGAAGGATTTTTCGACCCTTTAAACCCATGCAAATGAGACAAAAGTATAATGTCAGAAACACAGGGCACAAGCAAAGGGTTGAATGCACCACACACTGTGCTGCAGAACAAACAGCATCTCTAAGCACTGGTGCTATTTTGCACTTATGTAAATGAGCCATGACACATTTATTTGTGGCAAAATGTTCCTCTTTCTATGTAAAATGAGCCTCATTGCACAAGATGTGCACTAGGGTTAAAAGCCATGTACAATTATGACATTTTTACCATCTGCTGGGAGTTGGTGGTAATTGCACCACAATAGTATCAGAGGATGTCTCACTTCAACTTTCCAGTTATTATGATCAACAATTCCACCTATGGTTGACCTAATAATTATATATCAGGCAATATTAATGTGATATAACTTTTATGGTTCTAATCAGGAGTTTATTCAGTCTGGGGCTATACACGATACAGGCCCCCTTCATGCATAGAGATGGTCTGTAGCTGTTATTCATGATGTGTTTCTAATTCAAAAAGCTGTTTTCGCTGGCTCGCTCCAGGGAGGAAACTTTGTTATAAATGGTAAAATTTGTTACATTGGTCCATTGGATAAACTGGTGAGAATTGTACCCTCCCTATTCAGCTCATCATCTATATGTGGACAGATTTGAGCTCTGCGTGGATGAGATGAGATGCTGATGGTTCATCCTCCAATCAGTCACAACACAGGGAGAATTGTGAATTGGACCAGTACTATAGGGGATTATAGGTCATACAAGTGTCTTGGATGAGTGATATTAGTAAAAGCAGCTAGTGCAGGTAAATGACATCATTTGGTGTTTAAAATATGTTTGTAACCCACACAGAATCTTCAGCCACAGTTATGTCCCTGTTTCCCTATAATTAGACATCTACAGCCATGCTACCAACTCAGAGGCAATGATATGGCACAGCAGTGCTTTGAGCTAAATGCTAAAGTCAGCATACTAACATGCTTACAGTGGTAATCCTAAGGCTAAGCCGATAACGTATACAATTCTGTCCATGTTTAGCATGTTTAAGATGTTAATTTAAGCAGGTCAGAATGCTAACATTTGTCCTTCAGCTCAAAACACAAAGTACTACTTAGGCTGAAAATACTGTATTTTGTCTTACTTTCATCTGACTTAAAGAGGATGCTTCATAACAAGTTTTGCAGCACCAGAGTTATTACAAATCTTGACAGAAGCATTCATGTCTTTTCTGAATTTTTTGCCAATCCATGCAAAGCTTGTTAAAACATTGTTTTTAAAAGTCATGGCCCTGTGGATATCTGTACAAAATTGTGTGTTGGTCTCTGTTAAGATGTATCACTCAGCCCCAAACTGTGACACTCTTAGTTTGTCATATGTCAATAAATCAGAATATAGAGAAATTACCAAAACATTTTTTTTCTCTCACTGTACAAGTCTTACAATCAGTTACCTTAATATATTCAGCAGATGTTCAGTATGATGTATACACTCCATTCCCCCCTCTTCCTTCCTCTCCCTCCCTCCCTCACTGCAAAGCCCTGTTCGTATCTCCATGTTTACTGCTTGTTGACATGGAAAATATTTTAGGGTGAAATAGTAATGATTCATATATACACACAGACTCACTGCACTCTCTGTTTGTCTTTAAACTTCACTTTTCCCCAAATCGTTTATATAAGCCATGTTTAGGAAGGGGAGAGCACTCACTCACTCTCTGGAGTCTGAACTACTGGGATTTGTCTTTTATGAAGCTGGAGCTGCTTTTATTTACAGTTTTTTCATCAAGAGCTGGAGTGGGATTGCGTGGGCAAACTGGGACTTCTTATGGACCGAGCATGCTGGACATTGGAGATTGTAATTTGGCGAGTGTCTGAGTATTGAGGAATTAAGTTTTGTTCTTTAGGCACCTGATCACTATCTATTAAGAATGAGAGTTTTTGAAGTATGAGCATTTTATGTGAGCCTGCAGGGATTAGATAAAATCAAGGGAAAAATTAAGGAAATTCTAGTGTATTCCATCGACCTCTAAAGAGCACCAAAAATAAAAGGTTGTTCAATGACTTCCAGGCTGAAGGACAAGGTACATGATTCCTTTCATCACCTGTATGCGTGTGTCTGGAGTGTGTGTAGATGTTTACACACAACAGCAGGTTGGTAATGCGGAGCTGAAGCACTGGGCATGACGACGTGGCTCCAGGCTTGACGTTCTCTGCTGCCGTTTACTAAACAGCCTGGATAGGACATGACTGTTTTAGTAAATACAGAAGTGTGTGTGTATGTGTGTGTGTGTGTTTTAGTGTGTGTTTTGGGTTGATTTGGTACCAGGACAGTTAGCTTTCCGTTCAGGTAGCATTTATCTAAAATGAAGTGGTGCATCTACTCACTAAACCTGAACAGATTTACAACCTGTCAGTCTCTACCTCTTAATGCACAACAGTTGTGAAAGATGTGTGAAATCTGTTTTGCGCAGCTATAATCAGGACAGTTCTTACAAACAAAACCCTCTCATGCATAACAGCTCAGGTATAATCCTCCCTGTCTGAGTTTATATTATAAACACCACACACTGTAAGCCTTCTACCGCACAAACGCGTACCCACACGCACGCATAAACAATATACGAGTGTGTGGGTGCGTTCCGTTAGATCGACAGGTGTGTGGAAGACTGCCACGAGCCAGGCAGCAGGTGGAGATGAGGATTTATAGATTTTAATCGTATCACTCTGTTGAGCAATAATTCTACTGCCTAAGGCGAGGAAGGTCCACAGCTACAGAAACATGTGATTGATGGATGCTGTGCTGGTATCCCTGAATCATTGAGAAACTACCGCCTTTCATTATAACTATTAAAGCTTGGGCTCTTATGTAAAACAGCTTCATTTTAAAACTAAAGTGAAGAAAACACTGCAAGTTTTTATATGAAGGTTTGCTTATTATTGTCTACAAGGGAACAGATAAAAGCAGATGAGAAGAAATGCCAGGAGGAAAAAGTGTTGCACCAGTTTGATGTCTTTGGATGGGCTACCAGATAAAGAAAAAACTCGCCCTTTATTAAGAGACAGAAAAACAGACGTGGGAAGTTCCAAAATGTTAAAGTGTGTAAAGACTTATCAGTTTCAATAGAAGCTTCTTGACTTTGGTTTCAGGGAGTCGGTCAGGTAAATCCCTCAGGTTTTACCGTTTCTTATCTGGAAAGCTCCATCTGGAGCAGCACATTTTCCCTCTGACCCTGTCATTCCTATCCATGGTGTGATTAACGGCTGCAAATTTGCATCAATTTAAAACTGTCTAAGGAAGACAGCAGAAGGTGATGTGTCTGCTGTTAATGAAGTAGACTGCAAGACAAAAGCCCTATAATGTTTCTGTTGGCAGATACACTCGCACCGGATCAACAAGGCAAATAGCCACCCCTGCTCTTGATGCCACATCTTTCACCTGTCAGCATTAAGTCTGAACAAGATAGAGAGAAAAACAAACAAAGTTGGCAGCACAAACCATCCAAAGTGCCAAGACGATTAGGGATAGTAGTGCGACATGTTGGGACAGTGATACCACTCTTATTTACAGTGCTTTTCTCTTTTGTCCCCCCTTTTCTCTCCTTATCTCCCGCTTCTTTCTCTTCTTCTTTTAATAAGACTCCTGATCCATCCTGTAATATCTTCAGGAAAAGATGATCTATTTGCATATGAATTTGGCACAGTCATTTTTCCCGGATGAGTGCTGAGGTTTATGGCACGATGAGAGGCAGGACATACCACACAGTTAAATCAGATACGAACAATAAAGCAGAACTTTGTGATCCCAACGCAACCT
The DNA here is from genome assembly GCF_009762535.1 of Notolabrus celidotus. Lineage (NCBI taxonomy): Eukaryota > Metazoa > Chordata > Actinopteri > Labriformes > Labridae > Notolabrus > Notolabrus celidotus. The sequence goes on along the minus strand of NC_048279.1, from coordinate 12,610,694 downwards.
CATCACTTTGTTTTAAAATCAGTTATGCAAAATTTGAACAGGGTGACCTGTTAACCTCCAACCACTAATACACTTTGTCACTTGTGCCAGATTGTTAAATTCCACTTAATGTGGGTCTGAGGAGTGGTGCTCCCTCTTTTTGTCTCTCAGTGTGTTTCTTTCTTTCTTGTGTTTAGTGTAAATGATTGTCATGCTGCCTGTGTTTCAGGGTAAATAAAGGCCTAAGGGTGATACCGATCAAAGAGTATATATTTATTCAAATTACGTATTTGCAGGACACTTCATAAAAGAGTAAAGCCAAGGTTAATGTTCGGAAAATTCCATTTATCACTGTTAGCCACATTTGATCCGTGTTAATGTTATATAGGTTCATGAATCACTTGATTTAGCTGATAGTTTCAGGAATAATTCATTAAAGCTATATTCCTGATTTAGCACAGTATTCATGGACATATATGAATGTGTTCCAAGAGTTTGAATGTGTTTTTTATCTTTGTTGAAATATTACTGGATGGGTTTTAACTGCTGGATTAATACATTTAGCATCAAGTATTATTATCAATTAGTTATCCTGAAATTACTGCTCCACATATGAATGCATAAAGGTACATCAGGTATGAACATCAAACTTTACAGCACAGCTTGTAATATTTATATTTAAACAATCTTTTTTCTTTTGTTTTATTATATAATACATATTACTTAATGTATTTTGTCCCTTTAGGCTTAGTTTTGAAATTGCAGCTACAGAACAAAGCAAACTAATGTCTTTGTAAAGTTTGGACCTGTTTGTGTGTACAAGACAATAAAGCTTAACACACATACGTCTCATACAGTTTTTTCTTGGTTTGCTTTTGATCACCTTGCAGGTGTTTCAGAGGATGAACAGCTTTAATAATAGAAAACAGTATTCAGCTTGGGGGTCCATTGTAAATCAACATGCTGTGAATAGTGTGGAGTGATTTTGTTTATTTGGTAGTCAGTTCATGTTTCACTGCTATTCAAAGTTGCTCTCTCTCCCAAACTAATCACCCAGTCCACATTATCTGTGTTTAGATGGTGTGACAGACAGGGATTTCAGTGCTAAGTGTCGTGGAGAGGGGCAGCATGGGAATGTGAATTTTACCGTTTAGAAGAATCAGTTAACTATCCATCACACAAAGATCAGGTTTCACTGACATGCAGGTTCGACACTACTGGTCATCGCTTTTCTGACAGGACTGTTTTCTGTCAGTACAGGCTTACTGTCTTGCTTTTTTCTGCCTTTGTTTTTGGGGAGGGGGTGGATGTGTAAAGGAAATCACAAAGCAGATTCCACTTGTGTGATAATGTAACAGAATGAAGCGCAATGGTAGAATTCAAAAAGCTTTTATTCATATCAAAAAACATAACATATGTAGAATATAGCAAACATTAGAAGTTCATTTTGTACAATTACAGTAAAATACCAACAAACCCAAAATACAAATGTATAACATTTCACAACACATTGAAAAAATAATAAAGTACCACTTCTGTTTAAGACTGTTAGTTCATCATACTTTAGTTTTAGTAAAAACAATGACATACACTTTAAACTTGATCTTTTGTTTTGTCTCTCAGCACAATGACTTCACACTTTATGTGTTGTAATTTAACTACTCGTCTAGGCTAAATATGCTGCCTGAGCAATGTAAAGTCGATGTCATCAAAGAATTACAGAGAGCCGTGTGGAATGACCTGATGTCAGCAGATCAGATCTAGGATCAGTTAGTAATGAGTCAGATCTGATATAGACTAGCTTAACTTAGAATAATAGCTGACAGAGGATCTGATAGCGTGAGTGACTGTGGTTTCAGGGAGTGACACTTGTAGTTCATTGTTGCTTACTCAGCTGTTCCTGTGGGAATCAAAGCCCTTTTACTCAGCTGTCACACGCTATAGTGATCTCAACTGTCTCTGTCAGCGCAAACATACTATATGTGTGTTTGTGTGTGTCTTTCAGGACAAAGCTTTTCTGGAACAAAAGCGACCGGACAAGTAAAATGAGTCTTTTTCCAAACTTAAATCTTCCCTCGTACTGTCTTATTAAACTTCTGTGCCCTCACGATGATAGATGATGCCTGTTGAACCAAGCGTAGGGTAAAAATGCCCACTGGAGCCACTGTACTGACTGAGAATAGGACTGGTGTAGCCTAGAGAAGAGTGGGTAGGCGAGGAGGAGAGCACAGGGGAGGTGGGACTTGTGGTACCCACTCTTGACCTCCTGAGTTGGGGGAGTAGCTGCTGAAGCTTCCCGGTTGTGGGGGTCGATGAGGCCCGTCTAGAGAAAGATTGATCTGCAGGGGTCGGCTTAGACCACCCCCCACCTCGTTTACTGCTCCGGCTGTCACCCCAGACATCTCAGATAAGAAGCTGCTGAGACAAGGTGTGGGACCTGACGATGAAGGGGAGGGGATCCTGTCAGCTGTGGGGGACATGTTAAGGGAAGAAGGGTTGCCAGAGTGTTTGGGGCTGCCTCTCTCACTGTCGCCTGACTCTGGAGCTCCACTATCACCTCCAGCGAGGGAATCTGACTTCCTCTTCCTTTTGCGGCGGAAATTTCCGTTGTCGAACATCTTTTCACAGTTCGGGTCAAGTGTCCAGTAGTTGCCCTTGCCTGTAAGAAAAACATAGAATTGTTGAAGCTCAAATTCAATCAATTAAAAACAATAAAAATAAGCATTTTAAAATTACAACACTCCAAGTAAAGATTTAAGCAATTCTAATTTGAAATTAACAATCTGAAATAAAATAAGAATAGGTCTCATTTATATGAGATTCTGAAAATAGAGCAAAAAATGTGAATTGAATTTAAAATTTACCTGGGTCATCCTCATCTCTTGGAACTTTTTTGAAGCAGTCATTAAGCGACAAGTTGTGTCTGATGGAGTTCTGCCAACCTGCTTTACTCTTGTTGTAGAAAGGAAAATTGTCAGCGACGTACTGGTAAATCTGACTCAAGGTCAGTCTCCTGTCTGGTGCTCCGTGAATAGCCATGGCGATGAGAGCTGAGTAGGAGTATGGTGGCCTGACCAGCTTCATCAGGTCTTCTTGTGAGGGAAGAGAAAACCAGCTCAACTCTCCCCCTGGGCCTCCAGCCCCAGCAGGGCCCAGGTAAGGCCTCTGCATGCCATAGTGCTGAGGGACAAAGGGAGGGCCAGGGTTGCCAGGCGGGCCAGTGGTGGCCAGGTACGGCGGTGTGTTGATGCCGGAGCCATTGAACCAGAGGTAAGGGTTCGGAGAGGAGGTGGTGTAGTCGCTCAAGTCGTAGGAGGTCGGCGTGGTGCGCTGAGGACTCGGCAATGAGGGAGGAGGGTAGTAGCAGTCACTGTACATGCTGAGCTCGGGGGGCTCCTGGCCCAGGCTGGGGAACTGTGGGCCACACCGAGGAGGAGACTGGCCCTGGGCCTCAAATGAAGACATTGTCAAAATTTCTTCTCACCTTTGAGTGTCTTCTTTATTCTTCAGTTGTCCTCCTTTTCTTGCCAAACTGTTTTGTTCTCCAAGGCAATTCTGTCAACAAAAGAGTCTTGTTCTTGTTCAGATCTGCAGGCACTTGAATGTTAGCTGCTGATCCAAATGATGGTCTCACTGCTTCCAAGTTTCTCTCTCACCCCCTTCTTCTGTTTGCCCTTGCTGTGTGTCAAGATGTCACCTGTCATACCTGCTTTATCTGTTTCCCTGGAAACACCCCCTGCCTGCTTTGATTGGTTGTTTTCTCAGGTGAATATTCTGTTCCTGCTTTCTCTGTGTTTTTCCTGCTGTCAGCTAATTCAGTTCCTCCAGGGGTTTTGTTCACTCTCAATTAAATAATTTTCCACTTGAGCTGACTCTTCAACACTAGCTAGTCATCCGTATTTTTGGATAATAATGATGAAAATTTAAACAGACTTAAGTAATGTTATTTGGTTGGTTGAAAATCTACACTTAAATAATTATTTGTTCTGTGAGCTATAATGGAAAGTTATTCACACTGTGAAGATAAATAAGTTCCATGTAGGATAACAAGAGATATAATTGTAAAAACATCCCAGCTGATGTTTTTCTAATAACAGAATGACATTCATAGTAAGGCTTTATCACTGTGACATTTCTGTAAAGCCTGGGCTACACTTGTAAATAAAGGATTATAGGTAAAATTAACATTTTCTGACAATAATCCTTTCAAACCAACCTTTCTTCTAATGTTTCATTAACTGTGGTGAACCATTCATGTCCATGAAAACATAGCTGACAAGGTTTAATTTTACTATGAGAAAACTAGGGAAAAATCCCTGCACATTGGTAAAATTGAGATGTAATCATGTGAGTCATTTCTTGATAAAAAGGGTTTCAAATTAGTACCAAACAGTGAAAACAAAAAGGCTGTGTAATTATTTAAGCTTACTTGGATCATCCCCGACTTTTGGTAGGCTACGTGAAGCAGTCATTTGGTGACAGGTTGTTGAATGGGGTCCAGCTAGTCAGCTTGTACCAAGGACGTACTGGTAAATCTGCTCAGTCTCCTTTCTGTGCTCCTTGTACAACAAGGTTGAAACAAAACAATAGAAATATTGTAATGTAAGCTTTGAATAAGTTTTAGCAGTAAAAAATCTTAAGTATAAAAGTAATCCACACCCATAAAGTGAATTAGCTTAATCCATAGACTGTATAAAATATGGACGTAGCATCCGTGACATCACCCATCTGTTTCTGAAATGCTGTTTTGAGGCCAATCGTCGTCAGCAGCCATACTGCTGCTGTCGAGCGACTGTGACGTAAAGAGTCGGGCTTTGAGCCTCTTAGCCCAACTACAGTGTTCCCGCCTGCCAATCAAGCCAGCTGTGCCTCTCATTGGAAGACTGGTAATCTCAATATCTTCGAAATTTCCGGGTCAGAAAAAATTCATCCCCCGTACAGTGTGTGCCGACCGAGAAATGAATATCCATATACACTCCTCTTTTGTACCAGGCTGTAAACATGTTTATTTCTGCTGTAAAGATTGTCTTTTGAATTGGTGTGTATGTGGTTTCCGGTACTTCCAGAGCCAACCTCAAGCGGATCCTTGATGAACTGCAGTTTTTTGCACTTCCGCATTGGACTCATATTTTCAGACCGGAGGTCGCCGCTTGGCTTAATCCGGTGTGGCCAATTGTGAGTTGAGAATACTCTTTATTTTATATTTAGACCGTTTATTTTTCTGTAACTGAAGATAAATTTTTCCCTTTTATTTCCCTTTTAATTCATGCAGTTCTACTGATACCACAGCTCTTACTTTTGTGCTGTTGAGCAAGCAATAGTGATGGGCGTATCTATTCTGTGGTATCGATATATCGATTCTCACACACTACTCATTTCAGTTTTGATTGCTCTAATAAAATATTGATACTAATTAATAATTGCAAAAAAAAGTGCACGTGTCACTTATGTTTCTTTTAGGGTAACTTACTTGAAAGTTTTGTACCAAAGAGGCTGTTTTAAGCTTTTCACTCATATAATTTCAATAAAGGATGTTAATTATTGTGTTTTTCAAAATGTATTTCATTGTTTAAAAAAAAGCCAACAAAGATTTGCATATTAAAGTTGTTAAATGAACAGTATTTGTCGAGTTGTCTTTCAGCATAGTTTTTTTAAATCACTGTATCGGCCTTGGTATCGGGCATCGACTAAATTGCCAAAGTATTGTATAGTATCGAATCATTAAAGTGTGGTGTCGCCCAGCACTACTGAGAGGTCAAAGTTCGTTTCCAATCCCACAGTAATATCAAGGAATAAGGTTTTTGCGTTCCATTACCTGAAAAATGGAAGAACGTTGCGTCATCACGTTTTGTACTGAATCTGCGCAGTAAGACGTTTTTTAACGAGTATCTCGCGCGAGAGTTATTTCCATGACGTACTTTATCGACACATTTCGGTAAGTTTCGCTTGTTTTAATAAGTTATTAGCTCGAATCAGCATTAACTTCTAATAAAATCCTCAGTGAGCATTTGTACAAACCGCCTTTCAAATTAACAGATGGAAATTATTCGATAATGTAACGTTACCTCGGCTAACTATTTTAATACAACCTAGCTACATTAAAGGTAGCACCTCAAGACAGTCAACACTTTGCGTCAGTTTAATTTATTTTAGTTGCCATAAAGTCTCTCCTTTTACTCACCAACAACGTATTAAAACCATGTGCTGGTTTGTAATATAGATGACCGATCCGTCTTCGCTCCCTGAGCTCCCACGGACAGCTGCGACAACGTTGAGTTCAACAGTGACGTGGAGCGGATGATCGAAAACGTGGAGAATATATCAGGTATGCATCCATCATCTGTTGAATCATTGTGTTACATTGTCTTTATTAAACATCACTTATTTGAAGAGTCGTGCAGCTGGATCGCTATTATAATGTTCTAATATGGATCTGTACTTGTATCCTCATTTTCTCTTCACCTGTAGTGCAGCTGACCTGGATGAATTATGACATGGTGGCGCTGCGGACTAGTCCAGAGCTCGGGTCCATTATGCAGAAGCTGGAGGAAGCCTTTAACAGATGCAGAGCTGCTGTGTACAGAGACGAGCAGCTAGAGAGTAGTGAAAATCCTGATTCTACTGGCACAGCACTTAATCACCAGATGTGACAAATCATTAGAGCTGTTAGTTCACAAGAGCAGTGCATGGAAATTAAGTGGAGGTTGGTTGATACAGTCCATACAGGAAGCTGTATTTCCTTTGCGTGTTTGAGCAACTTTTGCAAGTTCTAGAGCATATTTTATTCACTCAATGCATTTGAAACATTTCTTACGATGATGCGCAGCCAAGACTGCAGCTTTCTAAGTGTTGTTTATATAAGCATGCTATCTTTTTTTGCTTCATATGTCAAGAGTTCTTATTCATTAAACCTATGTTATTTAATAAAACAGTGAGATAAGATGAAATTGGGCTCTGTTGTTTTATTTTGAGACACATGACTGGCACCTAGTCTTGATTGTACTGATGTTAGCATATGTTAAACTCTTGTGTGGCTTGCTCCAGCATTCAGAGCTTCTTTTCAAGTGTTCTGGAGTTTGTGTCTGGTTTATAACTAGGTGATGAGGTCTGTTTTGTTGTTGTGTAATTCATTTTTCAGATGGAGACTACAGAGAATAGACAGCACAAGCTGCCAAGTCTGCCAGCACTGATCTGGAACACATACTGAAAGAGCTGGACTCCTTGTCTTGCTGCATGGATCAGCTGGCGTGTATGTATTACTGTTTATTCCCATCATCTCCCTACAACCCCAGAATGTCAGGAAGCATCAATTTTGCCAGCAAAATGACCTTGATGTTTGATTTGCAAATATGCAAAGCACATGATGTAACTGTTACACCAGATCTGAAATGTGATAGCGAAAAGTGGATTTTTGCTCACCAACTGCTGCGCACCTTCGTCTTGCTTGTTGATGTCAGGGGTGCAGAGTTACATGATGCTACATGATGTCTGTCAGATCGCACTTTGCTGATGGGTAGATAGGAGTAACTGAAGGATTTCACACACGGATGTCCATCAGGAGATTTGATGTGAAGCATAATGTTGCAACTTCTTTTTTTTGCCAGGGGGAGACAGTTGTGGGCAAAGAAGCAGTCAGATCTGCTTGTTGCGATGTCTTGCCTGATCAGAGCTATCTGCCTACCTTAACAGCTTGAGGCCTTGAAACAAGCAACAGCTGTTTACAATGTATCTATCAATGTAAGAGGGAAAAATGTGGTACTGTACCACTTTGTGCTATGTTCACTTTATATTGTTATGAAACATGTAGGTAACCACACAGAATTAAGGTGCTTAAGCAAATAGTTCCAACAAGACAAAAGACGTGCTCAAACAGATTTCAAACTGTGTTTTCAGACAGCTGTTGTCATTTTCAGAGAGCAAACAACTACTCAAAACTTAGATGTACTTATTTTCCCTCGTACTCTTGAATGCTGTTAAAAAGTTTATAATCTTCTGTCTCACCCTGTCTTCTGATTATTTCAAGTACTCCAGCGTTGAGCAGCTCCTCTTCATTTTGCATTGGCTGGTGAAGCAATAACAACTGCTGCACTCTCAGAATATCAATCCATACAATCTGCATGAAAACTCTTTTGTGTGGATGCAAATTTGTCAAATTCTGCAGTGATCAAACTTCAGTGTTTTCATGCATGCCTAAATTGTGATGTGCTTCTACTGCACAAGACATTTTACAATTCTACAATTTCATTTAGCAGACACTAAATTTGTATTGTCCAAAGCAATGTGCAACACAAGCAATAATTTAGACTGGAGGGAAAAACCTTAGTAAGTGTGACAAAATGCTTCAAGTTGATTGGCCACAGGTTCTGCCATCTAGTGCCAGAAGAAATGCCAGGTTTCTTGCTTTTTCGTTTTTTTCCAGGGATTTTTAAAGATAATGTTGCCACAGCTAATCAATACAAATATTCAAGTCAATAATATCGTTCAACATTCAACATTCATATTCAGTGCTAAAGATTCAATAAGAGCTGGGTTTTTTAGACCTGATTCATTCTACCCCTGAGGACAAAGAGGAGAAGGGTCAGGTTAAGTGCCTAGGTGTTCCCTGAACAGTTGAGTCTCAGACATCTCATAAAAGTAGAAAGGGACTCTGTGGATTGTAAGGAGATGTCAGCACTTTAAATTAGCAAGACAGAATGAAAGGACTGTTAACCATGAAGTCAATCATTCGGATTATCTTCTGTTTGGTCCTTTCATCCTTAGTGTGGAACCTTATATGTTCACTGCAGAGACATTCTAGACATCTCACACCTGAGGCACTTAAGGAGGAAGTTATTTGTTTTCTGCCTGCAGTGCAAACCCAGCTGAAGCTTTGTGATCTGATCACTTGTGTTGGCCACCCTGACAAGCTGGAGCTTCTGAAAGTCCAAAAGGAAACACTGAAGCAGCAGCGGCCCGTGGCATGGCCTGAAACTGAGGTATGAAGAACACAGGTAATGCTACAAAAACACTGTTTAATGAATTATACAAAACCACTTTAAAAACAATCATTTGGTAAGTTTATTTCGACTTAAAATCAATTCTGGTTATCAGGAACAGGAATGACATTACAAGAGGTTGGCGGTTGTGGAAATGGGGACATATGTTTCAATGTTTTTATACTTGTTAACAAGCCACAAGGGCACATTCACACAAATCAGCATAGAAAAACACCCACATTAAGCCTGATGCTGGTACTGGTCAGAGTCCCGCAGGGTGCAGCAGACAGCAGTGGCTCTGCGCTTCAGAGCTCTGGTCTGTGGCATCAATGAGCAGCAGTGGGGTGTGTGTGATGGGTAATCATCTCCCTCACCCCAGGGAAACTCTACAGCACAGCAGCAGACAAAAAGATGACAGGGACCTAATGACGCAGCGCAGCACAAGTCTGCATCAAACTCCCAGAGGCGTCTCAAGATGTGAACTTTTCAGTTCACTTTGACTGAACACAGACTGACTTTTTCCTCATTTTAACATGGTGGATAATGGCATCATCATTTTCAGCTTACCTTGTTATTGAGGCCATTGCCCAGGGAAAAGGAGTTGCCTTGGTTACGGATTTTAATGTTGAAAACCTTGTGTTGTTTAAGCAGCATCAGGGTGTACGGATGCTCATCAGAAACTTTTGAGCTGTCTCTCACTAGAAATGCCCCGTCCTAAACGCAACAAGACATACAGATCCACACAAACACACTTTAACATGATGTGATCATTGAAGTCTGAGTGAAATTCAGCCTTGTGTTTGTGCGTTCTCTAGAAACAGAAGGATAGGAGAGGTGAGATTGTGAGAGGCAGCATCTGACCTTGTTGACCTCTCTCAGAGCAGCTTCAGCGGGATGTCTGGTCATCTGTCCTCCATACCAGCTGGGGTCCATATCCTGTATGCACTGGAATAAAATAAAACAGGCATGTCAGGACGACTACGAGTGAACCAACTCTTTCTACTGTTTTCTCTTTTGCAGTGAAAGAAAGGTGTTTTAAATCTGTTCTTTTGTACAACATCGCCACCTGCTGTTTTTATTTTGAATGTAAAGAAGCAAATCTCTATTTGGAAATGTGACTTATAAACGTCTTTCTTACTATGGTCCCCCCTTTTGATTCTCACCTGTCTCGGTTCTGGTAATGGAGAGTTGATTTTAACAGGCTGTACTGGCACTGGAGGGGTGTGGTGACTTTGCTTGTTCTAAAAGAGGAACATCAAATTAAACATAATAAAAACATTGTTTTTAAATCAACTACAGAACACAACTTGCTCTGTTTTGATTACCTGTTGGACACATCTGTGGATTTTGGGGTTTTTGGTTTAGATGCCTTCCTGAAGGATGAGCTGAAAGCCTTGACAGCTGCCCTCTGGTGGACAGGAAACAGACATGCATTATTATGTGACTGAAAACTTCGAACCAATCCACACATATGCAGCAAACTTCGCAGCACATACTTGATTTTTAAGGTCATTCTGAGATGAATCGGATGGCCCGGGCTTCTTGCTCCTGTCAACAGGCAGACTGGGTTGTCCTGCTGTTTTTGCTAAATGGAAAACACACATTACCCCAAGTGAAAGATGACCAACATAGTCATAAATAAGTCTGGTTGGTGTGGAGTTGTTAGATATGATGTCTACCCGGTGCTTTTGGAGGTCTCTTAGAGGTGTCTTTTGCTTTTTTGGATGAGGACGTGGAGGTCTTGAGGTCCTCTCAGCAGGGGTTGGGCCATGATCAGAATCTGCTCACATACATACACACATTTTGTGGCTACGCCTTAAGGGATGCTCTCAAAGCATAAATAAAAAGCAGCTGACACAAATGCTTTTGTCTTTACATGTTTTTAGGTGATTTTCTGTTACCTCTGTAGTTATTCTCTTGAGGTGTGGCCACTCTCGGATGCTGAGGCAGTTTGATCTGGTCTACAGCGGGTATCTCATACTCATCTGAAGTGATTTCCTCATTGTCTTGAGCCAGTATGGGGCCAGATGTAGCCGTCTCTGCTTCCCTCCTGGTGTCGACCCTCGTCTTCATGATCACTTTCATTGTCCTGACCACAGTGATGTGAGCGGGGAGGAAATCAGATTGTAGAAGTCAGTTTTAGTTAGTCCTTCTGTTGAGTGACATGATTTCAATAATATATTTCAAACCGGAAGTTTGTATCATTATAAGTGTTTTGTTCTCTTACAAACTCATCTGAGTCCCAGACTTCCTCTTCCTGTGCAAATGCTGTGAAAAAATAAAGAGAAAGTATCAGACCTTTGTAAAGGTGGCTTTTTCTTCATTAATGACATGTAACAATCTAAGTGTTCTGTAACGGGCATAAGTAACTGATTCTTCATGACTATACCATTGATTCTTTGGACAATAATTAATATGAATAACCAAATGAAGCTTTATTGCCATTTTATTGATTTGAAAGAAAAGAATGCAAGAAAATAGCAGAATATATACTGTCATCACCAGTCTACCACGATACAGTTTTGATCCTGTTCAATTCAGAGGCCTGAGATTGATAATGACATTGTATCATTTAACACCATCAGTTAAGTGATATATCTATAAAAAATAAAAACTTAAAGAAAGATTCAACAATTTTCTTACGGACATTTTTAATGTATCTGGATGAAAATCAACTTCATTTTAATTGAAATAATAATAAAAATAGAAAATTTCTCCTTTACTTTAAGGTTCAAAGTTGTGTTTCCATTTAAGGTGCTAGGCCAGTTTAGTTTTGTGTGTGTGTGTGTGTGTGTGTGTGTGTGTGTGTGTGTGTGTGTGTGTGTGTGTGTGTGTGCGCATCATGCATGTGTTTCCTTTTTTTATCTTTGTCTTTTAACTTATCTTTCTCTAAAAAGCATAAAGTTTTCAAACTTGTTTTCCAGAGTGGAGGAGTATAGTCTGATGTGACAATCTGTAGGTAATGACATGCTTAGTCTTGGCTGCTTGCCATTGTCTACCTGACGACAGTGACACAGATTGTGCAAGGAAATTTCAGTGTAAAGACACATCTTAAGATGACCACGCAGATCGATGTTTTCATTTTGTATTGATAATATTAAGATGACACGGCATACAGACCTATATCAGTTGTAGAACCCCTGTCCCTTACCTTGTTGTGGAAGCGTTTGTGCCTTCGTTCTACACAAAGAAGAAAGCACATGAAAATGATCCATGTTGGTTTGGTTACAGTCACACAATCAGTGGAAGCTGTAGAATACTATCTTCCTCTTACTTATGTCCAAAGGCCTTCTTCTGCCCCCCTTTGCTGATTTGACTTTGGATTTTTGAGATCACTCTTAAAATGCACAAAAAAAACATGAGTATCTGCCACAACTACCACTAGATGATGTCATGGAAAAAGATGACCTGTCTTGTCTTACATAACCCCATTGAAACTTTATAACAGACAATATGTGATTAATATTAAATGTTTTTATTCAGACTCACGGGACATAAAGGGCGGGGAAGACGTGGAGGTCACAGTCGGTCATTTGCTGCATAAAGATTTGATTATTATGAAAAACAGAAGAGCAGTTTAAAAGAGTGTTTCAAACTAGTATGAAAAAAAGTACTACAGAGAAATAGTCGCACCTACCATGAACTGTGCTCCATTTATGCCACTTTTCATCACTGCTTTGTCACAACCTGATAGATTTAGCTAAGAAAATGTAACTATTTTAGAGCTGTACAGTTTGAAGTTAGATCCTTTGAAAATCACGAAACAGCTTAGATCAAGTTTCATTCTTGTCATATGAAAGAATTAAGGAATCTAACATAGTAAACAGACCTAGCAATATTTATCACAGTGTTCTGTAGAGCTTGTTTCTTACATATTTTAAATCCTGTTACAGGTGATAAGTTTATTTTCTTTACATGCTGAATGTCTAGTTATAGATTAACTCAACAGAAGAGTAGTAAGAACAGCACTGAACTGTTACAGAGGGTACGGATGAGTGTCTAGTTTCTACCTCTTGGTACTCACCTTCCGCATGTAGTCAGCCAGACTTTGGTGATTCCATCCCATCACCTCTTTTTGAGAGGGAAGATTGTTGAAATTCATGCCTGTCTTTTACAAATATCACACTCACTGAAGAACACTGACTTGTAAAGGATTTGGATTCTTCAGCCTACCCTCTAAAGTGACACATAAGAAAGAGCACTCTGCACTTTTTAATAATCAGGCTTGTGGTGTGACAGTTTCAATACCCCCCATTGTGTAAAAGACTGAAGTAAAAAGTTTCAGGGGTTATATAAAGCACTTGAAAAATATAAATAAGTGCTCACACGCTATGCAGAGTTCAGCCACATCTAAACATAGAAGCTTTTACTTTCCCTTCACAGCCCTGCACACGCTGACACATGCTCAAATGAAAATACTGTGGTTACCGTTGTATTGCGTTGTATCTAATGACTTTTTAACATGTATTTTTTTTCTACATTTCCAAAGACCTTTGTGGATGTTTACCTCTCACACATCTATGCAAAGATGAAAGCTGTCACTTAGATATATTGGTTTTCAGCAATGTTGTGATGTCATGCATGCTTTTTTCTTCCAATCCACAACTTAACATTGTGCCTGAAGCTGTGTCAGATCTTGTGTCCCAGCCTGTCCTGTGTCAGGCCTCTTGGTTTCTCACACCCAGGTGAGAGAGGAGGGCAGCAAGAGGAGGCATGATCAATCACGCTTAGATCCCCCAGGCATGTCTGGGTGAATACATGAGTCCTCCTGGGGGGTCCTTGTGGGTGATCACCCCCCTCTGGTGTTTCCCTCATCTGTCCTGCTTTTGGAAACACTCATTCCCTCTTGAAAGAGATGATACTTCTGCTGTGGTTGAGGTTTGTAATACAGAATAACCATAAACAGGAAATGCAACACTTGTCAATGTAATATCCAGAAAACTGAAGTCCAAAACTAAAAATGTTGCAGGAAAAGACCAACCCTCTCTCTGGGAATGTTGCTTTTTAGGGAAAAGAGAATACCAGTAATTAAAAGAAGACCAGAGCAATCAAGCAGAAACATCATATGGGACCAATATGGAAACAGTAATGTACTCAGTGGATAGCAGAGATAAGGGGCTGGTCAGTGAGGACTTCCAGTGGGGTGAAACCTTCATTAACACACAGCAGGACAGCATGGGAAATACGGGACTTCCCCACAAGCAAACAGACAAATGGGAACTATGGTAGGGGGCGTTTTGGTCAGTGTTTTGGTTGCGTTACTCTTTATGTTGTGGTAGTTCTTCAGCTTTCTGTCCCTTCTTGTGAGACATTTCCCATGCTAGGAAGCCATTTGGACTTAAAAGACTATATTCAGTCAAATACTGTCAATTAGTTGGGATTTTTCAAGTGTTTCGTAAGCATTTTAGATGAGCAGCTGAAGCTAAAATGTCATAAACAGCAAGCAGTGTTTGTTTAAATAGAAAAATGATGACTCCATTGGCTGTAACATTATTAAGATCTCGGAAATCGAAGTGACAGCAGTTGATGTAGTGTAAAGATAATCAGACTGTAATTCCTCACTTATCTTGTTATTTACAGCTTCTACAGTAACTGCTCTGTAAAGATAGTGAAACAGCCCTCTTTCTGTTACACTCCCACCCCCTCACCCTCAGGCATTATGGAGGTATTATCCACTCCATCACTCATTGAGCTGAGACAGTGGCAGATTTATGACACGTCCAGCTGAGAGGAAGATTTTTGGAGATACAGGGGGTAGAGGGAAGATGGAAGGATGAATGGATCCTCAGACACAGATAGGCCTGTGGGCGGAGAACAGGCTCCTCTCAGACCTAATTACTTGCAAATTATAAGATTAGAATTGAACTGGAATCCAAGGTGGAATGTAAGTCACACTTATTTAACTTCCCTGGATCTATAGTGTGATATCTGAACCCTAATTTGACCCACTTTTCTGAGAAGCTTACTTTGAGTTTGGTCAGACTGTCCTGTTACAATCTGTCAGTATGTTTCCCCCTACGGCTTTGATGTATTGTGATACATTTGCATTGCCTGTGGGGTGTGACAAAGAATAGGATAGGCAGTGGTGTCCTGGATTAACAGGCCAACTAGCTGGAAATACTTCCCTAATTTGTCTTTCAAAGCCTTGCTGCTCTTTGAATGAAATCAATACACGTTGACATCAAAGTGGTAGTGGATCAACTGCTGGATCAACATCTTGGTTAGGTGCGAAGTGCACCATGTTATCCATGTAATCCTCTGTTAAGTGTATTCACTCTTTTCTTATTCTAATAGACGCTTGTGCCCTGTCATAAAATTTAACCACCTAAGGGTTTATTAAGTAAAATGACCAAATGTTTTATTTTTGCTATGTGTGCAAAGAAAGATGACATCAATATATTTATTTTCACATTTTATTTCAATTTAAAAAGACCGATATTCATAAATAGACACTCAGTGGTTATATACAGAGACAGGGAAGGGAATAAAAAGTGCAAACATACATTCAACATCTCCACATGGGCCATTATTTAACAGACAAATTGTGATTTTAAACTCAAAACATATCAACTTCAAAATAGAGTCTGTATTTCATTTGGGTCCTCTGTGTCTGCGGCGAAAGCCGTGTCCATCTCCGTCCCTCCTGGCGCACACATATTTCACCATGACCTGGGAGCAGTCCTCACAGTTCACCGTGCAGCACCAGTGGAATTTGCAGTTGCAGCTGCTCACCACCTCCGTGCGTCTCTCCTCCACCCTCAGGCCGCATTCATGACACAGCCTGCGGCAGCTGCGTCTCTCCCACTGGCTTAGCCCCTCTGCGTGTTGCACACACTCCCGACCCTCTGTGCCGTAGAGCCCCATACTGGTGTTCCTCCTGCAGTAGTCTGGGGAGTCCTCCAGGTAGATGAGCTCCGTGGGGGCCACGCTGCTGAACGCATCCACGATGGCACCACGGTTGTCCGCGCTGTTTCCTGCACGCATGCGCTTTTTGTCAATGTCCAGCTTTTGCGCTTGACTGTGTTTGATCTTCAAGTAGTTTCCGATTTCTCTGAAATCAGACAGCTGCGTCCAGCAGGTTTGGACACTGCAGCTCTCAGACATACCATGGCACCTGCAGATGCGCTTCATTGTCGCCTTCACGGCCTGTTGGAAACCATGGGAAGTTTATTAGTGCCAACGACCTTAACCTGGGCTCTCTTACGCTAATGTGTGAGATGTGACCATAACTTACCATCCGCCCGGCTGCGTTGTTGTGCAGGTTGACAGCAGCCCTGGAGTCCTGACCAGTCTCCTGCGCATCCACGTACTGTTTGGAAATCCTCTCTCCGAAATCCACGTTATCACTGCAGCCACCCCACCCAGCCACGACCGCCTGCACAACGTGTCACTGTTAACCAGGTTTCCAATGCTAAACATCTTCAAGATAGATAGTTCAATAACCGTACAGGTTTAAAGTGTCATAAAGCCACTACCTGATCAGACGTACAGAATAGATAAAAGTCTGTATTATTACTTTTGTTTTAGAAATCTTACCAATCTTTCCGTTCTTGGAAACATCACATCCACAGTTGTCCAAATCTCCCAGACTACAGTTTCTGGTCAGAGTGTACACGACCCCGGCTGCACTGATGGCGTGGACGAAAGATGTCTCTCTAGTGGCTGTCGATAGAAAAATAACAATGAAAACAAACCTATAACTCTCAGAATACCTCTTTGCGGGTTGTATTTTTGCTGCAATCACGTCTTAAATATTGTATTTGATTCAAATGACTTTCACCCAACTAATGTGACAATAAAGTGAACATACACTGGTTACGCATTGGAATATTCATGTGTTGTCTATACAAAAACAATCACTACAT
This sequence comes from Notolabrus celidotus, assembly GCF_009762535.1. Classification (NCBI taxonomy): domain Eukaryota; kingdom Metazoa; phylum Chordata; class Actinopteri; order Labriformes; family Labridae; genus Notolabrus; species Notolabrus celidotus. The sequence goes on along the minus strand of NC_048279.1, from coordinate 12,593,875 downwards.
GATCTCCTGTGTTGATATAAAGGCAATATATTGGTTTCACCATTTACGCACGAATATCAATAAAACCCGCATCAACATTTCAATTAATGTACTTCATCTCGACCTACCGCGTCTGAGGCCTCTGAGCTGAGTTGCGCTGTCAGGACAGTTCCATCTGTCCCACGCAAACTGGTGTTTACACTCCTCAATCCCTCGTTGTGCGCCCACTTGTACGCTCCTTTCATAGGGGAGATATGCCTGCAGAAGAGGCAATGACATTTGTTTTTCGCCTGTTTTTCATTTTTTAAATGTGTCTCTAAATTCTCAAGATAATATCACCACCGAAATATTTTCTATATATACCTTCGGTCCTGTCATGAGTAAGTTGTTTGCCAACCTGAGAAAAAGATCAAGGGTGTTGAGATTAATTTATGTTAAGTTTACTTACAGAGAGAATACAATAAAACTGCAGTTAGTCTCTTACCAAGCATGCCCCGGACATGTGTGCAAAACAGCCAGAAGCAAAAACAATGAGTGCATCATTTTCAACTGTTCCAGTAGCACCCAAAGTAAAAATGTAGTTTATTTCGACCTGTGCGCTCAAACTTTCTGTTTTACTTGAATGAAGAACAAATAGAACTCTTGTTCTTTGTCTCAGCGGGCACAGAAAGGTGATTGGTTGACGGATTCAGGAAACGCCTATATGCGCACTTCAAAGGATGGCATTAGGCAGCAGTTTATTTTCCTCCTTTAGTCTGTGTGAGTGCAAGGGACGAATATACAAAAAGCTGCGACGGAGTTTTACTACTGATAGACCAGACTCAGTCACGATTAATTTAGAAAAATAGTTATTTGTTTATTTAGACACATATAGATATTTGACATTTACAGACTTCACAGAAGACAAATAACAATCCTTACCAAACATCCCTAAACACAAACATCAGCGTGTGAGCATGCGTAGAGAGGTTGGTGCTCAAGAACAAAACTGATGTAAAAACAGAATCACATCCATCAGATAAAGTGCATTAAAAGGCCACAAGCAATGAGAAAAGGAATGAAAATAAAAATGTTACAATACAGAATTATGCCCCATGCTTTCAGAAATGTGAATGCAACGAGAAGTGATACAGATACTAGCTTCATTGTCTATACAGCAAATTACAATCATTGCCGGCGCGCACGGTGCCTGCGCTTCGTTTTGTTGTGTGGTTTTCTTCCGCTCACTCTACGTGCACAGTAATATTTGGTCACCACCTGCACGCATTTGTCACATTTGACTGTGCAGCACCAGTGAAACTTGCAGTTGCAGCTGCTGACAACCTCAATGCGCTTCTCCACAACTCTGAGGCCGCATTCATAGCACAGCCTGCGGCAGCTCTTCTTCCCCCGCTGGGCCATGCTCTTGCCCCCCTTTAGACACTCCCGGCCCTCCGTACCCTGATATCCCAGGCTCAGGTTCTTGACGCAGTAATCCGGAGAATCCTCCAGGTAAATTAGCTCCGTGCGAGCGATGCTCCGGAAAGTGTGCGCGATGGCCCCTCTGTTGTCTGCGCTGTTCCCGGCCCTAACGGGTCTCTTGTCCATCTCCAGCTTCTTTGCTTGCTCGTGTTTCATTTTCAGGTAGGTTCCCACTTCCCTGAAGTCGGCCAGCTGCATCCAGCAGGTTTGGATGCTGCAGCTACCGGACACTCCATGACACTTGCAGGCTCTCCTCATTGTAGCTTTGATTGCCTGAAAAGATAGAAGACTTGAATTTCAAACATTTATACTTGCTGCATTGAACAATATTAAATACCACTGAAGAAATTAATCACTCATAGTTAATTCCATAGATTCATCCAAAAAAAGAAATGGTATTTTACCAGTCTGCCGGCCTCGTTGTTATGCAAGTTGACTGCTGCGCGCGAGTCATGTCCACCTTCCAGTGCGTCCACGAACTGTTTAGAGATCTTCTCTCCGAACGCCACATTATCACTGCAGCCTCCCCAAATCCAGCCTCTTCCACCTGTTGAATCAAAAATGTACATTAATAATTCAACTCTCGAATTAAAAGTTAAATTGCGTAAATTGAAGTCTAATGTCGTAGACTTAATTGAATGGAAATGTACCTGTCTGTCCAATTCTGGAGTCATCGCAGCCACAGTTGTCAAAGTCTCCCATACTACAGTTTTTGGTAAGCGTGTACATCACCCCGGCTGCGCTGATTGCATGGACAAAAGATGTCTCCCTTGTGGCTACAATAAGTGTCAAAAAGGAAAAGCAAAGTGTTATTCTATGTGATCAAATTTGACAACATAAATGCTTACAGGCTGTACTCAAACGTCGTGCGTAAAAAGCGCGAATGCCATGCGTAAAGACTTTACAAGATAATATAGAGCATCTATTTGGGTCTCATCAGTGTGGTTCCAACTAAACTTTGAGGAAAATCTGTTTTATTTCTTCATGGATATCAGAGCACAACTGGGGACACCTTCTTGCGTAAAACATTATTTTTTTTAACCAAGTGTCTCAGCAAAACGTACAGCTGCTGAGATTTAGCTGAACATCCAAAGCTAAATGTCATGTACAAAATATCAATTTATGAAAGCAAATGTCTTACCACTTCGAAGACCGTTGTGTGTGGAAAGTTGGAGCGTGTTCTCTGGACAGTTCCACTTATCCCATGCGAACTGGTGTTTACACTCCTGTATTCCACTTTGTGCGCCCATCTGCACGCTGCTGGCATAGGTCAGGAAAGCCTTAGGAGAGAAAAAATGTATCATCAGTTCCGTGTTGTAGTCCTCCAGGATGAAAAGTTATTTATTTTTAAGAAAACAGGTAATATCTAACATTCGGATGACTGAGAAAAGTTTAACACGTTCCCAGATATATCAAATCAGAATTTACCTTGGGTCCAGTCATGAGGAAGTTATTGACCGTCCTAAAGAGAAAAACAGAAGCAAATCAGTCACGTTAATACCTGGTAACTACCCCTTCAGAGTGAACACATTAAACCGTAGTGTATATTAATAAACTCCTTCAAAAGTTGACGACATACCAGGCTAAAGCGAACTGATCAAAATAGCACAAGGACAGAACCAAGACTGGAAAGAGATTTAAAGGTC